>NC_134568.1:52213306-52536504 GCF_050947875.1 Dermacentor variabilis | reverse complement strand
GTTCTCGTGCTCGCCACAGAATTGACACCGGATCTGCGCACCCCATTCGGCAAAAGCCTTACCGCGTTTCTTCAACAGAGAGGACAGTTATTGCTGAACAGGTGAAAGACATGCTGCGGAATAGTGTTGTTCAAGAGTCTTCTAGTCCGTGGGCAGCACCAGTAATCTTAGTAAAGAAGAAGGATGGATCGTGGCGGTTTTGCGTTCATTACAGGAAACTGAATGCGGTCACCAAAAAGGATGTGTATCCGCTTCCTAGAATTGATGATGTCATCGATTGTCTACATTCCGCTGCCTACTTTTCATCACTGGATTTGCGATCAGGGTATTGGCAGATACCTATGCACCCAGACGATAAGGAGAAAACGGCCTTCGTGACACCAGACAGTCTTTATGAATTTAACGTTATGCCGTTCGGCCTTTGTAACGCGCCAGCAACATTCGAACGATTCATGGATACTATCCTCCGAGGACTTAAATGGGAAATTTGTTTGTGCTACCTCGATGATGTGGTGATTTTTGGCAGCACATTGAGTGAACATAACAGCCGTCTCAATCTTGTTCTGGATTGTGTCAAACAAGCAGGCTTGATCCTAAATTCCAAGAAATGTCGTTTCGGAGAAACCGAGACGTTAGTACTTGGGCATCTGGTCGACAAAAACGGTGTGAGGCCAGATCCACGGAAGATTGAGGCAGTCAGCTCCTTCGAAGCACCGAAGTCAGTGCGGGAGTTGAGGAGTTTCTTGGGCCTGTGCTCCTACTTTCGTCGCTTCGTTCCAAGATTCGCCGACTTGGTGTACCCCCTAACATGTCTTCTCCAAAAAGCCGTCCCTTTCCCCTGGACATCGGCTTGCGACGACGCGTTCCTTCAGCTAAAATTTCTACTAACGTGAGGGCCCATATTGCGTCACTTCGACGCATCCGCAGCTACGGAAGTGCACGCTGATGCCAGTGGCATCGGCACCGGTGCCGTACTTGTGCAACGTCATCAAGGAGCTGAACACGTTGTGGCTTATGCTAGTCGCTCTTTGACTAAGGCGGAACGCAATTACACTGTGACCGAACAAGAATGCTTGGCAGCTGTTTTCGCTGTCCACAAATTTCGACCCTATATCTACGGACGCCCGTTCACTATCATTACTGACCACCACGCGTTGTGCTGGTTGGTGAATCTCCGTGACCCGAGTGGACGACTGGCACGTTGGGCTCTTCGGCTGCAGGAGTACGACTTCGTTATTTCCTACAAGTCCGGGCGTCGCCACGCAGATGCGGACTGTCTCTCCCGCCTTCCTCTGTCGACGACGGAGTGTGACGAAGACAATTTTGATGACTGTTTTGCTCCCATTTCTTCTACATTCCCAGACTCGATGACTTTCAAAGCAGAGCAGGAAAATGATATTAGTTTGGAACTTCTATTTGTAGCCGCATCGCGTCCTGGAGCCACCGGTCGATTTTGTGTCCGTGACGGCCTGCTTTACAAGACCAATTATTCGGCTAAAGGCGCACGCTTCCTTCTGGTTGTGCCGCAGAGTCTGCGAACGGACATACTGAGAGCCATCCACAACGATGTGACCTCTGGCCATCTAGGATTCATAAGAACTTTGAACCGGACACAGGAGCGCTTTTACTGGCCCAGAATGCGGGACACAGTCAAGCACTACTTAGCCAGTTGCCAACAATGTCAACGCTACAAGCGCCCTACGACCGCTCCACAAGGTCTTCTCCAACCTCTGCCGCCGCCTCGCCTGCCATTTGAACAAGTGGGTATCGATCTTCTGGCCCCATTTCCCCGATCATCTAACGACAACCGATCGGTGATCGTATGTGTCGACCATCTGACCCGTTACGCGGAAACGGCGGCCGTACCATCTTCAACAGCTGCGTCCGTTGCAACGTTATTGCTTCGATTCATTATCCTTCGACATGGTCCCCCCCCCCCCCCCGTGTGATCATTAGCGATCGCGGTCGTCAGTTCGTTGCGGACGCCGTAGAAGAACTGCTTCGTCTCTGCAGTTCGCAGTTCCGTCATTCAACGCCTTATCACCCTCAGACAAATGGGCTTGTAGAACGTACGAACAGAACTCTAACTAACATGCTGGCCATGTACGTATCTTCCGATCACAAGGACTGGGATGACGTACTCCCCTTCATCACCTACGCTTATAATACTGCAAAGCATGAGACGACCGATTACAGTCCTTTTTATCTCCTTTACGCACGTTCACATCTAAGCTGCATTGCCACTATACTGCCGTTTGACTTTCACAGCGAGTACTCTGTTGCCAAGACGCTTTGTCTTGCCGAAGAAGCCAGGCGTATCGCTCGTCTTCGTACTGTGACATCGCAAGACCGATCGAAAGAGCGCTATGACAGCCGACACCAGTCTGTCTCGTACGCCAAAGGAGACTTTGTGTGGTTGTGGACTCCACAACGTAAACGTGGCTTATGCGAAAAGTTTTTACCCCAGCACACGGGCCCATTCGTCATTGTAGATCGCTTGAGTGGCTTGACGTACGTGGTGGCACGCTTGACGTCGGCCGGTCGTCGGTCTAGCCGGACCCAGTTAGTACATGTTGCCCGTCTTAAGCGGTTTCACCCTACGCTTTCCGAGTGATTTGGACTTTGCCCAGCGGGCTTCGTCTGGCAACCGGGGATTGCTACGGCATGAGCCGGGCGAGGAGAAGAGGAAGAAGACGTGAGCTGGTGCAGCCTCAGGACGCCATCTTGACTTTACCATCAATCTCGTCCCTTGAATAAAGCCGGTTTAACATTAACCGTAACAATATATATAGATATATATATATATCAGTCATGATGGCACACTTCGCCACTCAGAAGCAAACCTTAATGCTAGCAAAGAGCGACTCAACGCCAAAATCATTCTTTCGCTCATTGTACGTTCGCAAATCACAGTGCGCTGTGCTTAGAAGCCAGATTTTTAGTGAGGGTGAACTTCCTGTGAAAAAAGAAGAGAAACAGAAATATAAGGAAACACACCTAATAGAGTACGAACGTGCCTCACTTTTCTACATATTTCAGAAGGGATATTTAGAAATAATTGGCAATATTATGGGAGCAAACTTCAAACTGTTACGGAAAGAGAAACAGCATCGTCGAAGGACGCGCTGTGCGACAGCACACGGAGTCTCAACGCATTCCAGCTTCCAGCTCAACAAGAAACCTGCGTATCGCGGGGTTTCTCCACCCGCCCTCTCAAGACACGCAATGTAATGTACTGGACCTCGACTTCACGCTCCGCTGCTTCGCGGCTGATGACAAGGTGGTACGGCAATTTCGGAGCCCTCGAGTGTGGCTGGGTTGACGTCGGGCTCTCTTCCGGGACTCGTTATTCCACGGTCGCCTTTTCTTTTTTCCTTTTCTTATTTTTTTTCTTCTATTTTTCCTCTTTTACTGGGGAAGGGAGGAAGGGTGCTATTCACGTGTGTGTTGATCGCGTATCACGTTCACTGGGTCGTATATGTTCTCTTCGCAGCAGATTCATTTCAGCCATGGTCTGGCAGTGACAGAAAATTTAAGGGTTGCAGCCAGTGGATGTCGGAAGTGGTAGGGCGTTTCAGCATTTCAGATTCCAATTCAAGACACACGCTTTCGGGCGTGTTGCTCGAATCGAGCCCCAGTTAAACACCATGTCCGTCACAAATGCAGCCATCATCTAAATGTACGTTGTTTGGATCGGACTGCTGGTACGATCGGTTGGGAACTCGGCGCTGACGCCCGTGGTTGTACCTGGGTCGCAAGCCCCAAGGGTAGCGTTGGCCTGGCGGCCTGGGGTACAACTGCAAGCATCCGAAGGTCCCGGCAAAGCATGAGTCGACAGGTAACAACGAAACAACTTGTTTATTTTAACATCGCAAAGAGTTGGCGGTCAGGTTTGACCGAAGTAGAGAGACGGGAGAGCACTTCACTCAACGGAAGAAATCGGAGCCCTCCCCTGGCGTCCGGGGGCAGCTGTTTTTATACTCTCGCAGTTGAGGGCAAGAAGGAACCCCTCAAAAGACGAGCACGTGAATGTACAATGGGCTAATGGTGACGCACACTGTCGTAGCGACGCCGTAGCACCATGTCGTGGCGCTGCGCACGATCTCGTAGCACCTGGTCGTGGCGCTGCGCAGCACACTGTCGTGGCGCTGCCGGTCGGACACAATGACTGTAACGAGAAGATGGTCCCTGCTTTGGCATCGCCTGTTTCGGGCACAATGACTGGAACGAGATCCCTGCTTTGGCATCGCCTGTTTCGGGCCCAATAACTGGAATGAGATCCCTGCTTTGGCATCGCCTGTTTCGGGCACAATGACTGGAACGAAATCCCTAGGCGGTCGCATCGCCGCAGACGCGCCTGGAAACACCTGGCGATGAGTGTTGCGGTGACGACGATCGGGCCAAAATGTCCGCCGCCCCGCCGCCGTCGCGCCGGCAAAACCACGTGTCGCAGGCGAAACGCAACAGACCGCCCCGCCGGGGAAAGGAGATCCCGATGGACAGGGGACTGCATCCGCTGTCCGGAGGGATGTCGCTCGATGATGCTCATAACCGAAGTCGGGCGTCCCTTGACGTTTCTTGAGCGCAGCGCACAGAGAAGGCCTCGTTCTCTCGTTCAGGTTCGCACGGGACACTGCAAAGTGACTTCGGGAGAGTTCACATTTTTGTTCTCGTTCCCGGCAAGCGTTAGAACTACGCTGAAAACTCAACCGCTCAGTCAGCAAGCACGGCACAACCCTCACTAAGCCCTGCCAGGCTCTTTCCCCTTTTTATACCACTGCCTAGTTCCTTACAGTAGTCTAGCATCACTCAGAACGCGTCCACAAATTGAAAAATTGCACTAGAAAGCATATCATCACTTTGAAACACTAAACAAAAGCAATATGTTAAAAAAAATCCTGCCTCAGGAAGAAAAACATCAGTAACAAACAATTTTGAGGCTGATTCCTACGTTAGGGGCTTCGACTTAAGCCATCGGCGTTACCGTTGAGACTCCCCTTTTTGTAACGCACCTCAAAGGAATATTGTTGTAAAGCGAGGCTCCAGCGCAGGAGGCGGCCATTTTTGGGAGAGATGGTCTGCAGCCATTGGAGAGGGCAGTGATCCGTCTCAATGATAAACCTCGAGCCGGCTAGATAGCATGACAATTTCTGAACGGCCCACACGAGACATGCACACTCTTTCTCGGTGGCGCTATACGCCTGCTCACGACTGGTCAGCTTACGACTAGCATACAGGACGGGGTGTTCTACTTCTCCATTTTCCCGTTGGCACAGTACAACGCCCATGCCTCGCTCACTAGCATCGCACTGAACAATGAACCCTTTTGTATAGTCTGGCGATCGTAGCACAGGCTGGCTTGTTAGGGCACTCTTTAGGGCGCTAAAAGCTCTTTCCTTTGTCTCGTCCCAGACGACTGTTTGAGGCTCTGTCTTTCTTAGAGCATCCGTCAGGGGAGCCGCGATATCAGAGTACCTAGGGATGTACCTCTGATAGTAGCCGGCGACACCTAAGAACGACCGAATATCGGTCTTTGTGCGCGGTTGCGGAAAGTCTCGCACAGCGGCCACTTTTATTTCAGAGGGGCGGCGACGACCCTGACCAATCACGTGACCGAGGTAGACAACCTCGGCCTGTGCTAACTGGCACTTAGGAGCCTTTACTGTCAAGCCTGCTTCGCGCAGGCGGGTTAGCACTGCCCGCAAGTGTGTCATATGCTCAGACCAGGATGCGGAGAATATCGCTACGTCGTCTAGATACGGTAAAGCGAATTCTTGCTGTCCCCGCAACACTTTATCCATGAGACTTGAAAAACAGTATGGCGCGTTCTTCAAACCAAAACTCAACACTTTAGGACGGAATGTTCCCATTGGTGAAATGAACGCCGCATACCTACTAGCCTCTTCTGTAAGTGGAACCTGCCAATAACCCCTGACAAGATCTAGGGTGGAAATAAACTGAGCGCTACTAACTTTCTCAAGGCGCTCCTCGATGTTAGGGATCGGATAAATTTGATCCTTAGTGATGGAATTAAGCCTGCGGTAGTCGACGCAAGGACGAGGTTCCTTGCCCGGTACCTCAACTAAAATCAAAGGGGAGGTATAATCACTCTCACCTGCCTCAATAACACCGAGCTGTAGCATTTTCTTTACCTCAGCCTCCATAATATCGCTCTGGCGGGGTGACACCCGATACGCCTTGGATCGTACTGGCTCTGTGGAGGTAAGTTCTATATCATGAGTAAGTACAGAAGTCCTACCAGGCCTCTCAGAGAACAGACCTTGAAACTCTTGTAATAGCTGGTGTAGTTCGGTTTTCTGCTCAGGCGACAGCGGTGCTTTACTGATAAGGTCACTAATGACTTGACCGGTGTCTTCCCTGTTCGTCACAGAGCCTAGTCCCGGAAGCTCGACCGGAAGCTCTTCAGGAACGTTTACCATCATGCACACCACTGC
The DNA here is from genome assembly GCF_050947875.1 of Dermacentor variabilis. Lineage (NCBI taxonomy): Eukaryota > Metazoa > Arthropoda > Arachnida > Ixodida > Ixodidae > Dermacentor > Dermacentor variabilis. The sequence continues at coordinate 52,530,049 of NC_134568.1, read as the reverse complement.
TTCCCTTTGTCTATAAGGTTTGAGCAGATTACAGTGGTAAACTTGCTGTGCTTTCCGCTTTCCTGGCAGACTTACCACGTAGTTAACGTCCGACAGTTTCTGAACAATTCGTGCTGGGCCCTCCCACTGCACGTCTAGTTTGTTGTTTAGCGATGTGCGCAATATCATGACCTCATCGCCAACCTCAAAACGACGGGCCCTGGCTGTCCGATCATAATAAACCTTGGCCCTCTGCTGGGCCTTTGCCATTGCTTCACCTGACAACTCCTGTGCCCTTCTTAAGCGTTCGAGGAGCTTAAGTACGTACTCCACCACGACTGGGTCGTCGCCCCTACCTTCCCACGATTCTCGAAGCATGCGAAGCGGAGATCGAAGCGAGCGACCGTACACCAGTTCAGCTGGCGAAAACCCCGTAGCCGCATGCGGCGCGGTCCTTAAAGCAAACATCACCCCAGGCAGACACAGCTCCCAGTCAGTTTGATGTTCAAAACACAAGGCTCTCAACACGCGCTTCATGACGGAGTGGAGCTTCTCAACGGAATTCGACTGTGGGTGGTACACTGAGCTGTGTAGCAGCTTTACCCCACACCTTTCGAGAAAAGTTGTCGTCAAAGCGCTAGTAAACACTGTGCCCTGATCTGATTGAATTTCTGCAGGAAAACCAACTCGCGCAAATATGGACAGTAGTGCATTAACTATCTCAACTGAGCTGAGTTCTTTAAGCGGCACTGCTTCAGGGAACTTTGTCGCTGGGCAGATCACAGTCAAAATGTGTCTGTACCCCGTGGCTGTTACCGGCAGAGGTCCCACTGTATCAATAACGAGCCGTCTAAAAGGCTCCGTAATGATAGGTACCAATTTCAACGGCGCCCTCGATTTGTCCCCTGGTTTGCCCACCCGCTGACAAGTGTCACATGTCCTCACGAAATGGTCTGCGTCCCGAAAACACCCTGGCCAATAGTACTCTTGCAAGAGACGGTCCTTAGTTTTCTTAACTCCTAGGTGTCCGGACCACGAACCCCCATGTGACAAGCGCAACAGATCCTGACGATAGCATTGAGGCACGACCAGCTGATCGAACTCCACTCCTCGGCGGTCTAGATACTTCCGGTACAGGACTCCACCTCTTTCCACAAAACGCGCAGTTTTCCTGGCGATACCTTCTTTGACATTGCAGCGCACGTTTTCCAGGCTGCCATCCTTTTTTTGCTCGGCTATCAAAGCCGTCCGGCTGACTTTTAGCAACCTATCAAGTCCGTCTGACGTAGGCGCGATGAGCAAATCAGTAGATAGCTCTTCTAACTTTCCCGCGTCGGGATTTTCCTCTCCAGTATCTGGCGCCTTCAACGCTACAGACTCAATTTTATTCTGTTCGGGCGTGCTCTGAATATCAGCTTGCTGCGCCTCTGACCCTTTTTCGTTGTTTGATAACGTCGGCCCCGCAACTACCGCCTTTGCAGCGAGCTCCCGAACCTTCGATCTGGTTAAGGCCTGAACACTAGCTTCACCAAACAAAAGCCCCTTCTCGCGCAGGAGGTGATCGGACCTGTTTGAAAATAGGTACGGGTACTGGGGTGGCAGCATAGATGACACTGCCGCCTCTGTCTCAAGCGCTCCGAAAGGTCCTTCAATAAGCACTTTTGCTACTGGCAGACACACGCTATGAGCTTCCACGGCTTGCTTGATCCACGCGCACTCGCCCGTGAACATATGGGGTTCTACGTAAGATGGGTGAACTACATCCATCGTAGCTGCGGAATCGCGAAGCACTCGGCACTCTTTCCCGTTCACGAGGAGGTCTCGCATGTAAGGCTCGAGAAGCTTCATGTTCTCGTCCGTGCTGCCTACTGAAAAAAACACAACTTTTGGTGTTGTTTCCGGACACTGCGCCGAAAAGTGACCCGGCTTCTGGCACGTATAACAAACGCCCGCTCGCCTCATCTCGAACCGCTTTCTGCGTTCGGCTTCGGCTGCCGTCTCTTTACGTTTGGTCGGATTGCTTTCACTCGCATCCTCACTACGCGTGTCCCCCTTAAATCTCATGGGCGTGAACCTTGGCCTCTCAAACTTCGAGCCAAATTCACCCTTTTGACCGTCCTTAGCTCCGCGAGCTCGACGCGTCACAAACTCCTCGGCTAGCTCAGCGGCTCTAGCCACCGTACTCACGTCTGGCCTATCCAAGACCCAGTATCGCACGTTCTCCGGTAACCGACTATAAAACTGTTCTAGCCCGAAGCACTGCAGAACTTTATCGTGGTCACCAAACGCTTTCTCTTCATTGAGCCACTCCTGCATGTTCGACATAAGCCTATACGCAAACTCTGTATATGACTCACTTTTGCCTTTCTCATTTTCCCGAAACTTCCGACGGAACGCTTCCGCAGACAGCCGGTACTTTTTCAGCAGACTCGATTTTACTTTGTCGAAATCCTCTGCTTCCTCTCTATCCAAGCGAGCGACTACGTCGGCCGCCTCGCCGGGTAACAAAGTGAGCAAGCGCTGTGGCCACGTTTCCCGAGAGAACCCCTGCTTCTCGCACGTTCGCTCAAAGTTAACCAGGAACAAACCAATGTCCTCTCCAAGCTTAAACGGCCGCATCAGGTCAGTCATTTTGAACAATACTCGTTCTCCTGCACCGTGTGCCTGACTTCCATTACGAGCGCGTTCCATCTCTACCTCGAGACGCTTCATTTCCAAAGCGTGTTGACGGTCACGCTCTTGTTTTTCTTTCTGTTCTTTAAGTTCGCGCTCTTCTTTTTCTTTTTGCTCTTTAAGTTCGCGCTCCTGTCTTTTTGCAGTCTCCCTCTCCTCCATGGTCTCAAGGCCTTCCGACAGCTCGTCATCCTCAGCCTCTAACTCAAGAATAGCCTTTATCAGTTCTGGTTTTCTGAGTTTGTCCGAGACATCCAGACCCAACTCTCTTGCAAGCTCCAACAATTTCGGTTTGCGCAACGACTTCAAATCCATGGCTGCTCTGAATGCTGCTTTCTCTACTGCTTACTATTGTCTTGCCGCAACTAACCCGGCAGCAACGACAACCACAATTACCAGCTCTGTTTCTAACACTAACAAAAGCCTGGCAAAGCTCAGAAGAAGAAAGTCCCGCACTCACCAAACCTCGCAGGCAGGAATTCCGCGCAGTCGTTCCGCTGCAGGCAACCAGTCGACACACAGGGCTCGTTGCACTGCTCCCGGATCGTCGTTGAGCTGCTCAGCATACAGTCAACTGCATCTCTTTGCTGCTGGCCTCCGTTGTCGTGATCTCGCCGCTGGCAGACAGTTGTTTGAAGTCGTAGGCGATCCCACCGCTGCCACCAGAAGTTTGGATCGGACTGCTGGTACGATCGGTTGGGAACTCGGCGCTGACGCCCGTGGTTGTACCTGGGTCGCAAGCCCCAAGGGTAGCGTTGGCCTGGCGGCCTGGGGTACAACTGCAAGCATCCGAAGGTCCCGGCAAAGCATGAGTCGACAGGTAACAACGAAACAACTTGTTTATTTTAACATCGCAAAGAGTTGGCGGTCAGGTTTGACCGAAGTAGAGAGACGGGAGAGCACTTCACTCAACGGAAGAAATCGGAGCCCTCCCCTGGCGTCCGGGGGCAGCTGTTTTTATACTCTCGCAGTTGAGGGCAAGAAGGAACCCCTCAAAAGACGAGCACGTGAATGTACAATGGGCTAATGGTGACGCACACTGTCGTAGCGACGCCGTAGCACCATGTCGTGGCGCTGCGCACGATCTCGTAGCACCTGGTCGTGGCGCTGCGCAGCACACTGTCGTGGCGCTGCCGGTCGGACACAATGACTGTAACGAGAAGATGGTCCCTGCTTTGGCATCGCCTGTTTCGGGCACAATGACTGGAACGAGATCCCTGCTTTGGCATCGCCTGTTTCGGGCCCAATAACTGGAATGAGATCCCTGCTTTGGCATCGCCTGTTTCGGGCACAATGACTGGAACGAAATCCCTAGGCGGTCGCATCGCCGCAGACGCGCCTGGAAACACCTGGCGATGAGTGTTGCGGTGACGACGATCGGGCCAAAATGTCCGCCGCCCCGCCGCCGTCGCGCCGGCAAAACCACGTGTCGCAGGCGAAACGCAACAACGTGTGTAATGTGGCGCGCCGTTGTTTGCACTTAGAGCGAGGGAAGGTATGTGCGGAAAGGCAGGCAGGTCAACCTGAGCTATAGCTTGCTGTGGTCTACTAATCTTCACTGAGAAATGGGGACAGGTAAGCAAATGAGTGATGAGTGATGACAAGGTAATAGAAGGAAGCTCGTACATACAAGTCCATCACGTCGGCATCTATATATACGTCTGAAACCTGTAAGTAAACAAACTCATCCTTTCACCGGCGGAAGTGACGCAAATTTCCCCAAGGTTCCGGTTGAATTACTGCCCCATCAGCGGAGCGAGAGACAGCCATGGATCCAACGCAGCACGTGTACATTGAAACAATTAGTGTTCAACTTAGGGGACACTGCAGATCGCCTGTCGGAATTCACAATCCATTATACGTCACGCCAGTGATACCTCAGGCATGTGACTGCTTTGCGATTATGCGAAATGTTTTCAAAGCCCTCATTGGAGGCTTCCAAGGCTTTACTAGTTGACTACTTTACGCAAGAATTTGGGTCGACTGGTACTCTCGGCGTGCTCTCCACAAATGCTACATCAATTTTTAGTGACTGCTGCGCCATTACGCCATCGTCGGTAAGACCTCGTCGACGAAGCTTATCATAGCGGCGGCCATGAAATAGTCCGGACAGTTGTCTTGCTTGAAAATATAGGAATAGCACGCCGACAGGCTCAAAGGAAGTCAAGACGAAGTTGAAAAGACGAGGTCGCAATGACGTGATGTGTCGCGCCCGTCGTTGTATTATTCGTAATAATTCCGAACATGGTGGCTCTTCATCAAGTCCTTCTTAATGGCGATGAAATTATGCAGGACCTCAGACTGGCGATTGCACTTATCCCCACCTTACGATATCGTCGTCGTTTCAGCATCTTTATGAACAGAAAACACTGCATAAATGCATCAAAACATATTTCAAAGTATCTAAAACATACCGGGTGTTTCAGTGAACATTTTCAATTTTTTTTTTTAAATTACCTGTGGCAGATAGCGCAATTTAGTTGATGAGCTGGTCTACTGAAAGAGGCGGACATTATTTGCACTAAACATTGAATTTATTAATCGTCTAATCAAAAGAAATCACTAATTAAGTTTCCTACTAATTACCTTATGTCACATGCTGCATTTTACAAATCCTAGCTAGGGAGTTCACATGGCGGATCCACTTGGAACGAATTCTCAGGGTGACACCAGTTTCTAGATATTAATTCCGGAACTTTGCGTAGAAATCCGTTGGCGTTGCAGTTACTTTCGCACTTTCATAACTAAACGAAGTTTTGTTATGAAATTATGTGGAACGACAGCGAATTTTTACCGCATGTGTGACGGCCCATATCTCGTAAATGGTGTCATCCACACGATTCTTTTCAAGTTGATATGCCTTGCAGTGTCACCCGCTCGAATTTGTAAATTACATTACGTGCCGTGCGTTAATTAGTATAAAACTTTATTAGTGCATTTTGTTAATTAGCCAATTATGCATTTCATTTTCTTTTGTATGACTACTGTGCGCCTCTTCGAGAAGACCAGCTCATGGTCTGGAATTGTGCTTTCTGCCACAGGAAATTTTTTTTTTCAAATTTTGTAGGTGTTCGCTGAAACACTGCATTAGCACCAGTAACATACATTGCAAAATTGCAATAGCCAACTTAATATTACAAAATATTTGAAACCCTGGTACTCGCCAGCTTCCCCGACTTCGCCTACGCAATGATAGAAGCCACTGGTCAGGAGAGCTCGATCCAGCGTGATATTACTTTCCCTCTGTTCACTAAGCTCGAAGGTAGATGACTTTCGCGCCCTATGTAATCTGCTGTGTACGAAAGGAAGCCAAAGAAAATGGAACGAAATCCCCGTATCATAGCGCGATAAACTTCTGCATGCGTTTCCTGCTTCAGCCAGACGGCTTGATGCACAGCACGTTCAGTGAAAGCAGCATGTTTTCTGTCATTCATTACTATTTTGTCGCTTTTCGCCAGGTACACTTGAACTTTCCTTGGTCCTTAATATTACCGAATTTTAATTCCTCCCTTTTAATTGTCCTAAAAGCCTGTTGCGGTAGCATTAAGGAGGGGGGCCATAAATACAGTAAAATACACTAAACAATACAGTAATGACATAATATATTCTGATATACTGCTTACTTCTATTCGGTAATAACTTCACCTGCCCTGCTATTCCAGTGGCTATGGCGTTCCGCTGCTGAGCTCGAGGACGCAGGTTCAAGTCCTGCTGCGGCGGCCGCATTTTCGATGGGGGCGAAACGCAAAAACGCCCGTGTCCCGTGCATTGAGGCCACGTTAGAGATCCCCTGGTAGTAAAAATTAACCCGGAGTCGTCCACTACAGCGTGCCTCATAATCAAATCGTGGTTTTGGCATGTAAGACCCCAGAACTCAATTCAAATTCATTCATTCATTCATTCATTCATTCATTTTCTGAATAAGATACAAAATTTCGGCAGGCATCGCTGCAGGCACCGCGCAAACTGGGAAAATGATGCAGCGAGCATCTCCGAAGAGATAAAGAGAGGTCAGGGGTGAGGGGAAATAATCTGGCGAGTGAGCCAGAAGAAATGCCACCTGGACGGCCATCTGCCAATAAAATGTAACAACAGGTCAACCACAGAAAACCTTTCGCGGCACCACGCCATTCGGAAGAGCCATGGACGTGATGGCTCGTTTTCCAACACCATTTATTTATTTATTTATTTATTTATTTATTTATTTTCATACTCTCAGGACCCGAGGGTATTACAGAGAGGAGTGCTGTAACAATAAAATGTCAATCGCAACTCGAGTTTCACCCGTTACCCACAACATGACGTGGTCGGTGAGCGGCGCAAGCGATTGCAGTGCACTCCGAAAAGAGCGAGGGCGGGAGGGACAACCTGGGACAACGGAGTGCGAAGGGAGCAGTTTTTCACAATACGTTCCAGTAGGGCCCGCCTCTTACTTTTTTCGCGCTTCTTTCTGCGTGCGCCAGGCAGCGAGTGCAACCATCGTGTTATACCTGTGTCACACGGGCACATTTGGAAGGCCTTCCAGTCGACGGCCTTCGAAACGCCACAACTTCATCGACCCAAAGGAGTTGTCACGCTGCTACACGGCACTTTTTAAAGGCCGCTGAGTGGTTCAGGTGTTTCTCGCAAAATTGTGTGGCGCTGCGGATCTTTATTTTCGTTTTCATGTCACGATAAGTTAAACAACATTAAAACTACTTAAAAGCACTATAATTTCTTTTATGATTGTTTATAGATTTAAAAAGATTGTTTATACATTGCCATACATATATGTTTAGTTTTTAAGTTTTTGAGTAGTGAAACTGCAGCAACGTTTGCGTCGCTGCACGTCGCTGTTGTGGAGAGTACGTGCAGTTCGAACATATCAAGTGGCAAAAATACTTTATTGAATAATTAATAACACTCATACATAGTATTTTAGAGCATTTTGGTTTGATCTGTTCTTTCTAACCGTGAGTGCGAGTACCCTGTGAATGAGAGGGCATGTTCGTACTGTTTCCGTTTCCGTTGCTCAAAGGCCATCGAGATTTCGATAGAGTTGTAAGGTGCTCCGTTGTCTCAATAGTCTATTGGCTCGGCGGCCTTCAAAACCGCCCGTGTAGCAGCTCAAACTTGACCTTTGAGCCAACTGACTACCGGTTGGAAGGCCTCCCAAACGCCCGTGTGACACGGGTATTGTTTTCTGCTATATACTTCGGCGGCGCCTCCAGGGCCGCGATTTTCTAGCGATGCCTTCCACTCGACTCTAAGCCACAATTATCATCCGGCATTCACGGCCGGTTGATCCCATCGATAACTCTGGCGTGGCGTCGCGTGAGAAGCGATTGCTTAGGAGTGTGCATCGCACAAAATCGCGGCCTTCACCAAAGTGGTAACGGAGACGACAAAACTCGCGCGCGCACCGGCCCGGTTGAAGCTTCGATCGGCCCCCGCTGTCCCTTAATTGTGCCCCCGGAGATCCTGCGCCGCCCGCTTTATTTCAATCGCACATGCTCTCCAGAGGTCTCCGTTTGCCAGTATTATTTTTTATTTTCGCACGCTAAATGATCTCATCACACGAAATCAAGCAGTAAGCGCAGTAAACATTCCTTCCTGCAAGAAGAAGCGCGAGGGGAAGAGGCGCGCCATTTTGAAGCTCACTCGAACAACCACTGACCCTGGGGCCTCATAGCCTCGTAGTGTTTCCACAGAACACCTATACAAACTTAGAGAAGGGAAACTGTACCTTCCACAGTGCTACGGAAATAAGCGTAGCGGTGGCGTCGTGAACTAAAGTATGTGACCACGGGTGGCGCTGTACAACAGGAAACGGAAACGGGGTTTTGCACAGTATGGTCGCTTTACCTACTGGGTTCTGGCTGATGCGCATCGATCGTGCTCCCGCCAGTTAGGTTGCTGTGTGGCAAACGTAGCGCCTACATATGTATGTAGGCGCTACGTTTGCCACACAGCAACCAAACTGGCGGGAGCACGATCAAGGCGCAGCAGAATATATGTAGCGCTGAGTCATATCGAGTTAAGGCACACTCTGAACTGACTTTTAAGGGCATCCCGAGCGGTTTTTCGTTTATTACGCCGCCGTTACCCCGAGTTGTGCCGCCGCGCTCCAGCTGTTGCATTTCGTGTAGGGCTACTGACAGAGTGCGGTTTCCAGGTGGCACGATGGCCTCGACTGGAATAAACGCACACACCAAAGATTGAGTAAGCTTGAAAATATTTTATTTGCATTTTACAAGTACAACAAAAAGCACACGTCTACGGATCCACACAAACGCGGTTACATAGTCAAGAACATAGTCAAGAAATGGCTCATTAATAAGGGTAGCACAGACGCACAAGAAAGACCTAAGCTACAAAACGTACAGTCGGCTGCTAAACATAACTTCCCTGTCACCGCGTGTCACTTTTATACAGCATCTTTAGAGCACTACCAGGCCGGGTAATTTGGCGAAAAGAACGCAACAGCTTACGGCCGTCAGCTGCCTCTTCCTTACGGGTGTCATAATTATCCTAATCTCCGCATCAACGTCGTGCAAGTCCGCATACAGGTATCTTTATCTGAACCACATGTGCCAGCTTAATACATGTGTAGTGAAATTATGATAACCACTGCGTCTTATCAAACGTATTGGTTTTGCAAATGCGCATTACAGCTGACGGAACGACATACTGTAAGTGAAGCACAAGAGAACAAGGACAAAAGGAGGATGCAACACTTGAAGAAGAAGTGAAGAATTAGTAGGCGTACAGCAAACAAGCGATGACGGAGAACACACAATGATGCATCGGGTGTTCTGTGACATCGGTTTGCGTACTTACGGTGTTATGGAGATCAACGGCATAAAAACGTACCTTCAAGCGTATTCCGTCAACCTCCGCCGCATTCATTATGATAATCAACGCCTAAACAAAATGAGGCACTATTTTTTGCCAAGAGTAGACCTCTTTACAGCAAGTCTGTGTAATGACTCGCAGACGAAACCAGCATGCTTTCGAAAATGTTTTACCGCCGTAGTATTCGAACGCCAACGGCCAGGAAACACATCGATACCAATAGGCTGTCGGCTGTCGGTGGTTAATCAAGTACAAAAACCTTGACGCTATGACTAAAAAGCAGCTTCAACAATAAAATTAAAAAAAAAATCAACTGCCTATTTGCCTGAGGTAAAAAAACATGCTTAGACACCTCGATTGTTCATGTCAATGGTTTGTGTAAATTAAAAAAATCAGCATGTTCAGCGCCCCTAGCAGAGAAAGCACCAATTAAAGTATTCGACCAAATTACAGTAGCTCCACTTGCGCGCTTACGCTGAAACGCGCCTCGATTGATTTTTCGCCCTCTGTGGCCATTTGTTGAACTTGAGAGTGTGCGGGGCCTGGTGTTTCCTCTCCACAGGGAGCGGGCGAAGAGAAGTGCATCAAACCACTTTGCACTGCGTATTACTGGCGACATCTAGCGTAGATTCCTCTGAACCGTTCTGAAGGGCCTGTTCGTTGCGCCGACAGATGGCGGCGTTCTTCTTTAGATGACGGCGCAAATAGACTAACAATGGTAGAGAGGAGAAACAAGAGAAAAAACAAGAAAAAGTTGGAGGCAAGAACCAAAACTGGCTTCACTCGGACGTTTCTTCCTTGAGCAGCCATTATCGTATTCTGAAAAGAGTACCCCAAGGAGAAAAAGAGAGGTTCTTTAATGAAAACTAGAGGCTCGCCTGGCAGCACGTACGAAGGACTGTTCCGAAGCAGCGTTACCGGAAAGAAAGAAAAGAAAATTAAGGAGTCATTTATTATTATTATTATTATTATTATTATTATTATTATTATTATTATTATTATTATTATTAAACGTGCGCATAGGGAACGTTAGAATCATGAGTACTGCTAGATCCTCCTTTCGCTTATCTGTATACACGAGGTATAACAAACGTATGCTCTTTCAGAAAAAGAACCACAATAAAATATATATAACGATCAGAACGCGTTTGTGCGTATACGCCTCGCAACTCAGTTAAAATCAGCCCCTAATACAAAACAATATGTGTCGTTTAAAAGGCACAGTCCACAGAAAGTGAGAACAAACCATTGCAAAGTACAACATGAATATTCTAAATTTAGGCACGCATTCGCTTGCAGGATTGTCTGTGTCGCAGTCACAGCTGGCCTGTATTTCAGCGAGTGTTTCCATCCTTCTTGTAATCCGCTTCCTTTTGCCAGAGCGGCGCCGTTCTCTTTAGGGGTTTTCAATGTACCAGCATTTGTCTGGGACCCCGAAGATCGTCTGTTACTCTTCACCACCCTGCGACGCTCATGCGGAGTGTCTGCATCGTCTAACGCATTTGAATCCGAAAATCGCCTCCGGTCATCCGATTCGCTGTAGACGCAGTATGATTACGTGTGAGCCGAGCTGAGCCAAGCAGATTATGCAGTGCAGTCTCAATAACGCGAAGATTTCACGAGCTCGAAAAATATTCCTATAATCCGATTAACGTATGATCCGTTGCAAACTCCCACGAATGCATAAAAAAATGAAGGTTACTAGTGTTTATTAATACAGAGTATATTTTCGATTGCAGAGGACATGACAGGTGGTTTTCTGGTGCTCATTAATGCGATTGCCATTCCTAGGGTGATTCACGCACTTTTTGGGGCCTGCCTGCCTGCCTGTCTGTCTGTCTGTAACCATTTCTACGCTGACTTGGGTCACTTGGGAGTCCACGGTCTAGTGGTTACACCATCGGGCTGCTGTCATGAGGGAACCTGGTTCGAAGCCAATCGTTGGGCCAACCTTGGTCACGGGCATGTGACACTGCGCATGCGCCGCACATAAGTTAACCCGTTTCACTCCAATGTGTGTTACTGGTTATGTGCCGCTGCTTGTGTGCTGCTCTTAAATGAACCTCTTTAACACCAACTTGGGTCACTAAGTTGTGTCTCTTGGTTTACGCTGCTCTTCAGTGAACTATTCTACATCGACTTGGGTTACTAGCTATGTGTAACTGAATATGTGTTGCTCCTCAATGAATCTCTTTCACGCCAACTTCGGTGTCTGCGTATGAGCCACTGTGTATGCGCCACTCCCCAATGGGCCATGAATGTCCACTGGATATCCAGCGGACAACAATTAGTGGACATTTGGATGTCCTGCGGACATCCGCACATATCCTCCGGATGTACTATGGACATCCGTTGGAGCTTAAGGCGCAACCAAGGTGGCCATCCAGCGTGTGTCCCATGGACGTCAAAGCCGGATATGTGGATGTCCCAGGGACATTTACAGCAGGCTATTTGCTCTTTCAGGATGTCCAAGGGACATCCGTTGGATACATATTTTGCTAATATGGGATGTCCGAGGGATAGCGATTTTTTAAATTTGATTGGACGTACCATGCTGGCACCAGATGTGGTCTTCAACCTCTTGGGTCAGTGCCATATTCAATGTTGTTGCAGCATTTATATGCGTTTTTACTGCAATATTTATTAAATGCTACAACACACAAAGAATTAAGGCATTGATCCTGAAGGAGACCCGTCATACTGGTGCACAGCTAGGAAAAGACAATGTTACAGCTTTCATTTTTATTCACAGTAAAGCAAAAACAAGCAAAAATACAGTGGTCTTTGGTCTTGTGTTATCACAGTAGAAGAGCTTCTGCATCCAGAGAACAAGCACTGCAAAGCCTATCTCCGATGCTTAAGACAAATAGCCTGCAAGTGGATGTAGTGTCATCAGCTCTAGTGCATCAGAAGAAATCTAGAAATGTCGGGGGTGATCAGCAGATCAACTCAAATCATTACACATTTTCTAGGAAACTATACTTTAGTAAACCTAACACAAAGACAACACCAAGCACTAAAAGTATACAACTGCAAAGCACGATATGATGAGACTTGTCTCTTGCCGCCAGAAACAATAAATATGGGCCCTTTCATTCACAGAAACATAATGCCATAAATCTGTCACAGCCGTTATTCTCGTCAAGCACAATATCCGTACAAATGGACATGGTTATCGTTCAACAGCTTCTACATATGCAAATAAACCTCTAAAGCAACCTTATTAAAAGATGAGTGCATGAGACACATCTAAAAACATTTAAAGACATTAAATTCCAACATAAACACAACGAGCTCTGTTGCATCAACCCAGTTACAAAGTGAGTGCATAAAATATAAATAAAAGTTCAGTTTTATGATGTCAAATTAAAAACTGCCAAGAAAAACAAGCATAGCCGGGACATGTGGACCAAGCCCATCATTAGCTTGCAGATTCTGACTAGATTTCCTTAAATGTATATACTCCAAAGCACGATATGATGAGAGACTTGTCTCTTGCCACCAGAAACAATACATAAGGGCACTTTCCTTCAAAGAAACATAATGCCATCAATCTGTCACAGCCCTTATTCTCACCAAGCACAACAATATCCGTACAAATGGAAATGGCTTCTACATATCAAAATAGACCACTAAGGTAACTAAACTATGAGCGCATGAGACATACATCTAAAAACATTTAAAGACATTAAATTCCAGCACAAAGACCAGAGGCTCTACTCTGTCAACCCTACTAAAAAGTGAGGGCATAAAACATCTAAAAGTTCAGTTTTATGACATTAAATTAAGAAACACCAAGAAAACCAAGCATAGCTGGGACATGTGGGCCAAGCACACCATTAGCTTACAGATTCTGACTAGATTGCATTAAACATATACATAATTGCACACAGGCCACCTTGTTTCAGCATAACAAATAAAGATAACTACACACTACCTCAAAAAAAAAATGCAGCCACTGACACTCAAGATGGGAAATACTGCATTATATAGTAAGAGAAGTTGAATAAAGAAATTTAACATTACTATTGGTAAGAATAAAAATGTATCACATCATTTGCAACAGAGAACAAGTCATGTAAGAGCTGTTGAGCTTACTATGAGTAAAGTGCTTTAGTTATCACAATACAGCCACTAATTACACTTAGTGAGTGACTGTAGTATCCTAAGCTCTGCAAAGCAGTTGAGGGCTATATTAGCATATTACAATACAGCTGCAGCAGGAGAATTTAACTTATAGAACTATTTTCACAATATCTAAACATTGAATCCAGTTAACAGTGCAAACAAAAAACCACGTACTTCACTATGTGCACAACTGCAGAACAATGCAAAACAAAGTTCTGTCAGTAGGTTCAAAAAAAAAAAAAAAATGTGACCTTTTCGAGTATGAAATTACTTGCTTAGAAATACAGAACTCTGCATTCAAGAGTTTGGTAGCAAAACTTATAACACAGATACTGCCTCAAAGTGCTAGAAACTGTTACAAATGGTAAACATACATGCAAGAGCAACAATATTTAGCTTAAATTCCTATTTAAAAATTTGCACTTATTGGTTCCCCATCCTTGCTCAAATTAGGCAAAAAGAGCATTTTATGGTCTGGATCATTCAATTTAATACATGGTTAGTTAACTGGCTTTTAAGTAAACAAAATGTAAGGTTGCCTTCGTTTCCAGGAATGCAAGCTGCTTCCAAAGTGGCACTAGCATAAGCTTGTGTTGCTGCCTGAAGGCAGGTACAGAAAGCAGCAATGGAAGGAGAGTTACCGTGTGTTCCAGAGGAGTGGGCAATACGTAGAAACTAGACCTGTACAGCTTTTACAGCTGACTAGACATTTTCACCTATCTCGTATGACGGCAACAGTCTCCGAAGCACTTGGTGACAATGCAACAGAAACTGCACATGACTTTGAGGATCACAATAGCAGTGGATAACACACATACATTATACTGTGGACACAAGTCAAAAGTCAAACTTGCAATGTCCTTTAGTTCAGCTGTATCTTTAAAAAAATTGTTCATCAAATAAAAAGAAACACTATGTTGCCCATAACCTCAAACGCCTAAAGTGGATGCTACCTGCAAAACATGAATTGTGGCAGCACCCTTCACATTTTTTAAAGGAAAGGTATTATACTGAAGTGTGGAGGTGGCACATCGGTTGAGAAATACCACCATGAAGTTGTGGTTGAGCTGGTTGCCAACAGTGCATGGTCCTTGTCTTTGCCATTGGCTATCTGCTGCCATCAATTTCCACAGAATGACCAGGGAATCGGAAGCCTTGGACCCTCTGCCGTGATGACAGTTTCAGTCAGTATCTGAAACAGCAAACATGCCATGACAAAGACGATTGTCAGAAGCTACTTGTGAAATGGGATTGTTATAGGCGTCTACTGTGCAACATCTCATTATCATGGTTTCAGTCGGCTGCAAAATGGGAACATACATTTTACACGACTAAGAACAAGGGCAGCAACAGAGGGTAAAACAAGTAAGGAACTTTGGGGCCTTTCTTCCGAGCCAGTTTGTGCAGTGTACAGGAGCCTGGCAGATTATACAGAGTATAAAAGTCGGTCACAAGCTCAACACAGATTTCACCATATCGACTGCTTAGAACACTTGCACATTAGGAATACTGGCACAACATACATTTTTGTGCACTGTTCAGGATTTTACATGATGCCACAATGTGAATCCCATTACCTGCTGCCTGCTCAAGTAGTCTTTGCTTTGACTTCTGAAACCTGGTGGCAAGGCGCTCGGGAGCATGCCGGAGCCACGATTTGATAGAGGCCTCAATGTCAGCAGCAGTTGCATTTGGCGCTTTGCGAGCAGCATCTGAAATTTACAAGATTCCTTAAATCTTCTCGACAATAATAGTTGTCTTGGTGAAAATACAAATTTCAAGAGTCGTACACAGTCTGCTGAACCTGCGAAAAAATTGAGAAATAAATTACTGCCTACTGAAAGTCCTTCCACACATTATAAATTTGTTATATTGAATAGAGTTGGGCATTTCAGTTGCACTTGCTTTTTCAAATGATAATGAGGCAGAACACCAGCCAAAACGGTCTAATGATTGCTTTGCATTTTTTATTTAGACTGCTATTTCAATCATCTCACACTGCCTTCCACTGAAGGGCTGCATGGTGATCTTACACTCTATTTATGCCCTTTGCTTTTTACCCAACAAACTATAATATTTTAGGTTTTTAGCTTCTGAAGCTAAGCCTGGACCTTTGGAGTGTTACCAAATTGTTCATTTTTTACCATGTAGGCTTTTTTAGTCAACATTAAAATTTAAGTACACAGTGAAATTGCAGCATCCTTGCAGTGTTGAAATATGCAACCCATAGCAATGGTGATAACTGACACTGCAAGCTTACAAAATAGATAAACAGGCAGCATTTAAAAAAAACAGACATTCGTATATGTATGTGGCAAAAATTAGAACAATGAGCATGTTTTCGTTTTTCCTGAGGAAGGCTAATTCTGCGTAAAACACAAAAGTAAGGTGTATTATAGAGCACACCTGCTATGGCTTTAGCAATCTTTAAGGCGGAGAAGCTCAGTTTTCCTTTTCGACCCATCCAGGAAAATTGTGCCGCAACCTCGTCTGTGATGCAGTATGACAAGATTCTTTTTGTTGCCCAGTAGGCATCTTTCCCGCCGAGCTGTGTCAACTCATGAACCTGTGTACAAAAGAGAAGAAATTCTTTTCAACAAAGAAACTTGTTGGATGATGTGAATGTTTTAGAATATGAAAAAGAGTATTAAGTCATAAAGCAAGTAAGCAATGAACGAAAACCCATGGCATTCTTGATATTGCAAAAGTTCAGTGTTTCAACATCTTGAATATTCTATGAGTTCGATGAACTGAAACAAGAAAACAATGAAAAAAAAAAGAAACATAGCTTACCAGGATCTTCAATTTTCCAGCATCGAGCTTGTCGTCAAACTCTTGTAGTTCTTCAAGACTGCTTAGTGGCTGGCTTAAGAGATCTGCGCATTCGGTGACTGAAGAAGTAGGTAGCATATCACACAACTTGTTCAGGGTGTCTGCTTGTTGTTCTAGCATGAAGCGAAGCGTGTTGAGCAGTCGTAGTACATGCCGCTGGAAGTCTGAAAAATATAGTAAACAAACGCTATTAAAACTTAGTATGATTCAAGAACATTTTAAGCAAACCATTTTACTGAAAACTGCATTCATATCTTTCAAAAGGTGCGTACTCTTCTCTACACAACAATGATGAGGTGTGTTTTGTGGCCGTTCTTGCTCTATCTGTTCACCTGAAAAGCACAATTTCAATTCATTAGTAGTTTGGGGTAAATGGTTAATGATTTATTTAACTTTGACCTTCCTTATCTGGCACATACCTGCATCAGCAGAGTGGTTATCAGACATGCCTTGTGGCGAGTTTGTCTCTGACAACTGGGTCCCTGCAGTGTGAAAGAAGAGAGCAGTGAGCCACAAGAGCCGCTCCACTAGTTGGAAACTCTGATATGCAACAGATAGTGACAAAGAGCCCAGCAGAGCAAAGAAAATTACTAATAGCAAAGGTTTACCAGTTCAATTATAAAATTGAATTATAGAGGTTAACATATTTTGCTTCATCTTACTTCTACAATGCTGGAGAATTCATCTATGCATGGCTCTTAAGAAACTTTACAGCTATCTGTGGTTCTAACCTATAGGTTAGAATCACAGAAAGTTAAATTTGTTACACACAAAAAATAATAAATATGCACATAAATCTTAATTTTGTAATGAGGCAGCTGTATATGTGTGAGAATACCTGGTGTGCCTTTGTCTCCCTGGCCAAATGTGGGCACACTTGTTGCTTCATTCGAGGTTATTCCTAGAAAGCAACACATGTAGTTCATTATGTAATGATTCCTATTAGCATTAATCACAGCCATACACTGGCCGTGGAGCACAGTATACTCCTATATAAAACAAACTTACAAGAGCTCCAGTATTTATACTGAACTTCAAAGTTACAATTCCGCAGTTCAGTGTTGCAGG
Organism: Dermacentor variabilis; assembly: GCF_050947875.1. Taxonomy (NCBI): domain Eukaryota; kingdom Metazoa; phylum Arthropoda; class Arachnida; order Ixodida; family Ixodidae; genus Dermacentor; species Dermacentor variabilis. The sequence goes on along the minus strand of NC_134568.1, from coordinate 52,512,535 downwards.
ATGAATTTCCTTTGCAGCAATCTGTTACAATTGCATGAATGTCACAATTCTATTCATGCTATACTCCATGATAAACATTTCTGGTTGGTGAATAAATGCCAGAGGGGCAACTAGCAAAGTTTCGGTGTATATGCAAAGGTAAATACCTTGTTCACACTTGTTGAAAACATATGCTGACTAGACATTCAATGTGAAATTATGAGGAGGCATTCCAAGCTTTGCTTCTATTTTACTATGAAGTTGCCAGTGAACTGCTGAAACACAGGGGAAAAGCGAAACAGACGAAGCACTTCGTCCCATCTCGTCCTTGTGTGTTTCAACCGTGCGCTGCCACCTTCGTTATGGATTGTTACCAACATGCCCACTCGCCCGTCATCTTAATTTTACTTTTTGGAAATGTGCTTTGTAAATTTAAAAATCCTATTGATAATGGCACATGAGCATTGTTAAGAACAGGCTAGCTACGAATGCAGCTACCAGCCTGCATTTCTCTTCGAACGAGCAGTTCTTCATGGCTGGTATGCAAATATTCAATGCAGATGAAAGAAAAGAGGTGGTACATTGTAACATCGGAGGGTTGAGAAAAAATTGGCCTCATGCACCAACTGACTGCTTGCAAGACTAAAGCTACGTCCTTAATGCAATGCAAATCACAGCTGCATCTTGAAAAGTAATGGCAAATACATTTTACACTACCAGATGGAAAATTATTTGGAATGGCTGGCAGTCTTGGCTGGCTTGTGGCAGTTTCTCCCTCCTCTTCTTCACTGTCAGAGTTGCTCCATGCTGCTGGTGGCCGTCTACGCCTCTTCAATGGGGGCATTTCAGTTTCACTGGCCAGGTCTGAATGGAACTGACTGTCATTTAGCTTTTTCCGGGCATGTTCATAGGTATCTGAAAAAGTGCAAAATGTGATCAATATAATCACCCCTGGCTTAAGACCTAAGGTGACTGAAATGCGCTTACCGAACAAACCTTTCACAGCAATTTCATACTGCTTCCACCATGACTGTGGTGGATGCTGCTTCCGTGCCATTTTCCCAGCCTTCTCCACTTTTACATTATGCGGCCAGACGCACATGCTCCCGGTGACCCAAGTAGTTGGCACAATTTCAACCTCTTTAGAGGCAGTGAACTCCACAATAGCATAGCTCATCTGGAAAAGAATTCTGAATTGTAGTGCCAGCATTGCACAAAACAGCACTTCCTAATTTTTTGTCAAGGAAGCATTTCAACTTTGCAAACAGTACAAATTTTCTTTACTATAAGCACATTGTTGCTTCAAATAAGAATAGTACCATGGAAACTATGTATATAACTTACCATTACATGCTCAATCATGATCAGGCTTTCACGATTACACAATAGCAGAGAGCTAATCAAGAGTTAAGTTGAACATAGAATACACTGACCTGGTCTCGGAGATGCATGTTTCAAAATAATTTTTCATGCTTTCTCAAGCTATAGCTCTCAGTGTTTGGCCAGAAAAGCCAGAACTCTACCTATACGGCGAAAACATAGTCATGTTGGCTGTTCAAAAATAAATTTTGCACCAAAATGCCTTCATCGCCACATCATAAAACCTCAAATCAGAACATCGTTGACAAGCCATAGGAAATGCATTTGCAAGTGAAGCCAGACCTTTAGAATCAGGATAGATTAAAAGTTTACATGGCAACAGTAGAAAACAAGCTCCGCGCTTCCTTCAAAGTTCAAGTAATATAGCTGTGGTAAATACCAAAATAAGATGCTACATAGGGAGGCCACAGCAGTTTTTATAGAACTGTTGTCAATGGTCCTGCTAAAATGCTTCAAAGGATCCCCACGTAAGATGCTTGGAAAACAATCTATACTCTCTAACATTTCTTGGGAATCGAAACAAGCAGCTATGAGCCAACAAAGGAAATACACATACTTTACAACAGCTGCAGATGCCCAAATTCCTCACTATTGTGGCACTGTCTAGTGGCATGAAGAATTATTTTACAACAGCCAGAAAAAAAATTCCAGTCAGGCCTCTCATTCGCCACCACACTCATACAAGAGCTTGTGTGAAGGCAGATAAGAGTGTTCAGGGAAAAGTCAGCACCAGAGCAAGTTCCTCACTGCTACAAGGAAAAAGCACAGAACACGACACTAAAATGAGCTAATCTTGGAACACATACTAAACGGTATGCAACTCTGGCATTACTACAAACTGCTTCTTCCATGGGAGCTTGACCATTTTTCGCACATTGCTCACAGACCACACTTTGAGGTCTGAAAGACCTGAAACAATATAAATATCAAGTCTTGAAGATTCAAATGGGTGTGCATAGAAATCTTCTTTATGCAAAAATTCTTGACCAATGATGCAAATCTCTTCTGTACCCCTCATGGAAGCAATGTTTCTTGCAATAATAATATGTTCACCCTGCATGTAGCAGTTGTCCGGCTCTTCTGTGCTCAGCACAAAATTTTGATACTTCAGAGTTTTGAAGCACGGAAGACAGCATGTGGGAAGGAGTGGACCATTTTCACAAGGTTGTCTGGGAGTAAGATCATATCGCCTGCAAGGCACTTCAGAAGCAGCTGAATTTGCCTCTGCCATTCTATTTGCAAGTTGTTGTAATGGTTTCCCATGTTTGCGAAGGTGCCTCTTTAATTGCTTCATATTGTTTTCAAAGGGAAACGCACTGAAGCAGTCCAATGCACCATGGCGTTTGACGTCATCAGACAAGTGTGACAGGCAATGGACATTGAACGACATGTGCTCTTTTCCATACAAATGGGCAAAACTGGCAACAAAATGTTTCAGAAGTGCCCCGGCATAGTCAGCATGATGACTGCACAACTGCTTGTTAACCAAAATTGACAGCGAGGCATGGAGAAGCAAGAAATGTTTATAAATGTCATCTGCGAGAATGCCGTTGAGAAGAAGAGGCCCTGTGTAGAGCAGAAGAAGCCTAAATTCAACAGCCTTCCACCTATCTAACTCATCGACACCCCTAGGCTTACGTGGAAATTCGTGCGGGATGTAGAGACGCAAGGCTGTGCTTTGCTCATTGAAAGTATGACGTTGAAGTGGTCCCAGTCGAACATTTAAAGGACCTGAAAGCCACAGGGAAAAAAGCTTTTTCACAACACCTAACAGAACAACATGCATATAGTCGAGAGGAACATCACACACAGTGTCAAGAGGCAACTCAACAAGAATTGACGTTCCTCTGTGATGCTCGGAGTCGTGCTGCTGCCTGAAGCTAGCATCTGTGCGGAGGGGACAGTCTGAATCGGGGAACACAACCTTGCCTCCAATGTATGCACCCTCAATGCAGCACTTGGGACAGCCACTGTAGCCACTGTGGCCTTTGGTCATCATTACGAAAGACCGTGCTGGCGCATCACAAACAAGAGCCTTCAGACAAACCTCGATTGGCTTGCCATTGACAACAAGCCCATTTGCCAGCAAATACTGCAACTCATCAACGAAAGCTCTCAAAAAATTATTGGATGAATGCGGCTTTGAAGGTCCCGCATAAGCCCCAATAACAAATGGCCCAAAGCCCTCACCACAGTTACTAACTCTACATTGTATAGGCCAAAGTTGCATTCTTGAGCTTTTTGCAAGGGGCAGACCATCTACATTGACAATGAGTGAAACAATACTAGGAGGGTCTTTCACGAATTTCAACGAATGTTTAAGCCCGGCAGCGAGACCAAAATGACAATATTCGCCTGGAGACAGGGCCACCACGGGGTACTCGGTGTTTTCTAGTCGCGGCGTTTTGAGGAGTGCACGCGCGTCATCAGGGAGGTCAAGTTCGGAAAAGATGCTGTAACATTTATGCAGCTTCAATAGCTGGTTTAATGCTTTTCGCTTGATGTTATTCTCAACTGCCCATTGACGCAGTGCCTCTCGAAAGCTTTCTTTTTGCGGTGCTACTTCATCTGATGAAACAATGGGCACAGAAGAAAAATGCAAGTTTTGAGATGAGGCTCCAGGCAAATCATCTGAATCACCTGACGAACTATTTGACGATTGTGTGGAATCGGCATCACTACTCGCAAAATGTGCGATTTCATGCGAGGCACTAGTAGAATCACTATGCACAGCTAAGTCATCATGTTTTGCAACTGCCAAACGTTGTGGCTCTTCTCGACATGGCTGGGTGACGGGGGCCGCACACGCATTGTCTCCCAAACACTCCGGCAAAGCGCACAAAGGATCAATTAGCAGATGTGTCCTCCGTGCTTCCCGCGATGCCTTCTCCGTAACGAGCTTTTTGCGAGGCCTCTGCATGTTTGTAGAAATCCTAACAAAATTTGATAGTCACAACTGTCACCTGGCTTCTAGCGACTACAAGCAAGAAAGCACTGGTTGCATACAAGCGATCACAGCCTTGACAAGCGCGCGGTCCCGCTCACCTTGGTCGCGTAATCCTCAGACAAGGAGCTCGTCCACGGCCGCAAGTCGGACACGGGATCTCCAGTCGTGAAGAACCTCTACCGGGCGCGAAGCCAGGTTCGCAGTTCTAGAAGAGGAAGTTCTTGAAAAGCCCGCGAAAGCACACAAAAGAAATGGCGGCCGTCCCCTACAGCGTATCCCGCGCAGAGTGGCTGGTGGCAGTGATGATGATAGACGCAATTTTAGTTTTAAAACGACATAAACGTGAGCTCAATAAAAATGTGTAATAACTCCACTGTATATAATTTAAAGGTTAGAAAATGCGGTAACAACAAATTTACTAGCAGCTGAAATGAAAAACAGGGGTGACTAAACAGTAGCGGCCCACGTTTATGGATGGCGGTGGCAGTTATAACAGTTGGCAACTATGATAAAGTAATGGCGGGCGCAGCAACAAATTGTAAACACGCAAGTGTACTGGTATGCACTGTTTAAGAAATGCGTTGATAGTCAGATTTTTTTAAATTATTCATTGCACGTTACGTACTAATAATAAAAAGTTGCTGGCTAAACCGTCACGTAATGCTTATTGCGCTGACGACATGCGGCCTCTTGCCAGTTCGATTGAAATATTTGGAAGTATTATTTCATGCGCAGTTCCCCAAAAAATAATGTACGTATGCAGTTCTCAGGGTTTGAAACGTGACATTCGCACGGCATGGCATCCGGCACCTTTTTCTTAGCCACTGGTGAGCATTGGGGGATCATTGGGATGCTGAATGCAGTTACATTGCAACACAAAGGCACGTAATACTTTTCATGTAATGCAAAAAATACATGTACGCGCTCCGTGCATCCATCGCTCAGCACCATACGTTTTCTCTAGGGCTGGGTAACGTCGAAACGAAATCCCTCTCAAAGTGTGGAATAGCAGGCTAGAGGAACTTCACCGAGTCTGACTTCTCGAGACACCTTTCTGGCATTCAAAATTCTTTTACCTAACTGGCTTAGGCTCCATCAACAGAGCGCTACCTGCGTGTCAACTTAGGGGCTAATCTGAGGCAAATAAGGGTAATAAAGCAGCAAAAATAGCACTAATGGCACACGGTTGGTCGACTCATTATTTCTGTTTCAGCCTCCGGTCATGCGTAGTCAAAAGATCTGATGGCAAGCTGCGCTAAGTTACACGACAAAATGCAGTCCGGTTCAAAAAAGTAGACCTATCAACAATTGTAGATAGGTCTACGTTTTTGAACCGGACCTTAAGGCCATACAGATATATGTTTTCAAACTTGCATGTGATAAAACGACGCACTCGGGTGGGACGGGAGGCGACGTCCTTTGGCGGTCCCTGGGTTATCCGGTTTGAAAACATCCGCTATGAATCCAGTGAGGACATCCCAGGGACGGCCGAGAAAAAGACCAAACGGACGTTCGGAAACAGCCGAACACAAACATCCGCTGGCTGTCCTACGGACGTTGCGTTTTGGACGTGGACGTTCGGCTTTAGACGGGACGTCCAACGGACATTCATGGCCCATTGGGTCTTCAACGATAAAATATATTTAAATTTATCCGGTGGTGGGCGGAGTAAAAAAACCGTCATAAATATTCATTCAATCCTGCCTGAATATGCATTCACACGCGCGCCTCGAGGGAACTTTGTTATGGAGGCGCGAGATGGCGCAGCGGGTCCAGAGCGAAGGGCTATTGGCCTCGAGCTCCACCAATGGAAAAGCTGGCGCCACCGTCGGCGTGACGTGCTAGGAGGGATCACGTGGACATAGCGGCCGCATCGGCTGCTTCGGCAGCGCCGAAGCGACCTGAAAACGAGTTTTAATTCCCTCGTACGCTGCGGTCCTCATTTAGTGCCGAAATTTTCCCGCTTCGAGTGTCTCCTTTACAACGCTTGCAAGCACTACAATAGGTAGTGGCTGCCTTTGAAGGCGCGCAACATGGTAGGCTGCTGCTCGGTGCCGCAGGGCCGGACGCACGTAAAGGAGACCAGTGTCAGCCTTATTCACACGTAGCCGCAGGACAAGAAGCAGCGTGAAGCTTGGCTCGCGAAACATAAAACCGGCAAACAGTCATCGGCTACAACTCAGGTATGCAGCAAGCACAGACGCGAGGAAGGTTTCTGCTACGGCGCCCGGTCTGCGATGTTCTGAAAACGCGCACTGAGACGCTCGCCCGAGTCTGCTGCACGACTATAATGTCATGACGGTTTGGTCTATCAACTTGTCGATGCTATAGATACTGGCAAGTTCAGTGGAGTGGAAAGGCAGCGGTAAGAAGCACATTTTAAAGAAGCATGGCATATGGTCATGTTTGTGTTATGAATTAATGCACTGGATTACAAAAAAGGAGCAGCGAGAAATTGTACGCTGAGAACACCTATAAACATACAGTGCGACGCAACTCGAAAAATAATATTGAAAAGTTAAAGAATTTAGAAGAAAAAAAAAAGATTGAATCATCACGACGGCACATCATAGTCCCTGCAGGCGTCGAAGTCTCTACAATGAAGTTATTTTTGAACAGCTCTGATAGCTCCCACGCAACAATGGTTGCTTGTATACTGTCAAATGCTCATATTCTGTGGCCTAAAGCTCATGGTACGGTGCGAGAACGCGCGCGCGGAGAAAGCGAAACAGTGCGCGGACAAGCATGCAGACGCGCAGTCGGTCGCTGCGAATCTGCGCGATCGCTGCATTGTGGCTTCTTTCTATTACGCTCCATTTAGTTATACAAACACTATAAGAACATATTTCACATAGTTTGCTCTCAGCGTTTACCTACCTTTCACGCAAGACGCCGGTTCGGGAGACTCCATCGCGGCGACCGCGCGCAGTGGCGTTCACTGTACGTATTCGGTAAAGAGATAGCGTCTGTAAACGATTGTGTGCTTTCAGTTTGCCCAAGATTATTATTTAGACAGTAAACAACTTCTCTCGTTTCGAAAGTACTTACAGAAATGTGCGGGAGAGCTCGCGCGTGGTGTTTTCAGTGAGCGCTGACAGCAAAACCTATGAGGAGCGCGCCGCGTGATCCCTCATACTACGGCAGCCAGGCGCTTCCGATAGATGGCGACTCCGTAATTCCTCGCCGCCAATATAGCATCCCCCCGGCTGCGTGTTTCTATTTCCTCCCAAGCCTAGCGCTCGATCGCTGCGCCGCCATGCGCCGCCCGCACGTACTACATCTCTAGGTACTTTTTCGCCGAAGCGCCATGGTACGCGCCCTAGATGTATTGGGTTTTGCGTCCCTGGCTGTGCCAGGGCGCGCAGTGTGCTCGGGCCAGCCCGCATTCGCAGAGTTTAGGCGGCGTAGGTAAATTTTAATTCTGAATGCTTAAGCAATTGTATGCTTACCCAAAGAGAAAACCGTCCCTTCGTCCGTCCCGTAATAAGACGGCCGCTTTCGATATAGCGCCCGCAGTAGCGAACGAGTTTGCCTTTGCGCTGCCTTCCGCTTCAACGGAAACGAAGCGGCGAAAACACAGGGCTGGCGTTGCTCTCAGTTAACGCCTCATTCTGCAACTTTCGCAGATCGCTTTGAAGTTAAGCGGACCCGCGTCTCTTCAAGACTATGTAAGCGGCAAGAACACAGCGCGCGAAGCTACGAGTTGTTGGCACTGTTTTGTGGGTATCGCAGATCGCTTTCAAGCTGCGTACCACGCGGCATTGACATAAGCCTCCGCCTGATTACGTTCATGGCTCAATAATAAAGAATTTTAGGGCGTCCAGTATTCCGTCAAGCGCGGGCGGTTTGCCAGGTGAACGGGGGCGTAAACGTCAGCAGGCCAGATTGGTGGCGCCAGCTGTTGGCGCAAAGCTCAACCACACAAACACGGAGCCAATTGCTATATTCTGCTTATCTGCTGGTGTAAATTTTGCACAGCAGCGTAATCGTGTGGACAATTATGCCACTGCCAAAAATTTGCACCGGCACCAAAGCAGAATATAGTAGCTTACTGCAATTTTAGCTCTGTGTTTGTCTGGTTGAGCTCTACGTCACCAAGGCGGCTGCATCGCGCCGGCCGCTCACGTTGCTCCCGCCCATCCTGCAATCCGCCCAAACCACCCTGGTGTCACCAATCCAATGGTGTCACGCGGATGAATAATCCGCTGAAGAGCGATAACGGCTTATAAAATGATCGGAACGGTCATCAGCGCACCTCGGGCCTCCACCTGCAGTACTTTATTTGCTTGCGTCATCAATGCTCCTTGAGCCGCCGTCGGCACTAGTTCGTGTCGCCACTGAGCTGTCGTTAGTAATGGCCTAATCAAGTTACATAACATTGGTAATGACACCGGGCTGCGCGGAGGTGAGCTAGTGGCGCAATGCTTACGCATATTCTAACTCCCAGAGGAGTTTCTGCGAGATTTTTTTTTGTTGTTGTTCCTGGTCGTTTAATATGCGTCGTGTATGGCGCCAGCGCACTGCTATTGTTTCTGCTGGAAGAGAGATAGTGCTGTCAATAAGGAAGCTTGAGCGCAGCGATGATGTGACTCGTGGTGCGAGAAACCCTCCATGCCCCACGATTATCCCAGCTTTTGTAGATCGAAGCGCCTCGCACACCACAACCAACTTCTTATCACATTCCTTTATCCCCTTATCCAAACTGAAAAATTTCGTCCAGTGTTGCGTCAGCGTCCGCACGCAACTCTTATTTCGAAGCAGCCTATAGGCGGCTTGTTTTGAAACACCTATTTTCTCTTAGCGACAGCTGGGTGAGCAGATTGTGCGCCCAGGCACAAGATCTCCCTAGGCCCACCAAGTACCTACAAGGATCTAGGGCGCTCGCCGTGAAGCTTTGGGGAAGAAGTACCTAGAAACGTGGTACACGCGAGCAGCGCATGGCGGCGCAGCGATCGAGCGCTGAGCTTGGGCGTAAATAGAAACACGCCGGCAATCCCGGCTTCATACACGGCTCATACATGACATTTGTCGGCGGTGGCAGTATGGTGTGTCCATACGTTGCTTTAATACTAATCGCAGTAGCGTCCACATTCATAGCGAGGTGGGTTATGCCGGACTTTTTATTTTATTTGCATGTTATTTTTCACTTTTGACGAGGAGACCCTTCTAAATAAAATCCTTACCGCTTGTTTTTTTTCCCCCTATAGGCGTTGCCAGCGCTAACTGTGCACCTTCCTTTCTTCTTTTCTTTTTAAGTAATATCGCCCGGGAATCGGGATCAAGCGTGATCGTCCCGTCAAGTTTGAACTGTGTGTATTTTATATGCCCCCTCATAGATTGTGCTTTTTATGCGCATATATTTTCCTATTGCCATGCACTATGGCTACGCTTCATTGAGAACAATCATTAATTTTAGTGTGCTCCTAATACCGTGAACCAATTACTGTTGTGCAAAACTGCATTGAGGGGCTCGAAAAAGAGCGATAAATCCCGTAATGGTTTCTGGGTTCGAGACGGGTGGAGGCGTGTGTGAGGCTATTTTCATTATTTATCGTTTAACGCTTTCAGCAGTCCATTTATGCGTTTGTATTTCTGCTTTTAAATGTTGTTATGACTACGAGGCAGAAAGCACCTGAGTAAAAGAGCCAGTGCACGCGGATGGGCGGTCTTCAGTGGTCACCTTTCTTCTGTGCAAATATTTATGCAACTAGACTCGTAGGATGCGTGGTCATTCAAGCCGGACCCCATTTCATTCTAGCGAACAGATGTTCTTGCTTTGAAACAGGCTACACTCGCGGTATTTCGTAAAATTTTAAGTTTATGGCTCCGCTGAAGTACGCCGGGTGCCTCAACGATTGCTGTCAAAATTTCAAGCTTATCATGTCATTAAAATTCCAGAATATCTTAGCTGTTTGAATGTAGTGCTTAACTGCTCTCCGTAGTTAGTAAGGGCGAGTCTTCGAAGTCTTGGTTTCCTTGAAAGCATACCGTAGGCTACGGCGAAATCTAGCCTTTTCTCGTCTTCCGCGTTCCCAATACTAGTATCACCAGATGAGAGTTTAGGTTCTTCTGGTTTATTAATTAATTAATTAATTAATTTATTTATTTATTTATTTATTTATTTGGTACCTGCTTCGGCCATTACAGGCATTATTACAAAAAGGTGGCACAACTCAAGAAAAAGAGACCAACACAAAATAACTTTTCTAAAAGATGGAAAAAAATCATCATTAGAAGTAATATTATCAATATCACGCGACAAAACGCTCCACTCTCTTATTGACCATACAAAATAAGAATAGGCAAAGGCGACACCCCTAAAAGGAATCTCGCTTATATTCAAGTCATGATCTCGTCCTTGGAAGACACCAGTTGGGGGCTTAAAATACAACACTATATCGATGCCAGTTTTAGAGTAATATGCATCAAAAATTCTAAGGATCAGAATCAGAATATTTTATCCAATCACAAAATGTGTTGAATAATTGAAGATACAGAAGGAGGTGCCAGAGTACGAAGCTGTAAGGGAACCTCCTGTAAGTTAGCGCACAAAAAGAAAGGAAGAAATTAAAAAAGAAAACTTTGAAATACAATCCAGTTCCATAAATACAAAATATATCAATGAGTTGTGCAATATTGCTCTAACATACGAAATAATAATAGCGATTACGCTGATAGAACAAGAACAATACATATAGAAAGAACAATACAACAGAAATACAAACATTATAGATTATTTACAACGATATTTAAAGAAATGAAAAGGACATACAGAACATCAGTAACGCCTAGTATGCTGCGCAATCACAACTCAGAGTTCAGTATTTGTGTGAGAAAGGAGAGAACAAAAAAAATCAAGGGCGCTATACCGTAAAGCTATTCCAAACTTTTCTAATCCAATTCTCGAATCAGCCCTCCATGACTGGTCAAAGAACTTTCGGAAGAATCCCGCTTCGCCTGTCTGTAACTCACCCGCCGTGGTTGCTCAGTGGCTATGGTGTTGGGCTGCTGAGCACGAGGTCGCGGGATCGAATCCCGGCCACGGCGGCCGCATTTCGATGGGGGCGAAATGCGAAAACACCCGTGTGCTTAGATTTAGGTGCACGTTAAAGAACCCCAGGTGGTCAAAATTTCCGGAGTCCTCCACTACGGCGTGCCTCATAATCAGAAAGTGGTTTTGGCACGTAAAACCCCAAATATTATTATTATTATTATGTCTGTAACTCGACGTCAAGAAAACTGCGAAAACACCCCATTTGATATGATATGTGCACACTGATTATGCATGATTATACCGAACGAAAGAAATATAATTATTGCTGATTCGATGCCTTTTTCGCCATTGGCCCTCTGCTACTGGCCAAGCGCTTTCGGGCTGCGCTAACTCGACCTGTCTGTCACGCGACGTCAAAAAACGCGAAAACTCACCACGTCAAAGTGACGGGTACGCGATAAAGGCGCATCAGATGCCGAACAAAACAGAACTTTTTCTTGTGAATAGCCGGGCAGTGCCCCGTTCCAAAAGGAATAGAATATCGCTGCCCGTCGATCGCTCTGGCACTGGCAAGTCAGATCAGCCGGGGAGCATGGATTTATTTGCTCATAATAAAATATTTTGTGTGGCAATATAACGTTCCCGAGGCCTTCCGGAACGTGTACGATGTCGCTCTGCCAACTCCAATTTGCTGAGTTTAAGCGGCATTTATAACCTTCCGTTTCACGCTGCCGCGATTTTCGACCAGCCACCGCAAGCTATGTAATGGTAAATGGACCAATCACAGACGCCGGCACCACCATTTTTATCCGGCTATCTGCTTTCACAGTGCTGGCTCGGCCCCACTGAAACACTCTCCACTTAAGCGTGCTTCTCGCCTTGCGTCAGCCAATTAAATAAGAAAAACTGCTCAATGTAGGCAATGCTATTCGCTTTGAAAGCAAAAGAAAGTGACATCCTATAAACGAGGAGCGCATTTGATTGGGCTTTTCAAGCAACGCTGCGGGTTACCGCCCGATGCTTGCGTCGGTGGTTAAGTGAACATGACATCAGGATATTGGAATAAAAACAGCTTGGAATAGTTTTACGCTGTAGCGCCCCAACCATCAATTAAAGAAGAAAAAACTTCATTTTTAAAGTGAGATAACGAAGTGGTCTATTTGATGTGAGTCGGGAGGCGGTTCCAAAATTATATACTAGAGAAGTAGATTGTTTGTCTGTTGTAGTTAGTTTGAATTAAAAGTAACAGCAAATTGTGATTGAAAGCAAATGTAGTTGTATTATCGTCAACAAGTTTGAATCTGTCTAATATATTACAAGGCAAGAGGTTATTAAGAGATCGATAACAATGCTTGCAAGATTAAATTTGTAGAGTTCAACAATTGTTAATATCCGGTAATAGCGAAGTAGTTGAGAGGCAATGCAACGAAATGAATTGAAGAAGAGAACCCTGATTGCTCGATTTTGAATGTGTTGCAATGGGGTTATATGTGTAAGATATGAATCACGGTATGTCGCAATACAGTATATAAAATGACTGTGAATAAAAGCAAAATAAAGCGTTACGAATGTTGGGCTAGTAATATAATGTCACGGTTTTAGCATTATCCTTATTCCATGAGCTGTTTTACGCAGCAAATTAGCGACGTGAGCTATGCACTTTAAATAATAGTCTAGTGTGACGCCGAGAAATGAACGCTGTATAACTGCGCAAATGCATGGATTCAGATTTAATGGTTACTGGCGGAGTATATGAGACACCTTTCTGGACAGAATTAAAAATCAAGAATGGGGTTTTGGACGGATTAATTGCGAGGGAGCTACAGTGGCACTAGTGAAGTATCTTATTTAGATCAGTGTTTGGTCCCAAGAGACCGGTCAGTAGCAAGTATAGTACTGCCATTTGCAGAGTGGTTCGGCATGAGTTAAAGAATTAGGGAGATCATTAATATAGATAAGAAATAGAAGTGGCCCGAGAATCTGTGTCGGAGGTACACCTATTTACATCTATAAGTAATTTGATACTGCTGTATTAATATAAACAGCTTGCTGCCTGTTACACAAATAGCTTTTAAAGAGGCTTAGTGCCAGACTAACAATTCAGTTATGTTTATCAAAAACAATGCAGTGAGCCAGGGTGTCAAACGCTTTGGTTCGATCGATTAATACAGCCCCACCATACCCGCCTTTATCGATGGCCTGTTTAATTTTTTCAGCAAACGATACGAGTGCAAATTGTGTAGAGAAGCCGGCTCTAAACCCTAATATCTACCGCAACCTAATCAAACATTTCCACTGTAGTTATGCAGTTTGTGCCGATTTAGTGCGTTTTTACTCTCAGTCATCGTAAGCGTCCAATCGTAATTAACAAGCATAAACCGAACTCCTTTGTTCTGCATTTTTTAAAACTTTCTGTGCGAGCTCTGCAGTGTGTGGATCTCACAAAACGCTCCCATAATCGAGTACAATGCCCACATGGGTGAAATATAACTATCTTTAAGTTCTCTTAGTAATCAGCTAATATAAAGTCCTAAAAACCCATAGCCACAATTGCCGTGTTCTTAATATGCTTACATGCATGTTCCATCTTGAATCAGCAGTAAAACATATACCCAGATATCTATATTCTACCGCCTTATGAATAGGAATATTGTTTATAGTGTAATAATTGTCATCGTGTGCCATTGCAACGAGCCACTTAGGCCTTTCGCCTTAAAAAGACGCCGTTACCATTTCGGTTTCCAAGATCCAAGTGTGACACCGATATAAAATGTTGCAGCTTCCGTCGTTAGAATGGAACAAAAGTGGTTGTGTCTGCATCGTAACATTGATATGAGTCGGGCAGGCAGCATGTCGAAAAATCGGCCCGTTAAGCCTTGATCGCTTTATTACGAGCTCCTTAAAATTTCTCGATGAAGAGTGACATGTTATATGTATCGCATTGTAGAAAGCCTCGAGCGATGTCGTCGGCGCCAATGTAATAGATCCAAGTAACCTTCAGTGTCGCTTACTGCCGATAAACCGCAATATGAGAAAATTATTGTCGAGATTGAAACGTAAGACCAACACACAAAACAAAAGCATCTATTTGCAATCGCTAACGTCCGCGATCATTCAATCGAAACATGTTGGGAATGCGCATGTCAGATCCAAATGTGGATACTGCACCAATAATGCGGTTGATGGCTTGTGGACGAATAGGTTCAGTGGTCGTGCGTCTTTCCTATCTGCTCTCAACAATTAAGATCATATGCTCCAACACCCTCTTTGCTTCAATGTGCCTGCTTCCGCCAATGGTTAATGTCTTCGACTATGTTTGACAAAATAACTAGTGTTTTTCTCATTACATAGTCATACTCTAATTGCTGCACCAGCACACCATAGCAGTCGGAACTCGGCCGCAGGCCACTAAAAATCCGCTCGTGCGTCACATGCAGCCAGCGGGCTGTATGTTGTGTCGCCAAGCTGCATACTATAAAAGCATAAGAAAACGTTTTAAGCGAAGATGTGATACCGGAAGCAATGTCATTGATGCAGAGCAAAACAAAAGTGAACCCAGAAAGGATCCCTGGGGCACACCAGATGTCACAGAAAAGTAAGCAGAGGAACAGCCACTTAGAACCACTGACGTTTACCTAAGCAAAGATATTCTGCTACCCAAATGATTATTTTGACATACAACTTATATTTTCGTAAGTGTAAGATCAAGAGATGATGAGCAGCTATGTCTAACTCTTTCCTGAAATCTAAAAATGTGCAGTTAGTAATTTGGTTCTTTTCGTTTGCTAAAGTCATGTGTAAATTCGAACAAGTGCGTCGTAGGAGAAAAACGTTTCCCAAATCCGTGCTGACTAGGATGAAACAGGTTATTGTGTTCAAGATTAGATATGATGCAGCTATAATTCGCGTGTTCCAAATTTTACCAGTAATTCTAGCTAAATACACGGGTCTATAGTGCTAAAAGTTTTTCTGCCCATTTTTATGCCCTGGCACAATCCGTCCCAGTTTGCAGTCGCCAGTCGGACAGCAATCATTTATCGACTTTTGGAACATTCGAAAAAAATACATACATAAAGAACCTGAGCAGTTTATAGGAATTACTGCCGGGATCAATGGGCGATTTTCACTGACACTGAAGGAGCACTACAAACATTGTGCAGCCTTTTAAAAAAATTATCAGCCTATTTCTTTTGACATTGCGTACTTACATCACTTGGCCATTGCATTAGGCCATTGTATCAAATTTCAGTGGATACCTGCTAATTGGGTTATTTTGACCAGCGGAAAAGCAGATGAAGCGGCACGCAAAAGTCTTCAACACTAAAACTATAAGCGGATTTATTTCACTAGATGTGGTGCTTCCCAACTAGCTGAAAGATTTGCTTCTGAAGAAAAGGACCGGCTGTGGAGCTGGCCGACCCAACATTACTCTTTCCTTTACTCAATCGACCCAAATCTCAGATTCAGACTCCCATCCAACATTACTCGCCATTTGGAAACTCTATATCATCGTCTTCGCCTGAACACCAAGTATGGAAATATCTTACGGTACCGCGTCGGTCAAGTGACAAGTCCACGTTGCCACAACTGTGGCTCAATTGAAACCGTGGAGCATATCCTGTTTGAGTGTCGAGCGTATGCCGACGAGCGTGCGTTCTATGAAGATTGCATGCACTCACTTACACAGAGACCTTTGTCGTTTTACTGTGTCTAAGGCCCTTTAGCCTGCCTCCCACAACAGACGCATGCGATGAAGTTTTTATTCACATACTTAGAAGACATTGGTCAACTCTACAAACTTTAGTTCTACTCTGTCACCGTCATGTACCTTTCACGCAGCGAATTCTGTCACCTCATTGTAGGAAGGTGCACTGAAGGACTTTACCATTGCACGCCGTTGCCCATGAGTCAGAAAACTCAGCGCCCATTTTTAAAATTTTTTTTTCATTTTTTTCGCGCCTCTCTCCCCCTGTTCTCTCATTTTCTATACTCAATCCCTTCCCCACGCAAATTAGCATGTCAGCAATGTCTGTACGCCGGCTAAAATGTCTGCCTTTCATTAAAGGGTTCTCTATCTCTCTCTGCCGGGATATCACCTGGACCACTCCCTCTCGTCCGTTTCACACTGTATCCGGACATCGGGACACCTGCCATTTAAACGTGGCCTCTGACAATTTATTCTCATGGAGCTGAAAATCTTCGTTGATTTTGCTTGAACTAGGATCAATTACTGACGAAAAGTATTTAACACAGATTTCAACTTCACTTACGTCATCATCAACAACTTGATCAGTGTACTGCAGAAAGGGAACAATTCTGCCTTTCCACTGGACTTAATACTTAATGCACTTTCAGCGTTCATTGGGGTCTTTGATTTGCTTCTGACCTAGATTCCCAAAGTACATGTTCATAGCCACTTCGTTTAAGAGCTTGAAGTGCCATTTCAATTCCATCACTCAACTTTCTGATGTTAAACTGGCGATATATTTTCCTAACCATCCACAGTAAAATACTCAGCTGATTGTTAAACCATGGCTTATTCTTGATGTGTCGGAACGACACAGCTCGAAGAAGAACAAACTCATTTCGCAGTTGAAACAATTTTTTAAGTGCATTACATAATTGTTTAATGTTCAAATAATCCACTAATGTCTCGTAAGTTGGAACATACAATTCAAATGCCAAATTCGGGGCAATATAGCCAGCCTTGTTGTACACGTACGCAGTTATAGTAGGCTTTTTTGCAACACATACATGTCGAACAGTAATATCGGCTGCAATAATATAGCGGAGTATAAATAATTTAGCTTAGGAGTTGAATTGCATTGGTTAACACAACCATTCAAAGTACACCGACGCGCAACTTAAATTGAGTTCTTTTTTATTTGAACAGTTATTTATGTGTGCGCGCATACAAAATAAAACAGCGCGAAATAGAAGTAGTTTTGTTAGCACACGAGGGGTGTAACCTAAGCACAGCAGAATGACAGCCTTAAAAATTAAAATCCGTAGCCAATTTAAAATTTTTATTTTTATAAATATATCAAAAAGAAAAAAGAAATAGCTTTCCTGGAGCCACAAGAAACGCAGTAGATGCATCACTATTCATCTTGCGTTTCGGTGTAGTCTACCTTCGTTGCGAATTACGAGTTATTTTGGCCACGTCTCTTGTCAAAGCACTACAGTTATTCATATTAAAGAGCGCCAAACACACACACACACACACACACACACACACACGCACGCACGCACGCACGCACACACACACACACACACACACAAACAACGACAAGGAAGGGCATATGACCGTGTGTATGTGTTTTCTTTACGCTGTTTAAAATGAGTGATCCGTACCAACGAGCTCGCGCCCAAACTTCTGTGAGCCACTAAAGTTAGCTTGAAGTCATTACCGCGGATTCGTTCGTTCTGGTCTTTTAAGCTTGCGCTGTTTATTTCTCTGTATCGTGTTGAACGTTCTTGTGCCAAGTATGCACATTACCCTGTTCCTCACTTTTTAGGCCGTAGTGTTATTTTTTTATTTCGGCTTTTGTTTCCTTTTAACAGAAGAGACCGCGCGCACTGACGCCAGAAAGCGCGGCAAAGAGCTATAAGTGGCGAAAACAGGTCTCTATTGCTGGGGGCTAGTTTTCAAACGGCAAGCAAAATGGTGTAACGTCAGCGGCTTCTTCGTATACAGTAGTCGCAAGAACATTTCAGCGTACCAATCTGTGTCAAACTCGTCGGCCCGCGTTAGCGTAACTGGGAAGGTCGAAGAAACGCAGAAGAATACGCATTTGGGCTGGTTGGTTCATGATTACGAGCAGTAAAGCAGCGCTAAACGACAGGACGAAGAGAGAGACGCGGACCACAGCGCTGACTAACAACCAAGTGCACTAAAAGCAACAAATTCAGCATGCCCCTGAGCATGCTAAATTTAGCATGCATGCTTTTTGTGCTTTGAGATAGTGGTAGTGTATATATGTGCTGACTGAAAGACTCAAGACATTTTGTTGTTAGTCAGCGATGTGGCCTGTGTCTCTCTCTTCATCCTGTCGTTTAGAGCTGTTTTCTGCTTCAAGAGACGCCTAATTGCGGTTTGCGTTGCGGATGCCCCTATCGCCATATAGCCATGTATAAGTCAGAGAAAATACATTCGGATAACCTTTAGTTCACGATGACAATCAAGCGGTGGCAAGCGAAATGCGAGAACTTGCTCTCGCAGAAGAAGAAAGCAGGTACGCTTACAAACGAAGGGTTGACTGCATGCGGGTAACAATTATTCCATCATAGTAGGTGTACTTAACGTGTGCAGCATGCACCATCATTTTAAGCGCTTCCCTGGTGCCATTCAAGCTATATTCAAGAGTGGCACCAGTAAATATTGACCGAGCCATTTAGCATGACACGACGCGTCGCAACCCACGTTGAGGCTACGTGTACGTTGTAAGCGGTGACAAAACTACGATGCCTTTTTGAGGTCACTCCGGAAGTGCCCCAACTCTTCGAAACCTTGACACAGTGAATTTTTTTGGTAATTATAGGGAGGTTTACCACAAGAATCCATCGCCACAACATTCTTTCGGCAAAATA
This sequence comes from Dermacentor variabilis, assembly GCF_050947875.1. Lineage (NCBI taxonomy): Eukaryota > Metazoa > Arthropoda > Arachnida > Ixodida > Ixodidae > Dermacentor > Dermacentor variabilis. The sequence continues at coordinate 52,493,645 of NC_134568.1, read as the reverse complement.
TTTGTATTCTGGTGACGTCTATTTAGAACGCGCTGGCGGTGAACTGTCCGTACAGAATTTTATTTAAGAAACTATAAAATGTGTTTTTGTGCATCAAGTCAAACTTCCAATATTCAGTCAAACTGAAGCGGACTACTAAACGCAAAGGAAAAAAAGCGATGCATCCGGCTCTGAGCGAATTTACTGCCACAGCAACAGACTGTCACCGCCGGTGCCGACATAGTGCTTGACTATTTGCTCCTCAAATAATGGTCTATGTTCTCTTAAACAACTACTTGGTTAGTTGGTTTGTTTTGCTCTAAGTACGGATCCCACCCGATAGGGATTATTGATCGACAATAGCATAGAATTAGAAATATAATATGTCAAATCTACGAAAAACACTGATGGGAAGATGTTGAGATCGAAGGAAAAGTTAAACGCCGTTACGTCCCATAAATTTTCTTTGCGACATCCACAACGTCGTCTTCCTCTGCTGCAGTATTGCTTGCTCTGGTCTCCAAAATATATGCACTGAGCCACTTTTCTCAGAGTCTAAGTGGCGCACAAAACTCCACACATATTGCCCGGCGCGAATATTGAGCTTCAGGTCAGTGGTTAGCGCCATGTAGCTGGCAAAAAACACCGGAGGGAACACGGGCGCTGCGATCTCTCTGCTACCATGTATGGAAATGATGTACGGTTAGGGCATCAATTTGTGGATTCAAACGTTTTTGTAAGATTTTTGTTTAACTTTAAATTTCTAAATGTTTAAACACTAATAGATTTCTAAACACATCAACGCAATTAGCCTATGTCGACATGCATAATCATTGCAAATTGCTCCACTTATTATGCAACATTTTGTTGTAAATGGTCAATTTTGAAAGCCGCAAAGCTGTTTGAAGCCAGAATGATGAAGTTTAGCCAAATCTATGTACTCCCCGTTAATACATGGAGGAAGGAAAAAAAATCTAGGAGGGAGCATGACCACAGGCAGGCAGCTAGCAAGGCAAACTCCTCTGACCTCCAACTCCGATGCCTATCTGCGCTTCGACTCTTATGAAATAGGGCTTCCGTAGTTGCCATGCAGAGCTTTCAAGATAATTGTCTCGATTCGCGGTAACTCTTAACACACCCTCGCCACAATTGACCGCTGCGATGCGCTGTGCGCTCCACTCAATCCCGTCATCTCCGCGTACGCGGCGGCGAGAAATTAAGAGCTTGCTGGCCGAGCCCCCTACCATGCAGATGCCGCAGGCACAAGCACCAGAGTTTCCTTTAATAATATCTGTGTGAAACTCGCATGGTTAGTGAGTCTGGCTTTAAAGGCGCGTTGCCGGAGGGACGTGATTTCAAATTCAAGTGGCGGCGGCGCGCTAAGTCCTGTTCTTCTACGCCATGTGGCGAGGGCGAACCTGAGGATGAGGAGGTCGCCTAACGAGGAAGGCATGTAGCGGAAAGGGCGGACGCAGCAAGCCCAGCTCCCAGCTCGACACTGCAGTCACAGCAGACAGATGGCACCACGCACGTGCAATTCACTCTGACCATCACTGCTTCGTCAAGATGTTTGTGCGGCAGCCTCTTGCGTGTGACGGCACCTGGGAGATGTCGTTGTCGCTAGGCCTGTGTGCTTCCGACATGGTGGCTGTTGTAATCTCCTAGATGCCACTGGCTGTCCTTTTCCGAACTTGTTCCTGTGTCAACAAGTGTGTACTAAAGTGTATGGAATATTTTAGTGTGCCATCTAGTACTCTGCTTACCTTCGATGCGCCGAGCTGTATTAGGGCGCAGAAGCTTCCTGCTCAAACACAGCGCGCAGGGACATGCCTCCTTTACCTTAAAATTTATGCAAGAAAAACACAGTTATATGAACAAACAGTATACTTCGAAATGTAACCTAACTTATCACATATAAAGATTAAATACGGGTAGTATAATAAAAAATGTAGGGCAAAAAAGACATTTCTTTCCACATTTTTCTACGACAGTTAGCTTATCAACCAACCGGGTGCTAAAATTAAGCAGATGTAAGGGGAAGGAAAAATGTCTTCAGCATTAATGTTCCGATGAAACACTGGGGTTTTTCCACTGAAAGCATTTACCACTGTTTGCCCCACGTCATAGAAACATTTGATAATGCTCTATTAATTCAGAATGTCTTGCCAGACTTCGCGCATACAGAGTCCTTCTCGTCCTGCTTCTTCATTCTGTACGAAAAACAGAGTGGACGCCTTCACGTCTACATGGAAGGTTCTATTTCCTCTGTGAACTCAGCAGGTGCACGGCTCATTCCCGCGAGGTCCATGGACATCAAATTTAAGAAATAACATTTGACGTCGTAGAAGGCTGCTGATCTCGCCGCCCTCAATGCTGTCCATAGAGTTCCTAATTCAAGAACCGTTGCAGGCATGGTTCATCGCTGATTCTGAGGCAGCCCTCCAGTGTCTCATGTCGCAGTTTTATCACAGACCTAATGAACAATTATTCACTGACATAGGACAACTCCAATCCCTACGTAGTCGACCAACGACACAACATAGCATATCAATGCACACTGGATCATCGCGTCATCTTTGGCAATGAACATGCGGATAAGGCCACCCGTTCTGCCTATCGCGGTGCCTATTGTATAGCAATGCCCCTGTCGATAACTGACGTAGTTACAAGGCTTCGCTCGCTAGAACGCGAGCTTGCACTGAAACAGTGGAACTCGACGGACTTTACAAAGACCCGTCTCCGTAATTTTGATTCGGATCTACAGCTCCGTCTCCCGCCAAGGAAAAACATTTCTGTGCGCCTGTGGCTCGGCGTTGCCTTCCCAAACGCTCATTCATTTCGCATCAAAAGGGCCGACAGCCCTACATGCGACAAAAGTGGCTGAGAGGAAACGACTGCGCATTTTCTTTGTGAATGTCTTTCTTTCACTGCACCTATAAAAGAACCCTCAACCACATTAAACAGACTGATCAATCGCCCTTTGTTGGAAGCGAGAATCCTCAATCACTGGTCTAGACCGTGCTCAGCACAGGATGCGTTAAACGTGTTGTTGCGCTTTCTAAAGAAAAGTTGACTCGGCGACTCGCTCTGATAAGTGTCGCACGTGATATCGCCCTCATGTCCGCTTTTTCTTTGTTTCTTATTTTGTTTCTTGCTCCTACCTCATTCTATCATTTTCAATTCCCTTTACTCCCTTATCCCAGCACAAAGTAGCCAGCCGATCTATGCACTGGCTATCCTTCCGGTCTTTCTCTCTGTTCCCTTCATCCTCCTCCTCCTGCATTTCCGAATATTATTTCAGCCTATGTAAATAGGTTGGAAGAATAGCTTGAACGAATGCTTAAATCAGACCTCGATCACTCAAACACAGGACGAATTTGACTTTTCAGATCAGGCGTAATCACACTTGATATATGTTCGCTGCTGTTGTACGAGATCTGGTTTTATATATTTTTATTTTTTTCCAGGTTTGGTGCAATCCGCGTCGTATATATTCGCGATGTGTTTGCATTAAAGCTTCGGTTGACCAAGAGTGCCTGTGATCGTCTCTTCTGTTTCGGTTTTGTCTACTTGTTGCGCTGAGAAATCGTGAACATATTCCAACTCGCCCATTTCTCGCTACTTCTGTGTAATTAGAACTGTCCATTTGCGAAATTAAGTAAGTCGGCTGGCCTGAAAGGCTGCTTTCCAACCTAGAACTCTCGGCGATATTTGTCCCTTTGAGTGCGGAGGGCGCAAGAACGAACATGAATGCTTTCCGAGAATTACTCCGGGGCAATTTTATGGTTCCCACAGACGGCTTCTCGGCGCTCTGAGGGAATGCGTTGCTCCCATTCAACAGCTTATACCACTGCCGAACCCCTGCAGAGTAGAGGGATGTGTTGGGTTTCGGGTGCGGCAATACTGAGTTCTACTAGACCGGTGGTCGAGAAATTTTGATTGGAAAGAAACCTTTCTCGCGCCTGCGCAGTATAACCTTTGCAAACAGTCTATTGCTTCCGATGTGCTTGTTGCAAACATGTGTCGATTCATTGTTCCGCACGACGGTGAGCTCATATGCCACACAGAGACGCGGTATTAGTTGCGCGAGCTACGTCATCGTGCGTGGCACGGCAGAGGCGTCTGAAACCATACGCCTCTCATGTGTGTCTTGCGATTTAAAATGCAGATGATTTGTTTTTTCCTAATAGACCATGCGCCATTGTGCGTTACGCTCATGTAGCGTCTCGGAACGGCAAAAATCTCGCTAGGTAACTGACGCGCCTGTCACTGGAAAATGTGCAAAGGTTGTAAGCGTGAGTCTGAAAGCGATTTTTTCTACCGGCATAAGTGCCGAATGTGCTCAAAGCTCCGCATCGAGAAATTTCTTGGTAGTCACTATGGTGCCACCATTGTTCTTTCTGCTGTAATATTTCAAACATAATAGGGTGAAAGGATACAATACATACCAGCTTGAATTAGACCTTATGCTTCTTGACTGATGTCCTTTGACATCCCAATCACCTACTGTGTGAAGAAAGCTTTCATCTTAGTTGTTCCTTTCTGGCTTCCTTTGCGCAAATATCGCTCCGTAGAGCTTTGTATGCTGACCTTGGGTGGACGCTGACAATGACTCTTATTCTCTAACTTTTCTATCCTTTTTTGTTGTTGTTGTTCCTGTGGACAACCTTAATGTGGTGAAGTTGCAAGACATTAAAAAAATTTCCCCCATATTCAGGCTTGTTGCAGATTCATTTATTTATTTATTTATTTATTTATTTATTTATTTATTTATTTATTTATTTATTTATTATACCTCAAAGGCACCAGAGATGGGGTATTACATGAGGGATGGGCTTTAACAAAACAGTGATTCGAGAGCAGCCTTGCAGTGATGAGTGTCGGAGTGGTGCGTGATGCCGGCAGACAGACCGTTCCAGTCCCTGGCGGTTTTCACAAAAAATGATCGTAGATGAGAGGTAGTCTGCGCCGGGGGAGGATACACGGCTTTGCTGTGGTTAATACGGCTGGACTGACGATGAGCTGGTAATATAGCTGAAATATGGAGTGGTGAATGATAGAATTCGTGAAAAAGACACAGTCTAGAAATAAGACGTCGCGATTCTAGATTAGTACGACCAGCACGGGATTTTAGTTCAGACACGCTTGCATGATAAGAATATTCAGAGTAGATAAACCGGGCTGCACGGATTTGAATTGATTCCAGTGTATTAGATAGGTTATGTTGATGAGGATCCCAGACAGAGCATGCATATTCTAACTTAGGGCGGACATATGTAACATAAGCTAACAATTTTACTGATGGGGGAGCAAGTCTTAAATTCCGGCGGCGAAACCCGAGGGTTCGAATATGGCTGAATCAATCAACCTATCAGTCAATATTTATTTTTCTCTTTATACAAAATACATACAGAGGGGTCTGTGCAACATAGCTGCCTAAACAGCTTGAACTTTACAGACCTTTAGGAACTTTGGAACGGCGGATGCAAAAATATTTGCAAGAGAAATTACTATACAACCATACTATGCCGCTATTCCAGATCAATCAGACAAGGCACGCAGCTACGACAAACAACTATAAGAACATTGATGGGCATAAGCAGACACTGCATTTACAGCCTAGTAAAATAACAAGCGAAGTATCTGAATAGGTGAATTTCATTATCTATAGAAATGTACTGCGCAGTTCTCTATGAGACAAGGCAAAATAGCTACGCTCATAGCTGTGTAACAGAGAACGCAGTGTGTAAAAATGTCACTCTTTACCTGGATCTAAACAAAAGCCGGTACAATCTAGCTTTCCCCGTGTCGAGTAATGTAGCTTGGAACTCTGTGATGTAAATGGGCTACCATGGGCATATTATTTATGTTAGTTTTAGTCGTATTTTGAGGCCTAACCTAAACCTATATAGTAGATTATGTATGTTTAGTACTTCTGCACTGCGAGACAAATACGCCGTTGGAGAGGCATGAGGGACATTATGAATAAATCGAAGGCATTCTTGCTATCTTCAGCGGCGAGTAACGTTGTAGATTTGAGTGGGGCGCACTATTTCACACTATATGACAATTCGGGTGTGATCAAAACAAGGCGTTCTAGACCAGCAGTTTGGCTTTTTCTAGAAAGCAAGTGTCGGGGATTACCTTTTTCACTAGTTATGTGGGCTAGTGTTTTTTCTAAATACATTTATTTATTTACAGAATACCTGCGTCGCCTCGAAGGCATTATCGCAAGGGAGGGGGGACAGTTAGAGAAAGATGTATTGAATTGTTCACAGAAATAAGTAAAGGATACGTAAAGTAACATCAAGGTGGGAAGATACAATAAGTTAACATTTTCAGGTGTAACAGAAAATTAAAACAGAATTAAGACAGTAATGCATTGTCACGAACACAGGCGCGAATAAACATCGTGATTGTCAGATACCGAAACACATTTCTCCTGGTAACAAATTCCCGTCTGTCACAGTTTGTCGAAGAAAGGATTTGGCAAAACGGTGCCTATTACGGCTGTATTCGCGCACCTTCTTTGAATGGTCGAGTCGAGTCGAGACACAAGTTGGTTCCGAGAGGTAGTTGCCGCTATCAACGCCTGTTTGACTGTAGAAGATATGGTGGAAGAATTTCAGTCTGAATTTATTTTCCGTGATTAACGTGTCCTAAAGAGAGAGAGAGAGAGAGAGAGAAGTAGAAGACAGGAAAGGCAGGTAGGTTAACCAGATGCACGTCCGGTTTGATACCCTGCACTGGGGGAAGGGGTATGGGGATGAAGAGAGAGAGAGAGAGCACAGGTTCGCGCGTAATGGAAGGTTCCTATCCCTCTTGATAATCACTTGATGTGATTATCGCAGGACATGTTATAGCAGGAATGAACCATGCCAAGGCACTTAAGCTTTTCAGCAATTTCAATACTTCAGGTGTTCTTTATAATTTGTTTTAGACCTATATATTACAGCTTTTGTTTTATTCTCTTTAATCCGCATTCCATTCGAGATGGACCAGTTTTCGGTATTCGTGATAGTGTAAATGCAACGGACAAATAAATTCATGCATGTAATTACATTAAAAATATATACTACAATCATCAGGATATGGGATATATTTGGCGCCCGTATTATTGTTTACAAAGTGATGATTATAGAGGTTTAATAACAGAGGGCCCATTATTATACTCAGGAGTGCACCACTAAGTAAAGCCCTCAAGTCAGAGCGGGAGTTATTGATTCGCACTATTTGTTGTCGGCACGACAAGTACGATTTTGTTAATGAAAGAGCAAGTACGCGAACGTCACAAAAGCGTTGTTTCTTGCTGAGAATATTGTGGTTCGCTAAATCGAAGGCGCTGGACCAGTCAATAAGAACACCAGGATCGAATGATTTTGTTAAATCTGTTCAAGACTGCATTCCTCCTGCCTGAGCAATCTTAAGTCAGTGGATTTCTTTCTACGCAAGCCAAATTGAGAAGGGATTACCGTTTTACGCTTATCAAAAAACCTAGAAAATTTAATATGCAACATTTTTTCGAAGGTCTTCGACAATAGTGGTACAATAGATACAGGTCAGCAGTTTCCCAAATTATTTCTATCAACCTTTTTGTAAAGAACAGATACTCTAGCAATCAGAATTTTGGTCGGGATAACTGCTGTTGTCAAGCACAAGTTAAATATATGAGTAAGAACTGCTGTGATAACATGAGCTACGTGCTTGACCAGCCTGATCTGAATTCTATCAATCTCGCATCTACTGCTGTTATTTAGCTTTTGGGTAATTGCTACAACCGCTTCAGTCATTTCAGGTGGCCAGGTATAAGAAAATATTATTACGTACACTGACATACTCGCTAGCATCAGTCAAGGTACTACTGGGTATCGTGCTGATGAAAGAAGTATTAAAAGCATTGGCCAAAGCTTTGCCAGCTGTTTCATCGTAATGTGCATTAAGTTTTAAAAGAGGACCATGCTTTTGATCGGAATGCACCGTTATGTTTAACTGTGGCCATGGGACGTCTGATCGGCCAGCATTAACATACATATATGATAAATAACACTCTATCCATGGTGATCTCAGCCTTTTCGTGAGCGTGTTACCGCACTGTTTGAACTCCTTCCACTCATTTGACAGCCGGGTTTTTAACATTTTTTTATACAGCTGATCTCTTTTTTTCATTTGTTCATGTACTTCGGGTGTCATCCGAGATGTCCGGATTTTTGAATTCCTCTTCTATTGCTTGGTATAGTCTGAAGTCCTATACTAGCTTTTGCGCACTGAGTTTTAAATGTTTTAACAACAGAATTAGTATTGCGTCTAATTATAGCGTGCTAATTCATTCAAGGGACTGCCAAGACTGGTAGCCCTTTGTCAAAGAAGCAAATCGCGCTTACTGAGATGAACCTCGTTGGCAGAAAAAGAACGAAAAGAGAAAAAAATGAAGAAGACGTGCAATTTTATTCGGTTGTTATCCTCGGGCGCTATTACGTAAAGCTATTCCAAATTTTTCTAATTCAATTCTGTAATTAGCCCTCCACGACTGGTCAAAGAATTTTCGGACCACCCCCGCTTTGCCTGTCTGTAACTCGACGTCAAGAAAACCGCGAAAATGGCCCATTTGATATGATATGTGCACGTTGATTTTGCATGATTATACCAAACGAAAGAAACATAATTAGTTCTGATTCGACTCCTTTTCCGGCATAATGCTCTGCTATTGGCCAAGCACTTTCTGGCTGCGCTCACTCCACCTGTCTGTTACGCGACGTCATAAAAACACGAAACCTCACCACGTCAAAGTGACGGGTACGCGATAAAGGCACATCAGTATGCCGAACAAAACTGATTTTTTTCTGAATAGCCGCACGGTGCCCTGTTCCAAAAGGAATAGAAGATGGCTGCCTGTCGATTGCTCTGGCACTGCAAGCCGGAGCAGCTGGAGCGCATGGCTTTATTTGCGCATAATAAAAAATTTTGTGCTTATTTGCTGAGGATCAGTTTTAGCGGCATTTGTAACCTTCCGTTTCACGCTGCCACGATTTTCGACCAGCCACCGCAAGCTTTGTAATGGTAAATCGACCAATCACAGACGCCGGCACCACCATTTTTATCCGGTTATCTGCTTTCACAGTGCTGGCTCGGCCCCATCGAAACACTCTCCACTTGAGCGTGCTCCTCGCCTTGCGTCAGCCAATTAAATAAGAAAAACTACTCTATGTAGACAATGCTATTCGCTTTGAAAGCAAAAGAAAGTGACATCCTATAAACTAGGAGAGCATTTGATTGGGCTTTTCAAGCAACGCTGCGGGTTACCGCCCGATGCTTGAGTCGGTGGTTACGTGAATTTGACGTCAAGAGATTGGAATAAAAACAGAATAGTTTTGCGTTATAGGGCTCCTGGCTGAATGAAACTTGCAAAACTTTCATTCACAGGATACCCTTTAAGGTCACAAGCCAAGTGTACTCATCAAACTCTTCCGGTTTAAAAGCTCTGTCAGGTTAATTTAGGAACACGAAAATCGGTACACCCGCATTCATAATACACTTCCTACGCTAAAGCGTTTCGAAAGAATATATACCGGCAAATTGCTAGAGAAACAACACAAGAAAATAAAATAAAAAAATGGCAGTTTCCGCTCGAGGCATGGTTCATTGAAATCGATAGCAAGGTTTAGCTCAGTGTTGTAGCTTCCCTAGGGCGGGGTTCAAAAATACGCAAGGTCGCTGCATGTTGGCGCGACGCAGCACGCCAGGCAGTGGCTGCTGGCGCAGCAGAAGCGGTGGCCAGACAGTGACCAGGAGTATCGCATAGCTGGCGTATTGACGAATCACCGCCAGTGGTGCTGCAGGCGTTCGTACCATGGAAGGTGCACGAGATCAGACTGAAGGAAAAATCGCCAGCGCTCGTAGCTTGAAACGTTGCACTCCGTCCACTGGATGCACTGGTGTGGCTGCAAGGCATGCACGCATTTTCTCGTCAGCAACGCTTGCGTATGTGCGCACAACCCTCGTTTCAGCAATGGGACGCAGAACGCTGCCCACGCTCCTCTGCGGATTCGTCATTTTTGTGCAGCCAAACACAGTGCGTCATGCCTCGCGTCTCCAGAGAATGAACTTTGCGTACGTGGGCCCCGCCTGCGCCGTCGATACCATGACAGCCTCGAGTGTCCGCGGTTTGAGTGCCCGTATAATTTTTATGGCAATGATATTATCAATTGATTAAATTCTGGGACCTTACGTGCCAAAACGACAATTTGATTATGAGGCACGCCAAAGTGAGGGACTCTGGTCGCTCTTGTTTTTTTTTAATTTTTTTATTATAACTAGGGGTTCTCTAATGTGCGCCTGGTGCATAGTGTACAGGCGTTTTTTGCAATTTGCCCCCATCTAAATGCGGCCGCGGCCGTCGGGGTTTGATCCCGCGCCCTCGGTCTTAGCAACGCAGTCGCCAAAGCCTCTACGCTACCACAGCGGGTAATAATATTATGAGCGAAGGCAGCCAGCCACTGGCATGTAGTTCTTCCCAACATACAGCTTTGTGAATTCGGCTCTGTTGTTCTTTAACATAACGCAGTGGCAGGCTTTGCTTTGTTTCTTGAAATTTTCCCATTTTCCTTCATTCATTAACTGTTCAATGCTTTTAACCATATTTTGCGACCACCTGCGAATCTAGGTTATTTTTTTTTCAAGTGTGACCAATTAATTTATAGCAACCTATTTATAATAGGTAGGGAAATAATTAATAAAATAAAGGCAGAGTGGTTAACCGAGGCCACTTGAGTAACCCTGCCCTGTGGAAGGAGGGGAAAGAAGCAAGAGGAGAAGGTGGAGAGAAGTTCACACCACGTATTATTATCCAATGGCTCTCGGCCAATCTAAGACTTAAAAAGAGGAGCTTTCCTCTGAAAACTACCTTTGAAACGACCGGCTGAAAACTCAGTTCAATGTCGAAAAAGTGGTGATAAACCAGAGATGCAAATACGTCTGCACACTCTGGCATCAAGGGGCTGAAACGCGTTGCTAAATGTAAGAACGCCAGACACAGACACAGAGATAGAGCTGAACATCACAGCGCTCTGGTATTGAGCTCTGTCTGTGTGTTTGTGTTTTACGCTGTTACATTTAGCTCTGCAATACCAACGTCACCAAAAAATCCCCTCCTTAAATACCTGCACTTTTAAAGTGAACTTTCTGGTCTGCCACGGGGGAAAGGCGGGATCAGTGTAGCGTGAAATGACGGTGAAACGACAGTGAACCACAGCCCAGGCGCACGAAAAGGAAGGGGACGCCCACGGAAGTTTCAGGAAAATTCCCCTTTACGAGCGTTTGCCGCCCCTGCGTATACATATGCATGATTCAGATGTAGGCACACCAGCTCGGCGACATCAGTATACGGTCCCAGGAGACTGCATGTCACAAGAATTTGTCACTGTTGCTTGGAGTCGTGGGCAGCCCTCGCACTCCATTGTTTTGTGGCTCTCTTTCTTTTTGGTTCTCCCACGAATACGACGCATAGAAGGGCGACGCATGGAGGTAGAAACAGGCCGACTGCTTCGTTGGTCCGCTACGCCCTGCTAAGAGATTACACCTGCCCCTATGTAAAACGATGCATTGTGTGCGGCCTCTAACCACCGTCAAAGACGAAAGAAACAAGAAGCCCTTGACGTCCCCCGCCTCTGCGATTGTTTTGTGCCCAGCCTACGCGTGTTTCAACGAAAGCTGCTTAGAAGCGAAAGAAAGCCCTTCTTAAACTTGATGACCTGTTTCCGGATAATAGTCGGGCATGAGCGGTCTCTCTAACATTGTTCTGCGAAGTGAACTGAGAAGGAATTCTTGGGGTACGTTGGTGTGACCACAGTCCTTCCATGTTTTTTCTGGTCACGAAACTGTCCCCTCAGTTTCATATAGAGCCGGCGCCCGCCGCTAGAGGCGTAACTGTGCATCAGAGAGCACGCGAGCGCCACTACCGCCTTGGTTGTGTGTGGGACAGCCTCGGTATTCTAGTTTTCGAAACTTCCGCAAACGCCGCTTTACTGTCATGTAACTTGCACCATTCACAATGCAAGAAGTTTGTTAAAAGCGTGGCACTGATATAAGACGCATACAGAAAGAACATCAAAACATGGGAGACATGCATTGGGGCGCAGGAGTCACCTGCAAGCGAAGGGAACTAAATGCAGAATGCATCATCGATTGTTTCTACACGCAAGAGAGCGTAAGGCATAAGCATTTCATAACACATGGCAAATAAACTCCTAAACTAACATAAGTAGCCACAGCACAAATAATGCACGTCTTTCTTACTCAGACAATTCTTAAAAAATAAAAAGTCGGCGCTCTTTAATCGTACCCCACGACACACGTGGTCGTTTGCATCAGGGTCGGACTGTCGATGAACGGGAACGATGTTTGGGTTTCTTGAGATATGCTGGAAGGCCTTCAAAAATCATTGTGACGGCGTTGGGCTTCAGCGTCAGCTTTTTACGCTCCAGGGACATGGCGTCGCAGTTGATGCCGAAATCGTAGGCAGTTATGATGTCCGAGGCGTCGAAGTGTTTCGCGCACAAACGCGTATATTTGCATTCAAGTTAAAACCACCACTTTCCTGCCGCGATATGGACGGCTTCCATTTCTCACGCTACTCCTTGTCACTCGGTAAACAAAACAACGACACCTTTTCGGTCATTCTCTTGCAGCAGGAACGGCACCACGGCACGCAACACATGTTCGACATCGTCGTCCCACCCCACCACTTCAGCTAAACAGTCCAGAACTCGAAAAATAGCGCAGCACATGCACAGAACGCATCAAATTACTCAGCGTGTCTCGCCCCGCGAAAGCGTTTCCATATGCGAACGATGACCTCTGAGGCACAGTGGCGTCGCGTCGCGGCAGCTTTGAATAGCGTATGAACCTCTCCAATAGCCTGACGGCGGAGTTTTATGATCAGAAAACATGGAAGGACTCCGGTGTGACTGAGAGGCATAATTTTAGTAGACATTAAGGTTTTCTCGCATGCGACACGTGCACTGCTACCTGTCCGACGGATGCATTCAGAGACTGCATGTCTTCTGTTTGAAACAAAGGCCTCGAAGGCTTCGGGGTTCATTGGCTTCTTTTTTTTTTTTGCAAAAGAACTGCAGTGTTCCTGCCATACTGGGGCAGCAAAACGTTATCTTGCTCACTCCGAGTATTTCTTCAGTTTGTTAGTCATCGTCGTCATCATCATCATCAGCTTATGTACGTCCTATACAGCACGAAGGCCTATCCTAGCGATCACTCCACTTACCCTTGTCTTGCACCGGCTGACCACATCTTATGCCTGTGAATTTCCTAATTTCATCACATCACCTAGCTCTCTACCGTCCTCGACTGCGCCTCCCTTCTCTATGCACCCCTTCTGTAATTATTATAACCCAACGGTTATGTGCGTGGCATTATATGACCTACCCAACTAATTTCTTTCTTTTAATGTGAACTAGAATATTTGCATCACCGTTTACTTTCTAGTCCACACAGCTACATGCCTTTCTCTTAACGTTACATCCATCATTTTTTGTGCTGTCGCTCCTTTCGCTTTCCTTATCTTTTTCAAGCTTCTTGGTTAACCTCCAATTTTCTGCCCAATATGTTAGTGTCGGTACAATTCAATGATCGTAGACTTTTCTTTTGAAGGATAGCGGTAAGCTGCCGGTCATTGCTTGGTAATGCCTGCCGTAGGCGCTTCAATCCCATTTTTATTCTTATGTAAATTTCTTTCTTATAGTCAGGGTCTCATATGAGTTATTGGCGATATGTGTACTGTTGCGCAGATTTTGGAGATTGACTGCCAATCTCAACTTCTCGTTCTTTTGCCAGGACACTGAACATTACTTTTTCTTCTGCGTATTAACCTTCAACCCCACTGCTACACTTTGACGGTTTAAGTCCTCAATAATTTTTTGCATGTCGTCTCCAAAGCTGCTGAACAGGACAATGTCATCTGAAAACCGCAGGTTTCTTAGATATTTGCTGTTGATCTTCACTCCTAATCCTTCCCAGTCTCATAGCTTCAATACTTTTTCTAGGCACGCAGTGAATAACATTGAAGAGATTGTGTCTCCGTTCGGTGACAACTTTCCTCGTCGAATTTTTTCGACTTTTCTTGTGAATGAATCATGTACCTGTGGATCCTTTAAGGATATTTGCTAAGATATTCACGTATGCTTGATCTACGACTGCTAGTGTCTTTATTGAATGGAATGGTTTTTCGTAATCTACGAAAACCATATAGAGAGATTGGTTGTACTGCTCAGATTTCTTGCTCACCTTATTGATGAGATGGGTATGACCATATGTTTTTTTTAATACGACTTTATTTCTGCGTTGAATAGGCCTATTACCCCTTCCTGAAGCGAGCCTGTTTTGTCTTTACTGAGGTCCAGTGTTGCTTTGCTTTTATTGTAAATGACTTTGGGGAATATTTTCTTCAATGATCAACGCAAGTTAATGGAACTATATTTGTTTCCATTCTTTAACGTCTTCCTTGTCATGGTTAAACATGATGTTGGCATTCTTCTAAATCTCTGGTAGAGTTGAAGTGATAAGTCACAAGCTTGTTAGATATGAAGTAATGTTACCAAATAAACAACTGCAACACTTGCCTGAATCAAATGCATACTTTCAAGACAAACCTGTCCTGGGCCACAATACATAGCACAAATAGTTGCCCGGTGGAATAAGTTCAAATCAAGTTCTCGGTATTTTGTTGTCTTTTGTCTGATAAATTACCGCTCCTTCTTCTTTTAATGGGGTTTTATGTGTCAAACCCACAATTTCATTATAAGGCACGCCGTAGTGGGGGGCTTCGGAATTTGGACTCCCTGGGGTTCTTTAACATGCGCCTAAATCTGAATACATGGGTGCTTTCGCATTTCGCCCCCATCGAAATGTGGCCGCCGTGGCCGGCATTCGATCCCGCGACCTCCGTGTTTAGCATCACAATATCATAGTCACTAAGCAACCGCGGCAGGTAATATATCGCTGCTTAGCAAATCCAGTTGTATCCTTGTAAAGAGCGAACAGGACAGCAATGTACTTTACCGCTAATTATGACGAGAGTACTCCTTTGTTCAGTTATCGAGCCTTTATACACCGACCGTTAGAGCCAATTGATGACGTTCATTTTCAGTGATATGCATGGATAATTCGCTCGTCGTTCGAAATGCCACTTCGTCTGTGCGACGAGAGTCGTGTATGCTGCTCTTTGCTGTTCTCGTTTCAGTTTTTATGCTGTCTTTTTCTCCGACGCAGAGTTCTCATATCTACTACGGGCCCTGTGCGAGATGTACAAGAACCGGACGTTCAAGGCGTACCTTGGCTTTTCACCTTTCGTGATCATACAAAACCCCGAAGACGCAGAGGTAAGTTCACGATCAAGCAGCTACGGACGACACACGACACTTAGAAGCTGCAGAGTTTTTCATTCGCGAACGCTTCTTCGCACCAGCTGAAGCATGAAATAACAGCCCTATGCGATTGTTGTTTTTAGGTAAGCGGATATTTGCCGGTGTACAACGACCCATCATTTTCTAGCTGTCCAGTCTCCCATCTTGGTTCCTACGGGTGCCGTCTAGCCTTTCAGTGCGTATACTATAGTATAACGATGAAACTTGGCTTCTAGGCGCTATGCAGTGGGATCGAAACTCGCAGCTCTGCAGTCAAAGGCTGACATTTCATATGGGTGTTTGGAACGGCTTTTGACACGATACGAAAGGAAATCCGGTAGACAGGTTTATTTCGACTTTATGGCAGTTTGTGTGGCCGCACTCAAAGACATTGCTGCCTTCTAGCAATATCTCAACGGTGACAGCTCCGGAAGACACCTGTACAGCTGAGTGCCGTTAAATACAAAATAAAGCGAAAAGAACCCGGCAGCTTTGTACGACCTTGGAGATTCTCAGCCCAAGTTCTAGCGGCGGCAGACGCGCTTCTTTGTTTAGGATCCAAGTGTTCTCCCGCCAAAGACTCGTTCCGCCTTCTGTGAAAATTTTCCACCGCCTTCCTGCTTCCAAATCACCCCGTCAGTTGTTACGCCGGCGGCGGCGCCGGTGGCCTTGAGCGATGAGCCGCTTACATTTAGCGCTCTCAAATTAACGCCTCTCAACCAACAAAGATAGCTTCAAAAACAGCTTCTAAGCGTACGTGTCTCCAGTTTGCGTGTGCAGTTTCAAACTGAAAGTTGAGCCATTTTCTTAAAGCAACAATTCTAAAATTTCATTTGCTGTACTTGAAAAGGCATTTTGAGGGCATGCAATTATGTCCGATGTTGCCCCCAACGCACTCACAAGTTTCTACAGCCGGTGAATGTGCTATCCCCCCCCCCCCAATGCACACTCAAAATACCCAATTTGGTATGCATTCTGTCGCGTATCTTCTTATCAATTATAATTTAGATTTATTTGTTCAGAATAAAACTAGAGTGACACAACAAGGGGTTCAAATAAAGTCTGCTGTGCAGTCTGAACAAGGCAGACAGGGCAGGGGTCAGACAATGCGCAGGCTTCGTCCCACTTTTCTTTCTCACCCGCCTATCAACAAGGACTGTACGCGAGATGAGTTCGGGTAAACCTCTGCCTTTATCTCGAGAACGGAGTTCTGTACATGCCGTCTCCTCTTCTTATCGACGTATGGGGATTAATAAAAAATATAATTTTACAGAAGATGGTTGCCTAAAAGGTCACCGACTTTCACGTCATTCGATCCGTCCGTTCACGTGTTTGAGCATACAAGTAAATGTAACAGACACATGGACGGGCGGCCTTCCCGTGAAAGTTTTTGTTATGTACTATGTTTCTAGCATACAACGAAGACGTTATTATTTTTTAATTTCTGCACTATGTACAATAAAAAATTCAAGTTTATTGATATAGTAGATCTTGCTCGAATATTTCTTGCATAGGTGGTCATAATTTTGTCATGTTTCAAAGTGTATGTAATTGGAAGTTGTTTGGGGATTGAAAGATGCGCGAATAAATTTCTTGTAGCCCGCAACTTTGTTCCCATGATAATACTTGTCCTTTCGTTTCACACAACACTATTTGGCTCTTTCCCAATCAATTCAGGTCCTTCTGTCGAGCTCGGAGAACCTGAGGAAGCCTTTGTTCTACACGTTCACCATACCGTGGTTGGGGCCGAGAAATATGCTTTATATGTGAGTGAACCCAAGAACGATGCCGTCCATATCTTATGTCGACGAACCTCCGGAAAATTTTGACTACCACTGACATTGACGGAGAATTGCTCAACGTCTTAAAGCATTTTTATTAGGCAACATTGTTAGCTTACTGTTACCAATTTTGAATAGCTTTAAGTTTAGATGTAGTGCGGGTGTAGCAATGGTTATGCATTAGAATCGTAGTGAGACGATTTGTTGCGAAAAATTGTTTGCATACTTCGCAGTATATTCAATGTACGATTCAACGATACCTAGGCCGTGCTGTTGCGTATGTTATAGCTACAAGCACATGCTTGCACATGCGATTATGCGTGAATAAGCAAAGAATTTGCAAATTAAAATTAATTAGTAAATAAGCTAGCGACTTCGCAAATAAATATTGTTCAGTTTCGCTCGTAGTACTATCAGTGGTATAAAGAAGGGAAGAAAATATGATGGCTATATTAATTAAGAAAAATGCGGTGGGTCGTGCAGCAGAAACATATTCAAAGTTAATATTTAAGAATATGTTCTGACACATAACACTGCACACTTTTCACAGCACCTTTCGACAACCCCTTGTCTATGAATGTTGGACATCATTATCGAAGGCATCCGGTCAAAAGAAAACAATTCTTCGAATAAAAAACTTGTGAATTCGGCCCCTGATGTGCGAAAATTGTATACCTTAAGAACACTCGTACTTATGTGGCTCCACGAGCGTCATTCCCGCATAGCTGTCTTCTGCTGGGCGCACTACCCTGTTTATCTTATACGTACCATAGCGCGGGAACGGCTGTTAATGCTTCAAAACAAGCATGCTAAGCGATATTTTGCTACAGCAAAGCCCAGGAATAGCGACGCGTTCCGGACAGAGCCACACATGAGCAGTGTACCTTGCATGCGACCATGTTTTTATTACTCCGATGTGTGGAAAACGTTGAAGCCACACCGCAAGGAAAAACGAAAGGGGTAGGGGTGCGGGTGTGAACCTCCGCAAGTTACTACAGCTACACATCATACGCACCGAACAGCTGCTATGTCGCAAGCTGCTGCAATGACAGCGTTGTTGTATTTGCATACTCTATAATGTGTGCGTGCCTGCTCTGCATGAATAGGTGATTTCGTGTCATCTGAAGCTGTATATAGGTGCTTGGGCCGGTGAACGTTTCCAGGATATATTAAAGAATTTCCTTTCTCGAACTCGCTTTCTCACAGGAGATTAACTGAGCATAAATGAGGCGATTTATTTATGGATACGAAGAGTTGAGGCCATTCGATCCGCATATATATAACTGCACTTCATGGAAATGTTTTTTATTGTTGAAAATTCAGTAGGCAGAGTGAAGGGTTCATCTCTTGCACTGGCGTCGCAAGCCACAATGAGTGCCCCGTGAGCCTGTTTCAGCGGTCGTGATTTGGTTGTGTTTTTGGCGCCGCGACGGAAGTTGAAATTCTGTTGCGGTCCCTTCTTTATTCAAGCGTTTTATTATCTTGACGTCATCACAGAATGGGGATGAGAATTTCTTTATGGCTGATGTTTAGGATACATTGAAACTATATGAATGATCAGTGGCGCCCTCGTGGATATATAAGTACAGGTGGTAAAATAAAAGGGGCTTTTGGGAATGCTGCACTCGTCAAGAGTGTCTCGTGCGCTGCGCTCCCGGCGCGTCCGATCGCCCGCAACCAGTGAAGCGTCTCGACAACGGACATCTCATGGCGAAGAACACACGGCTACGCAGGCACGGAGCATGGCATTCACAGCTATCCCCTGTAAAAACACAACCAAACACGACATGAGCGCACCACTTCGTTATGCACAGTATTGCCATATGATAGCGCAGTTCCTGTGTTTCAACGCAACCTTTCTCTAAACTGGCAGTATGGCTGGATGATCAGCCTCGGTTACCCTATTCGAAAATAGTAGTGTGCAATGGTGCCGACGTACCGCTTTACCCCCCCCCCTCCTCTCTCTCCCCAGCGTAGGGTAGCAAACCGGATCTTCCCATCTGGTTCACCTTCCTACCTTTCTCCTTTCTGCTCTCTTTCTCTGTAACCATAAAGCACAAGAAGAAATAACTTGCTTAAAACGAGTGATTAGAATTGATAAAATCCTGAGTCATTCTACTCTGTGAATATGGATCACCAGCGAAGTTGTGTAGCACATAACAAAGAGGTTGACACAGAATTTTGAACAAAGGTACCAATACATTTATTGCCCTGATCGGTGGTCATTAAGACGAAAGGTAGTCAAACTTACTTATTTTTATACATTCGCGTTCATTCGTGTTATACATTCGTTATACACATTCGTTATATAGATTCGTGTTTTCCTTCCGCGATTTACTGAGCCAAAGAATTTGAGACCGAGATCAGCTCGCCGACGGGCAGTGGGCCAGTGCCTTCAGCGCCTGGCAGGGGCAGGGAGGGGAGGCCGAGGGAGGGCCAGTATGGGAACGCTAGCGTGATGAACGGCATCGGAGCCAGCTGTGGAAGAAGACGACGGTGAAAACGCTAGCAGTAGCACGAGCGAGTTCACACGATTACGCCGAGGGTGCCAACGAGCCAGCTGTGGAAGAAGAGGACGACGATCACCCGTGCAGTGGCACTAGCCATTCCTGACGATGATAGTTTTTGCTCGCACACATGAAAATTGCACAGAACCTTAGCCATAAACAGTTTCGCTGTAAAATGCCCTAACGGCATGCTGTAGACGCCAGCCACAAAAAATTGCTAAGAAAAATGCTACGGCTCCCGCAATTGGGTCTTGTTTACAATGCACTATATCCAGCAATGACCCATCGGCCGCGCGCGTGCCGAAGATGGATGATATACTTTGTATGACGAAATTATGACACCTAGGGGGACGATTTGTCATGAACAGTAACAAGACAACGATACCAACAACAATATCATCATCATCATCATCAGCCTTGCTACGCCCACTGCAGCGCAAAGGCCTCTCCCATATTTCTCCAACTATCCCGGTCTTGTGCTAATTGTGACCATGTTGTCCCTGCAAACTTCTTAATCTCATCCGCCTACCTAACTTTCTGCCGCCCCCTGCTACGCTTCCCTTCTCTTGCAATGCAGTCCGTAACCCTTAATGACCATCCGTTACCTTCCCTCCTCATTACATGCCCTGCCCATGCCAATTTCTTTTTCTTGATTTCAACTAAGATGTCACTAACTCGCATTTGTTCCCTCACCCAATCTGCTTTCTTATCCTTTAACGTTACGCCCATCATTCTTCTTTCAATACCTCGTTGCGTCGTCCTCAATTTAAGTAGAACCATTTTCGTAAGCCTCCAGGTTTCTGCCCCGTAGGTGAGTACTGGTAAGACACAGCTGTTATACACTAGTCCACAGTCTAATTTGGGCTGCTGTGTTTAGCGAAACAGACCGTCGTGTCAACTTGGGTCACTACAGATATGTGGCACGGGCTATGTGCCGCTGTTTAATGAACGGCAAGCGTTTCTATAAAGCTTGCCCTGAGCACACGCTTTTCACAGATTCCCTTTGCATTAAAACGCACTTTATGAACGTTTATTTAACTCTAGACGCAGCGCACAATTAGTAACAAACTTGAAAATGCATGCACTGACACGCAACGAAGTCTCAATCAGGGGTTCCTAAACTGGGTTTCATAGAACGTTCGGCGAACAGAATTTTAAGATTCCGCGAGTGGACTTAACAAATCCGACCCCATCCCGCATCGATGGAATTGTACGTTAGAGATTTAATTGAAAATTAAAACTTTCACATCCGCACTTCGCAAGTCTTCGTGAGAAATACCATCATGGTAGCGGTGCTCAAGATTCAGCGCTGGCTAAGCATACATGTAAGGAAAATAAGTCGGGGGGAGAAGCGTGTCGCGTCACTCTAGGAACGCAGGTGAGGTTCCCCAAGGTTCCCCAAGATCATAGTGACCTTTTTAGCAACTGTGCTGCCGCCGACTTCACTTTGTCCAGGGTCTGTGTATCGGCATAAGCACTCCTCTTGCGACCTTTCAACAACAAAAGACTTCTAACGGAAGGCTCAGAGATCGTAGAGCGAAACGTTTCACGATCGGAATTCGCATTTCGTAAAACTTGGCGCAACATTCGTAAAATCGTAGAACGAGCCAAAATTCGTAAGCTTTACGATGCATTCGAAAGAGTTGGCAGGTATGATCACTAGCCATGTGCCACTGGGTATGCGCCACTCTTCAATCACGAAAAAAAAAATGATCCATTAACATTTCTCTGGTGGCAGTGCGCTGGTGCGCTGTCGAGATAAAGGTCGGGGATTCGAACCCGTGCCATGCACCCCTGTCATCTAGGGGCGCCGCCCGTGACTTCGCGGTAGTGCCACTAAATGACACAGCGTCTACAGTGGGAAGCGCGAGCCAATAGCCCGGCTGCATACATATTTCTGCGTTGGCAATACGGTGTGTCGCTTCATTGTTAATCACATAAACATCGGCATTCATAGCGAGATCAGCTCTAGCTGCCGGAGTTTTCTTCTTTTTCTTTTTTCTTAGTAAATCACCCTGACCCAACGGCGTTCTACCATAGATTGGGCACGACTGCCAGCATGACTTGGGAGAGCGAGAGACAGAGATAATTTATTTGAAAGAAGGCAGGGAGGTTGGCCTGAGGTAACGCGCTCTAGCCTGCTACTCTGCACAGGGGGAGGGGGAACGGGGACATAAAGGTGTGATGAGGGATGATGATGACGTAGAAAGAGGGACACGCAACGGTGAAAGCAAGTTCAACATTCTGATCATAAACTTTCAGGAATCTCATCCATGAAGCCACTATCGGTTTCCGTAACCGGTCTGTAGTCACCAATTCAAGTGCACCTAGCGATAAAGGCGCTATGACGAAGCTTGTGTGTGGGCTTCCCCTGCGTGAGAAGCACAAACGCCAAACAAAAGCTTTACAGCATGTAAAGAGCTGCGATAAGCGGCTGCAGCACAGCGAGCACTTGCAGGGCACTTTTAGCGGCCAGATTCTGGAGACCATCGAGACGCACGCGCATTAACTCTGGCAGGTGCTTCCGCATTTTCTGTACGCTCTCCTTCTCCTTGTGTCCATCTCTTTGCATGCCCGTAGTGTCACCGGTCTCATTGGCCCTATAATCCTTGGCTTCATGGCACAGAGGACCACTAGGGCCCGCTGGAATGGCCGTGGGCCTAGAGGGAAGCAAAGACCATTCCGTGTCTGTATCAACCGGTGGAGATTAATGTTTGCCACGTGCTGTCATCGACCCTGAATTAGCAGTAGGCGACGTTACCGTCCTCGATGCACGTACAGGCAGAGGTGGTCGTGGCGCCTGTTTACCGCTATGTACTTCTTCTGAAATGGCTTTGTGACGCTTCTTTCGCGAACATTGGTCACTTTGGCGAACGGATTGGGCGGCCTCTTCATGTGAAGTTTGGTTTCTTGCCATTTTTCGAAGAACACGAATTTCTTGTTTCATCTTCGGGAATTCCTTCCAAGTCGCTCCATGAGAGCCAGTACAGTTGGGACATTTAAATGAAGATGCATCCCAGTCGGTGGTATTATGCTCTCCGCCACACCGCGAGAACGTGGCTTTACTTGTACAAACAGCGTTCACGTGTCCTATCTTGAGACATTTCCGGCACTGAACAGGCCTCGGAACGAATGGTCGTACACAGTGTATCACGTAGCCCACTTTGACAGATGCTGGTAATGTCGAATAAGCAAATATTAACTTGATACATCGGTAGTTTCCTAAGCGGTGAATCTCAAGAATGCGCACCGATGACCTCAAAAGACCCTTGAGGTTCGCATGCTTGATTTCAAGTTCCACATCGGAAATCACTCCAGTTGTCTCCTTCCCGTAAGTAATAGAGGAGCGGACGGGGATTGCGCTTAGTTGTGGAATGGTCTTTAACTTCTCCAATATTGTGGAACTTTTCACATTTATTGTCAAGATGTTCTTGCGAGCGTTGATCCCGATCTCGATGATTTGCCCAGGGGCCACACTTTCAAAATATTCGGTTAGAAACTGCCTGAGGGAGTTCATGCTGTGTGACGGTGAGAGCGCCACGGAAGAAACCACAAAGGATACCTGCTTACTCTGATTCGATGAAGTCGTCTCAGTCGACATACGGCGCATCTTCTTCATACGGAGACCCATGACTACGGTGTACTCGCTGTCAGAGTCCATAGCTTCTGGCGTTGAGCTCTCCCAGGAATCGAGCTTGTCCGAGCTTCCAAAGGCACGTCGTCCGAAAATGAGCGATGAAGTACACGTTTGCCCTTGTTCAGGCGGTCTTGGAAGCATCTTCTTGCTCATCCTTCATAAAACGACTCTCACGAAAATGGTAAAAACGTAAACAATTGCATAACAACGAAAGGCCCAGAGCACCAGTGAGCTCTGGGCACTTCTCTCTCTTCCTCGTCCCAGCATGACTTGACTGATACACATAATCTATATAAATACACATACACATACTACATATAAAAACACAAAGCCTATATAAATGACTTGGCCTCCTTTATTCATGAAAACGTCAAAATTAACCTTTTTGCCGATGATTGTATGTTTAAAGAAATACGTTCCGTTTTAGGTCAAAGCCTACTGAATACTGTTTTGAATGATGTTTTGTCTTGGTGTGACAAAGGGGGATGTCACTGACCTTTGAGAAAACAGTATTTATGAGCATCACCAGGAAGAGACTGCTCTTATGTTTAACTACACCCTCAACACTACATCTGTGACTCAGGTCGCAAAATACAAATATTTAGGCGTAATCATTAAGGACCACCATACTTGGTGTGTTCACATTTGCTTTATAACCTCATCTGCTATGCAGGTTTTTAAGACACAACTTAAGAGGGGCACCTGCCAGTGTGAAGAAACTAACTTCTCAATCTATTGTTCGGCCAAAACTTGGCTAAGCCGCCGTGGTGTGGGATCCTCACAGGAAGAAAGACATTGCACAGATTGAAAAGCTTCAAAGGCGCGCCGTGCAATTTATCTACAACAAATGCAGGAATTCTGACTCTGCATCTTTCCTCATAAAACTAATCAAATAAAACTTCTCTCTACCAGAAGAAAAGTAGTGAGGATAGAATTTTTGCATTCCTGGTTACACGGTAAGCTTGGCATCCCGGCCACACCATATGTCACGCTGGCTTTAACCCGCAAAACACGACACACACACAAGTAAAGATTAATTCATTTCGCAAAAACACATTTCCACAATTTCTCATTTTTTCTGAAAAGAATAGCTGTCTGGAATTCCCTACCTGAATATTTTTTCACATGTGGAAGCTTTAAAAAGCCCATTAACGATATTTTTTAACCTCTAGTAGAGATTTTTGGTCACTTGCATTGTGATCCTTTTGGAGGTGCCAGATCTGTATATTTGTTTGGAAGTCTTTTATATCTACATGCATGCATCTTAACATATATGTACCTTGCTGTTTGTACAATGCATTGTATTCCTTCTTTGAATTTGCCCTATCTGCTTGGATAAAAAAAGTCGGCAGTATCATGTAAATTAATAAAAATAAAAAATAAGTAAGGTTGGTGTACTAGTCGAAAGCTCGAACCATTGATACCATTTTGACAATAAATGAAAGGGGTGGTGTACAGACCACTATCTCACTTTACTTTCTTTTTCTTTTTTTCTTTCGTTTTTATGATCTTCTGTACCAGCTTCCATGCTGCTATAGCTATCGAATAAAGTCTTCTATTGCAGTTAAGCTCGGCTGTTCATTGAATAGGATCTTTTTACGCCGGCTCCAGGTGTACCGTGCATCGGGTGAACGTTAAAAAAAAGCAGGTGGTTGAAATTATTCCGGAGTCCCGCACTACAGCACGCCTCATAATCAGATAATGGTTCTGGGATGTAAAATCACAGAATTCATATTTTTGTGGCGCCCAGTTCACGATGAGCATGTCTCGTTTTTCGGTCTTTCCTACGCAGCGCAGGCAACATTTGGCGTTTCAAACGGAAGCTGCAGATGCCGGCCTTTCACTCAAAGACTCTGGAGAAGTTCATGGACGTGGTGAACGAGCACGCAGACAGCATGGCTGAGCGCATGGAAGAAGCCAGCCTCAAGAAGGAGCTGGCTCCCATCCAAAATATTGCTAAACGGTGCAGTCTGGATCTCATCGGAGGTATGGCCCCGCGGCAGCGCTCTAGTAGAAAAATCATAATTTGCCATGCATTGTCGCGCGACAGTTTCTATGGGCTCTTACTAGTTAATAAGTGAATACAATTTTCTAAGTGTGAAATAGGACGCCTTCTCCAATGTCATTCATCGTTTTCAATAAGAAAAACGGAAGTGTTGTTTATAACTTCTTGAAGCCACGACAAGGAAGGCATTCAAAATACGAACTCTCATGTGCAATATGAATAAGGGGATCTGATCGGCATCATTTCTTGGTTAGTTGCAACGACGTGTAGAAAACAGAAAATAAATTCAGCCTTCTTCAAAATATGGAAGTACCAATGAATGTGAAATGTATGATAAAAAAACTCAAAGACACGTTTGTGTTGTTTGCTTGTTTGTAGAAAACCTCACAAGAAAAAAATATAGTGGTGCTGGGTGTAAGTATGTTTCCTGCAAGCGAAAAGATATGCCTAATTCATCCTTCGCGAGTAAATTCATGATGTGTATACTTAATTTTGTGGGTTTTTTATGTGTATTTACGCATTTTTATTGCATATATGTGATGATTTAGGCTTTTTGGCTGGCGTACTGGGCGCAGAAGCTTATATTTGCAAAGTGTATCCTTAACTAAAATGAATTATTACTTTTATTTCGGTAGTTACGGCATGTGCATTTCTGTTAAGAACTTCAGAACAGTTTTGGAAGGCAAGTTTATTTTGTTTAACTTTCCGACATGGGGGGTGGGGGGGGCTCGTATTCCAAGATATTCTTCTCCAACTTTGCCCTTAAGTGCCTCTAGTTTCGCATCTTGAAGCAAGCCTGACAGACATGCTCAGAAAGGTGGAGATGTGGTTAAATTTCGATAGCAGAACATACTAGTCGTCAACTTATGACACTGGACTGTTCTAAGGAAACATTATGCGAAAATCAAGCAAACAGCTGAACCACAAAGAGCAATAAAAGAAGCTGCAGTTTGCTTTCTTTCAAGAAGTCATGCCAAATCGTAGAAAAATCCATGTGCTCTTACTACCCATCATTCCTATAATTTTTGAACGATTGCAGCGCCGCATTTTCGTATAGTATGCGTAGGGTGAAACTCAGGGCTGCTGAAGACAACAGGTGCAGCGGCTCCCAGACGCCACAAGCAGATTGAGGAACTCAAAATCATCAACGTCTTGTTACTTTCTCACTGGTAGCTCCCTGGGTTAAAAACGTTGTTCATAGGTGGCACATTTGAGAGAACGGTGACCTGCAAGAGGACGCGCCCAGCCGCTGACGTTGCGGTGCTGAGCTCGAAGTAGTGGGTTCGATTCCAGACGCGGCGCCCGCATTTCGATGGGAGTGAACTGCAAAAACCATCGTGTACCGTGCATTGAGTGCACTTTAAGTAAACCTAGGCGGGCTCAACCTAATACTGGAGCCCCCCACTATGGCGTGCCTCACAATCATATCATGGTTTTGGCACGTAAACCCGAGAACTTAATGTTAACTCGCAAGCGGCCTAATTGTCACGTGGGCTTTTTCCTATTTCCTATGTGTTCCTTATGACGAGAAAAAATTATTGTACAATAAACAAAGTTAAAGAAAGGTTGTATCGGACATTTCCTAGATCTATCTACAACTTTCTTACGAAAAGCTTTTCTTAAAATTTGAAAACATGTTGTAGTGTTTAACGTTCAGATAGTGCACAACAGGCCCGGTCCACAGCACTCTGTCCTGTTTACTCGCTCGTCCTGTGTTGCGCTGTTCCTGCTTTTTATTCTAAAGATGAACCAACCAGCCCCATTGAACACACTGCCAAGATAGTAACTCGGTTTAGTTGGTTTGACCTATACTGGGAGACTGGGTAGTGTTAAAAAGTATACTTCATGTATGTGTCCTTGCCCATTTAACGCAGCTTAGTTTCCCAATGGGATGAACGCCACAGTGAAAGACGTTGGGATAATGTTACGGGGAAAAGAGAGGTTCAAAATATATTTACAGGGTACTTACATTGCGTCCACTGGCATGCACGGCACACAAGATGGAAACCAGTCCGGGGGACATCGGCGAGCGTCGTCGTCTCCTCTCCTGTCCACAGTTTGGTATCTTGCAGCGCTTGGGAACATGACCCCCGGCGGCGAAGGCGCCGTCCCAGTGCTTGCTATAGGTAGTCCGTGCGGTATCGCTTGAGGCGGGTGAAGTGGACGACATCGGTGGAACGTTGAGACATGGTGGAATCGAGAGGCGTTATTTCATATGTAACATCGATCGTTTGGCACAATACACGGTACGGGTCAGAGTAAGACGCAATCAACTTTTCGCAAAGGCTAACTCGCCGTGATGGTGTCCAAAGAAGGACCATATCACCAGGGTTAAAGTGGGCATCGCGGTCGCGGGCATCATAGAATCGTCGTTACTGTTCCCTCGAAGCGGTAAGGCGCAGGCGGGCAATCTGGCGCGCTTCTACAGCTATGAAGATGGCGTCATGGACGTATTCTGACGATGTGTCAAGAACGGCGGAAAGGAGTGTGTCAAATGGTAGCGTGAGGCTTCTTCCAAACAAGATAAAACTGAGAAAAGCCCACAGATTCATGTCGCGAGAAATTATAGGCAAATGTAACGAAGGGCAGAGCGGCGTCCCAGTCATGATTGTCGGCAGAACATACATAGCAAGCATGTCTTTGATAGTTCCATTAAGACGGTCTGTGATGCCGTTGGTCTGAAGTTGGCACGCCATTGCCAACTTGTGTTTTGTAGCGCAAGAACGCAAGAGATCTTGGACAACCTTTGATATGAAATAGAGGCCCCGGTCTGTGAGGAGCTGCAGAGAAGCACCGCGCTGAAGTATAACTTCTTAGAGGAGGAAGTCGGCGACGTCGGTTGCAAAGCTGATTGAGAGAGCCAGAGTGATCGCGTACCAGGTCGTGTAGTCGGTAGCGCCTGCAGGCCACTCCTTTCCCCAGGCAGATAGCGGAAAAGGGCCAAGAAGGACACCACCATGGAGGAAAAAAAAAGTGAAAAAAAAGGTTAGGAGAGACCATTACATCATGAAGCCAGCCTTGGCAAGCGAACGCTCCGTGAAGCCAGCGTTTTGCACAGTGGGGGCCCAACACGTGACCTCTTGCGTCGAGATCACGGAGCTAAAATCGAGATTTGCTGACACGTTTGCTTCCCAGTAGCTATGCCAAAAGTTTTTATTAGGCGCGCGCTTGTTGGACTGCCTGCCGTGGCTCAGCCTGCAGAGCGGGAACACTAAAACCAACCGCGCACTTTGTCGTACAATCACGTGTTGGGCCACCACACACTGCTTCAATCGCGTGGCGCCATGCTCCCTCCTAACTTTTTCCGTCATCCATGGTCAAGACCAACCCTAAAGCATGGCTCCGATGGTACGTCAATGGGTTGAAAGCGGCCAGCTGGGAGTACTGCATGTTTCATGTGGCGCTGACATTGCCCACAGGAAGTGACGTCACGGCAGACGGAACGGTAATTGCCGGGCCAAAAGAAGCGATGCCGAACACGCTCATTCGTCCTAGAGACTCCGAGGTGACCCGCAGTAGGAATATCGTGTAGCTGTGCGAGGACAATTTCACACATATATGTGGGAATAACTAAGGGCAGTTCAGGACCGTCAGGGTGCCTGTTGTGGCGATACAAGACACCTTCCTACAGCATAAACATACCTAGAGAAGGCGAAGGTGTCTCAGAAGTCAGCCTGAAAATGAAGTCTCTCAAGTAGGGGTTCCGGCGTTGCTCATCTCCGGTGTTCCGAAACGCAGTAAGCGACAGCACGCAGGTAGGCTCGCAGTTCTTAGGAAGTTCCGGTGGGTCTACTGGATGGCGCGACAAGCAATCAGCTTCTTCATGCAATCGGCCGTTTTTATGCACAGCTGCAGTGTGTATGAGCACTCCTAGAGTCGTAGAGTCCACCGACCAAGACGTCCAGTAGGATCCTTTAGGGATGAAAGCCAGCATAAGGCATTATGGTCGGTGATAACTGTGAATAGTCGACCGTACAAATAGAAGTGAAATTTGTCCACTGCCCAAACGAGGGCATAGCACTCGCGTTCTGTAATGGAGTATTCTGCTACGCTTGGTACGGAAGACGGCTAGCGTACGCAATAACACGGTCACAACTTTGCTGGTGCTCAGCCATAACAGCACCAATTCCATGGCCGCTGGCATCGGTTCGAACTTCCATTGGGGCGGTCACGTCAAAATGGGCGAGAACTGGTGGTTAAGTGAGCCGCACGATAAGCTGTGATAGGAAGATGTGGGCCCAGGCCTCAAACATACAGGGATGGCACAATGAACACAGAGAGGCTTTAATGACACGGGGGTGGGACTAGGATAACGTACACGATAACACACACACAGTTCCCTTCATGAGTGTCTGTCGCTTAGGTATAGTCAAGCTCGGCGTCAATATAGGAAGGCGTCCGATAGGGCGTCGGTATCACACACTCACGGCACGAAGAGGCG
Organism: Dermacentor variabilis; assembly: GCF_050947875.1. Lineage (NCBI taxonomy): Eukaryota > Metazoa > Arthropoda > Arachnida > Ixodida > Ixodidae > Dermacentor > Dermacentor variabilis. The sequence continues at coordinate 52,463,882 of NC_134568.1, read as the reverse complement.
CAAAGATGAATCTGGAGCAGCGAGTGGCGCAGGGGCTGGAGGCCGGGGCGGATGCACGGCACACGACGAGCCACTCGCGCGACAGCTGGGTCGGGACGTCTGCCCGCCACAGGGTAGACCGTTCGGTAGGCTTAGCTGCACCGGAACATGCCGGCGTTGGATTCTCGCCCAGCAGCTGAGCAGGCCGGTTGAAGCCCAAGGACAGCCCGGCCTGTTCTGCCAGCACACCCAGGAACACCGGCCTTCGTTCGGAAGGCCAGCCCAGGCAGCTCAGGCAGTTCGCATGGCTGCCGTCGCCGCCCCACAGCAGTCACGCGCATTCGGCCGCGCCATTCAAGTCGTCCAAACTCCTATCACAAAGCTCAGCGAAAGCAGGAGCTTGTTCCGGACCCCAGACAAAAACTGCGTCTTTCTTGAGAAGTTCTGTGAGAGGACGTGCAATGTTGGTGAAATGGCGTACGAACCGGCGGAAGTATGAGCAGAGACCCACAAAGGCTTCGGATATCGTTGGCACAAGTCGGCACGGGAAAATTCTTGACGACGCGAACTTTCTCGGTATCAGGGCGGACGCCGGAAGAATTGACGAGGTGTCCGAACACAATAAGTTGCCGGTGGCCGAAGTGATATTTTGATGAAATGAGGTGAAGCCCAAACTTGCGGAAAACAGAAAGAATCGTCCAAAGACGATCGAGGTGCCTCACCAAAGATTGTGAAAATAAAATAACGTCATCGAGGTAGCACTGGCAGATTGACCACTTAAAACCGTTCATCATACTTTCAAATGTAGCAGAGGCATTACAAAGCCCGAACGGCATAACTTTCAACTGATAGAGGCCATCCGGTGTAATAAAGGCGGTCTTTTCACGGTCCATGTCGTCAACTGCAATCAGCCAGTACCCGGAGCAAAGGTCTATCGAAGAAAAATATTTTGCACCATGTAAAGCATCGACGCCGCCATCTATCTGCGGCAGCGGATGCACGTCTTTTTTTTTTTTGCATTGTTGAGATTGCAATAGTCAACACATACGCGCCAGCTGTCATCCTTCTTCCTCACGAGCACGACCGGAGAAGCCCGAGGGCTACAAGAAGGCTCACTAATTTCTCGGGCAAACACCTTGTCGACTTCCTTCTGCATGACTTCGCGCTCAGTAGGGGAGACGCGCTAGGGCCGTCGGGGAATCTGGCTGGCGTCACCCGGTGTGTAACCAATGTTTCACAATGGGCATTTGACCCAGTGGACGGTAATCAAGCTCGAAAATGTCCCGGTAAGAGGTTAGAAGGCAATGAAGTGCGTCCGCATGGTGGGCCGGAAAGTCAGGAGCGATCATTGTTCTGAAAGATTCTAATACTCCGGTTGTAGGGCCCGAACCAGCAGAGATAAGCGACGCAGTATCACCAATCATTGCAGAAATATAAAGAGATATGCCCTGAGGTAGCACTTGAAGGCAGAGGCCGAAATTCACTACAGGCAAACAGGCGGCATTGTCTTTTACGCGGACGACCATGTGCGGAAATGCGATGTTCTGCGACAGCAGAACGGTGGCTTTGGGCGATGCGACGTAATCACCGTCGGTGACAGGTGCATCGGGTGAAACGGTGGTATAGGTGACGGCTCGGTGAGGTAGGTGAACGTCATTGGTGGAACATAGTCGACTCGGCGTAGGATCAGCAGGATCAACGGCATACGGCAGGGCGAGCTCGACAACAACCGCAGAGCAGTCAATAACGGCCAAATGTGCCGACAGAAACTCAAGGCCTAAGATGATTTAGTGTGGGCACTGCGCTACGACATAAAAATAAAACAGAAGTATGGTGTCCGAGTACAGTGACACGGGCGGCAGACATCCCAGTGACAGCTGGAGTTCCACCGTTGGCAACGCGGACGACAGCGAGCGGGCAGGAGTTAGGACGACTTTCTTTAGGCGCGTACGGAGGTTCGAGTTCATAACCGAGATGTGCGCTCCTGTGCCAATCTGTGCTGTTAGAGGTATACCATCCACGTCCACGTTGACGAGGTTGTGATGGCCAGGCAGTGTAAGCCTTGCGTCAAAGCGCAAGCATGTCCTGAACTCAGTCTTTCTGCGCGGCACGCCGGCGACCAGAGGCTTGCCAAACAAATCAGTGAGATTTTATTTTTACAAGTCCCAGCTGGTGAGTTCCTCTTCGTGGATCTCAAACCAGACGCGTGCCGTCGCCACGATGTAAAAGATCAGGTTAGCGAGCATGACCGTCCGGTCCCAGTGCTTACTCGCACTCACCCGTTCGTAACGTTGAAGATTGTGTTATCCGTTCCGGAAAAGGTGTCAGGGTCGTGCGGTTATGCCAAGATTACGGCCGGTGCTGGTGGCGACCTGCCTGAAGCATTCTCGCCTTGAGCTGCGATTGCGAATGGAGCCAAGGATCCCCCGCTGCTTAAATCCGTCGTGCCCGCAACCTCCTGCAAAATGTTACGGGAAGAAAAGAGGCTTAAAATATATCTACAGGGTATTTAGTAAGCATCCACTGACATGCAAGGCATACAAGATGGAAGCGAGTCAGCGCGACATCAGCAAGCGTCGTCGTCTTCTGTACTGTCCTCAGCTTCGTCTCTGGCAGGGCTTGGTAACAATACTGACCATATGGGGTTCTCTAACGTGCACCCTTAGCAGGGTACACGAGCGTTTTTGCTTTTCGCTTCCATCGAAATGCAGCAACCATGGGCGGGAATCCAACCCGCGACCTTGTGCTCTGTAACGCAGCCCAATAGCCACTAAGCAACCGCGGTGGATCCTAACCTTGGATAACTTGAAGCTCGCGAAGTTGGTTAACTTATCTTTACTAAATATGTCATTGTACAAAATCAACTAATAGTCTGACTTGCTCCACAGAGCGCAAAAAAAAAGCATTTTCTCGTCGCTCCACTCGTAAAGCAGACCAAAAATATTTTTAAACCCTGGTTAAAGCTGCAACAGCGGAGACCTTACCTATTGTCAAAGATATTAAGCTTCTTTAAGAAACAATTGCGGTACTATGCGTGCTAATATTATTCAAATTTACTGTCAGACTATCTGCTGGCTAATGGCAGTTCCAGCGGCAGCGATTTTTGTCGTTCTCGAAGTGACTTCCTTTCTCATCTTTTATTTATTTCAGAAGTTCTGATGGGCGTGAACTTAAATACTCAGAAAAACCAGAACAACCAGTACAGCGAATATATTTCTGGGTAAGTATTTACTTCGGCGCAATTAGTGCACGAGGTACTGTTCATGTCAAATTATTGTCCCTCATCAACGTGTGTTCAGAGTCCCGAATGTCAAACGAAGCAGCAGCTTTCAGGTTTTTCCGAGTGAAAAACAAGAAAAACCATGCGTGTATACCGAACGATTGGCCGTCCCGGCACGCTTGTCAATGGCAAAGCTGTAACATCGCGTCCTGGGTAGAAAAAAAAAAAGGTCTGTGAATCCCTATAACGGCTATGCTGATTGATTGTGCGTTGGTCATGGACCGTGTGCAAAAAAGTAATCCTCCAGGTCTCAAGTGCAAAGTGCATGAACTAAAGAAAAATTCGAAGACACCTAAGAATTTCTTATGAGCAGTGAATCCGAAAGCATTAATGTCTAATTGCACGCCGCTTTGCGGCCCTTCGAGTTATGAACTCCTCGTGGGCGAGCGAGCGCGTTGATACGCTTGCCGACAAGGCCGGTTCACCTGTATCCGTGACGTCATGCTATCTTTGCCAGATTGCCACAGAATCTAATGGGGATGCTCCCGACTAAGCCGCGGTGATTTTGACGTCACCGCTTTCGTCACGGTGGCTAGGCAAGAGAAATTTCGGTCCATGTCATAAAGCAGAGTGCACAGGCGTTCTAAGAGGCGTTGGTTTAGTACAGCGTGGGCTCGTTGGTTCGAAACTCACTACCGCCAACGCTCTTACTTTCGAACTTCCGTTTTTTTACACGTTAATTTCTTTATACCAATCACCGAGGCGAAGATAGAACGCAGGCGAGAGCTTGCGCGGACGAGGAACGCGCGGATAACGCAGGCCTCCGAGAGCGAGGGTGTCGCGGCGATGCGCGCTCCCCTCACGGCAGCACGTGGCGCGGCAGCGTGTGTGCCCTCTCGCCCGCTCTGCTCCGTCGAGGTGCGCTAGGGACTTGGCGTCGCAGCCAATGGGACTTTAGGTGCCGTTTCGCAGCTGCAGACGACAGACGCCAGCTTTTATGCTCAATAGGTCATTTGATGTTTTCTCATCAAAAATGAGTAAGACTTGTAAGTAAGCCGCGAATACACGCAAAGTGCCTCGAACAACCAGTCGCGCGGCAATGTCGCGTGTATTCGCGGGCTTCTTTCACGCTCGGAAAAACACTTTTACGTAGCACATACTGAGCAACACAAAGCTGTATCGGGAGTTTTTCATGCTGCTCTACAATTTTCTCATTGACATATTTATATAATTATATTATTTGAGAAGCGGAATAATTAGGTACACTAATTATGTAGTTAGGCGGAATGAAAAAAACAATCTTAGTATGTCCAAGCGAAGGTAAGGAACATTACTTTGGTTCTGTCCGGCTCCGTGTCATTTTCAGATTTTTAAATCTTGGTGCATGATAGTTGGAACACCCGATATGTCCAATGTTCATGGAGCTTCATTAAAAAGTGATTTAATAAGAGCACCTACCAAATAAAGGACAGCAAAGTTGTGTATGCATCTGTATTGCCATTGTGAGAGGACTAGCTGGCACTGGTTTTCTTCCTGGTCTTTGCCATGACCTGTCGTCTTCGTTTATTCAGCGTGACGTTTCTCATGGCAGTCCGGGCCTTCCGACCATGGATGTGGCTTAACACCATCTACAACATCTCCCTGGAAGGGATGTGGTTTCGAAAAATGATCAGCGGCATCAACGAATTCAATCTAAAGGTAAACTGCATAATGAACATTTGAGATGCTGAAATACGTAGTAATGCCTCAGGTCAAACGTAAGACGGACTGATGCAAGACAGGCTGAGAACTTAAGAAAGTGTGAATATTCCAGCGACATCCCGTGTGAATTTTTTGGTGGGGTCCTTCTTAACCATCGCATTTTCAATTCACGCAACGCATGTCATTTGACACTGTTGCTGTGTAGACGAAGTTATCAACTAAGATTTTCCCTTCTCACTGGATGTCAATAGCCCCCTACCTCGTCCTTTCTCTCTATCATTTTCTCGTGCCTCGTCTCATTTCTGGGACTGCTACAAATTTTCGCACTTGACCAAAGCCTGAAACGTCCATGTTGCTTCAAAGCAACGGTAATTTTAAGCTTGCATTTTTACTGGGGACACTTAAGACGGGGATTTAGCTCGGGACCAACTCCGATTTCATTATTGAAGTGCATGTAAAACACATAAATGCTTTTAGAAGACAGCCGCTTGCCCGTTTTGAATAAAATTTCTTGCATTGGAGAGGGGAAGTGAAATTCCACATACCAACTCTAGGAAGCTCAAATGTGACTTAGGACACCAATTTTTGTATAGCGATTGCCAAAAATTGGTAGCTTAAAAAATGGAAGACCAAACTTTAGAAATCTGCAACTCTGCAACAAAAACAGATATCGCAGTTATGTCAAATCAACCTGTTACAGCATCCCTCGCAGACAAATGTGATATATAAATTGACAGCTTGCACGAAATCGTTGCAATGCCTACAACGAGCCTTTCGCAGAATTCTTACTCACAAGGAGAGTTTGCTGTTGAGCCAGTGGGTGTATGAAGCTAGGAACGATAGCAGTGAAAAAACGGCGCAATAGAGAGAGCTCAACACAACGATAACTTGCAACTGAACATTTACTTCGCGCGGCGCGATATACATTCACGGGAAGGACGGGTATACAGGGCAGGGAAGGCGAAAAACAACCACAACAAACATGCGGAGGGGCAAGCGAATGTGGATGGCAGGAGAGCCGCGACGTCCGCACGTACTTGCAAATTAGCGGTTTATTTCAGAGCGATGCGTGATGCGTCAATGTTGTCTCTTTAGATGTACTATTAGGTGCAGTTACCAGAATTGTGATATCGTTTTCATTGTTGCTGAGTTACAGAGCTGAAAACATGATACTTTAGTTCTTCTTAATTTTCCATTTTCTTTATACCTTGATACCATGAATAAAAAATATTCCCTTGCTACCGTTACTAGATATTAGATTTCCCTTTTGAAGGTGAGAAACCTCTTAAAAATTGGCGCAGTGGTTACCGAGAAAGATAATACATCCGCATACATGAATTTAGATAGGAGCTCTTAAACTGAAGCTTCCTCTTAATGCATTGTTTCTCCCAGTGAAACAAACTGCGCTAGTACAAAGTTGCCCCTGCAAGATGAGGGTCAGTTATCAGGCCACCGAAAAGACGGTGTAATTCAAGGACACGCTGAAAAAGAAGAAATACAGACATTAACAGAAACGACAAGGGCAGTTACCGCCCATCGCGAGTCACTATCACGTTGGCGAGTTACACCGTGGAAGGACTTGTCCTACGGTGTAACTCGTCAACATGATAGTGAGTTCGCTTCTCCAGGCACCATCTCTTTCTTTTCTTCTTCAGATCATGAGCGAACGAAAGAAGACGTTCCACCTGTACAGAAACCAGGGGGACCTCAGCGGAAGTGAAGACGAGGAGGTCAAGTACAAGCGAGGGCCTCAGCCCGAAAGACGTGTGGCAGTCATCGACATCATGCTCGACAAACACTTCAAGGACCCGAGCTACACGATGCACGAGATACGCAAGGACCTTGACTTGCTTCTGTTCGCGGTGAGCTATAGGGTCTGCTTTCTTTAAGGGCAATTTATACTGCGGCGTTTTCAGCTACGTCGCGTGGGGGACGCTTCGCTCGGCGGAAATTCGACCCTATACACCCCAACGGGCTGCTGCTGCACCGACCGCACCGAGATCGCGTGTTGCCACCGCAACCGTCTCAAAACGGGCGCAGAGAGCCAACCACGCGGACGCGCGCGTCCGCTGAAGTCTTTGTCTTTTTTTCTTTTTTTTTCTCGCGAACGTGCGCTTTTTTACACGCGAACCCGCAAGCATCGTCGCTATCTAGGAGCCACCCTTTTCTTTCTTACCTTTCGAGGATGACATGGAGCAACCCTGCACGACGCAAGCTGGCGCTGGCATTGTTGCCGCATCATTTGCGTCGCAAGCGCAGGCGATCAATCTACATTCGCGGGATTTTTGACAAGCGCACGGAACTCGAATACCATCATCTCGCGCAGAAGTTCCGCCAAAGTGACCCCGAGTATCATCTTAAGTTCTTCAGATAGGTGAGCACACGTTATAGACACGGAAGGCTGGCGAGTTCCAGTAAAATTTAAGTAAAGTAAAATCCCTATAAAATTCTTGCGCTTGCAGTTTGCGGGTGCGAGCATCTGGAAGTGAAGAAATAAGATCAGCTTTTGATTTCCTATAGTGCAGGATGACAAAAGCTTCTTTCGAGGAGATACTGAGCGATTTAGAAGCACTAGCTGTTGAGCGTGTTGGTAAATCAAACTCAAAGAAGAATGGCGCAAACCAACACAGACAAGCCCTGACTAGCAACGATGGTTTATTTTTGGCGTGTTTTTTTCAAACCATTGTTGCTAGCCTGCGCAGCTTTTCCGTGCTTTCTACCTTGCGCCTGTTCGTTTGCGCCATTCTTCTCTGAGATACTGAGCCTTGCGTAAAGCAGGAGCATTCGTCCACCAACTCGCAGAAGGCCCTTCAGCCCGCCGGGAGGCTCGCGGTCACATTAAGGCAACTGCACGTCTCCAATTTTTAATGCGTAAGCATTTTTTGGCGGGAACCCCAGCCCGTCCCGCTAAAAATATAATACCTTGTATCTGCACGAAAATGCGTAATTTGTGCAGTTAAGGCATTTAATCATCATAATAGAGTAAATGTACATGATCGGAAGCTTCATAGGCGATACGGGGCAACCGAAACCAAATAAAAAAGTTAAATTAATACGAATGAATCCCCATAGGGATACATAAGCTTCTATTAAAGAATGGATGAGGAAGCCTAAAGTAGGGATGGGTTAACTTACGTTTGGGAGTGGGCTGGGTCATCTCGAAGTTTCGACGTGGGCCAACTTGAAGTTTGGATGCGGGCCAACTTAAATTTGGAGATATCCTTACGCATACTTCGACAATTCCAGTGTAGTTTCTGCGCTTTTCTTTTGAAATACGAAATACATTGTTGAAGTAAACTGTCTGGGCGTTATACTTATGCAACACCCATCCAGTTACCTTATTACTAGCGTTTCATGGATTCGTGAAGAAGCAGTCCATAATCTCCAAGGGTCTTTATTACGCGCACGATCAATCGGTGCACCAGTTACAGAAAAATTATGTATTAAAACTTTAAACTTCCCGTCTCTGTTATTAATATTGTTCGAACGCCACCATGGTTATTTGTATCATTCCGTTACGTATAATGTGTCAGTTATGGTGAAAGAGGAGCAAGGGATGATTATCATTCTGATGAAGTTAGGATGAGTTGGCTTCTAGTGGGCATTGACCACTTGAAAGTGCAATTAAAATCTCTTCTTTTTCGCCGCACGTTTCTCACTATCGGGGAATCAATTGTGGATATACCTATCAGCTACAGAATACATGCGCCGACAGTAGCAAAGACCCTGAGGGAGACGTTGCCGGCCATACGGGACAGATTGTCACCTGTCGTGCTTAGATGTCCAACGACAGCAGAGTGTAAGTGAACAAGGGAAGACTTTAGCATGAAATGGAACTTTGCCAATTGCATTCGTACTATTGATGGGAATCAATTCATCATCAGATGCTCCGACCGCCGCGTGCCAGATTGTTTCAACTACAAGGAATATTATTCTTTGGTTCTCCTCGCTGTCACGGATGCCAGCTACAAGTTCACCCTTGTTGACGTCGGAGCACAAGACCGCTTGCCAGACGGCTCATTTTTTAGAGAGAGTGCTCTCCGAACCCATTTTGAAGTAGGTACTTTACGGTTACCCTCAGGTGTGTCCAGGTGGCCCGTTTGTCTTGCAGGTGACGCAGCATTTTCCTTCCGAACGTACCTGATGTGTCCGTACCTTGGAAAAAATCTAAGTGAAAAGAAAGAAGTTTTCAATTACCGCCTATCTCGGGCATGGCGATGTGTCAAAAATGCAATTGCAATTTTGGTTTCAATATGGCGAGTGTTGTTGTGAACGGTATAAAGTGAGCCAAACCTGCTTACAGATATGATAAAGGCTGCTGTGTGCCTGCATAACTTTCTAATGACAGACAAGGCATATTGTCCTGACGAATACAGCGACAGCGTCCGCGGGTAAACAGTGCAGAATGACCAGTGGAGACAGATGGTAGCGAGGTTGGGAGTCCGGATGCGTCTGTTGAGAGCTCGATTTAGCGGAGGCAAGTGATACAGGTTTAGACAGGTTGAAAACGGGGAGTCGACTGGTTTTATTTAAAAGGAAAAGGAGGTCTGCCGAGTGGCTGTGGTGGCGCCTCCATCGGGCGAGCTGGGGGCATTGACCCCCACTTCAAGGCATAGTGAGGAGAGCAAAGGGCAATGAACACCGTCACGGCGAACTGCACTTCCAAGGAGCGAGGGGACAACTAAGGGACAGAAGGTCGCTACAAGCCCCCCCCCCCCGCCCCCCTAGAATGCCAGAGGCTTATGTGTGAATGGCAGAGGGAATGAACAATTAATCTACAAGATAGGCTGGTTTCACGCGGTCCAAGGCACTGTCTCTTCTTTGCCGCGAACGTCAATCTTGAAGGTTTTCTCTGAACGCGAAACCACACGAAGGAACCATAGGAAGGAGTCAATGGTGGCTTGATAGAGTCACGCCGCTGAAAGACGTGCGTGGTTGTGTCCATTGCCGGGAAACTAAACACAGGCTGCCCGTGGCCGATACGTGGCGGTGTAGGTCGAAGCTGGTCGAGCTGGGAATGTAGCCTCTCTAAGTGCTGCATGCCGCTGGCAGACTGCCTCGCTGAATGACGAAAAACTGTCCTGGAACGCGGATTGCTGACCCATAGAGCATCTCGCTGTGCTCGCTCCGAAGTCATCCTTGATTGTTGTTCGCAGCCCCAGTAGTACTGAGGATAGCCTTGCCACCTCGTGCAGTCTTTCGAGCGTGGCGGTCAATGACGCTTTCAGTTGTCGGTGGAGACGCTCGACCATGCGGTTGCTCTGCGGGCGGTAAGCCTTGGTGCTATGAACGCGCGTGCTGAGCAGTGTCCCCAGGGGAGAAAAAAAGCGAGCTTTGGAATTGTCGGCCTCGGTCAGTAGTTGTGTGCAAAGGCCAACCGTCTCGTGGCGCTACGTAGCAACAAATGCTTCCGCCACTGTTTCGGCCGTGATGCCTTGTAGAGGCGCCGCCTCAGGCCACCTTGAGTACCGGTCAACACATGTGAGGTGGTATCTGAAACCTTGGCAGGGCGGAAGAGGCCCCACCAAGTCACGTGGTCGTGATCGCCAAGACACGTGATCGAAACAGCTCTCTGGTGCTCGAAACGGCTGCGCAGCTGAACCCGTGTGCCGGGTCGCTTTCACGTCTTGACAGGCTTGGCAGCTTGTTGCCCAGCTTCGAACATCTTTGTGAATCCTTGACCAGACGAAGCGGTCTGTAATAAGCTTTTGCGTCGCTCTGTTGCTGGGATAGCTGAGCCCGCACCATGAACCGAATATTGTCCTCCGAAACTGATGGGACACGAACGGGCGAGTAGCTGCTTGCGATGTGTCGCACGTGACCAATGTTGTGCAGAAAAGCGGCACCTCGGCAAGCTGCGCAACGAGCTTTGTTCCCGCAAGTGGCACAGCTCGGAGTCGTTTTGCTGGGCGGAGTCTAGAGCTTGGAAATCCACAGAGCCTGCATGCACAGCGCCGATCCGCTGCAGTGCGACAGCTGCTTGATTTTCGGTCGCGGAGATATGGCAGATGTCCGCAGAAAATTCGAAGATAAAGGAAAGTTGCCGAAGCTCATGTTCTGAGTACAAGGAACTGTTCTTGAAAACGAAGGTTAACGGCTTGTGGTCGGTCAGAATGTAAAAGCTACAGCCTTCAAGAAAAAGAAACGTAAATGCTTGACAGCGCTATAGATGTCCAACATCTGCCTCCTGAAGGTTTTGTAGTAAGCTTGTGTATGTTTGAGGCGATTTGAGAAGCAACTCAGCGATTTCCAGTCTGTGCCATTGGGCTGCTGCAGCACTGCATCCACTTCCTTGGTCGACGGGTATACCATAAGGCGAGTTGACGCGTCGGGCAACGGATGAATCAGCAATACTGCTTTCACCAACCACCTTTTGGCTTCTTGGAAGGAGTGTTCGTGCTCTGAGAATCAGGTGGAAGATAGGTGGGTTTTTTTTTTTAGTCGCGACGGAGTAGGTTGGTAAGCGGCTGAAGAACTTGCACACAGGATGGTATGAAGGGCCTGTAAAAATTTGTGAGCCGCAGGAACTCACGCAACTTTCGGAAGGAGGTTGGAAAGAGAAATTCCTCCATTGCCCGCACCCCTGATTTCAGTGGCTTGATGCCTTGGGATGAAATGCGATGGCAGAGAAAATCCATGGCTTCAACTCCTAAAATGCATTTCTGGGGCTTTCGGACCAAGCCATGTTCATCAAGTCACACAAATAGAAGACGAAGGTACTCTTTGAGCTCTTCGTCTGTACGACTTGCAACGAGAATATCGTGTCAAAGTAGATGAAAATGAACGGGACTCCTCGCGTAACCTTGTCCATGAACCTTTGATAAGTTTGTGCCACATTCTTCAAACCGTAAGGCATATGTACAATCTCAAATATGCCAAATGGAGTAGTGATTGCTGTCTTCGGAATGTCGCTGGGTTCTACAGGAATGTCAATCGCCTTTCCCGATTCCCCAGAGCAGGCTAGCCTATCGGGCTCAGCCTGGTTAACCTCCCCACCTCTCTCTTATCACTTACCTCTCCCTTTCTCTCTCTCTCTGGTGGTAGGCGCTCATCAAATCGATCTTGCTGTATAACAAGGATGCGCGCGTGCACTGTTCTCTCGCGAACTAGGCAGCCGCACTACGACTACACACTTTCACTGCTCGCACCGTCTACGACAAAACAGCACGTAAATAACAGCTGGAGCGCATTACTGGCACGTTTCCCATCTTGTCAGTACCTAACTCACTGGCCACGTTTCTTTACTGCCTCTTACAGCAAAGCCGTGACTGCAAATGCTACCATTCATGTGCATACAGCGCGTATAACCGCGACGCCGGAGCACGTTAGGAAGAACATGGCGGCTGACACGATCTGCAAGGGAAAGCGTGGTGAGAGAGGAGCAAGTTGTCGCTACTTCGCTAAGGCCGACCTAAGGCTTTTAGGCCCCTTTATCTTCCTTGTCAGGAGTGCTTGCTGACCTAAGTAGCTTGTGTAGAACTGCTTTCTATTTTTCACCAGATAAGCGTTGCGTAGCAGAGGGGATAGGATCGTTACATCACACCAAGAATTATGTTTGGCAGTTTTTTTATTGCATGAGTCACAAATATTTGGTACGTATCACAACCGAAAACTGGATTTTCTTTTCAGTCGCATTTACAATAGCGTAATAATAATAATATTTGGGGTTTTACGTGCCAAAACCACTTTCTGATTATGAGGCACGCCGTAGTGGAGGACTCCGGACATTTTGACCACCTGGGGTTCTTTAACGTGCACCTAAATCTAAGCACACGGGTGTTTTCGCATTTCGCCCCCATCGAAATGCGGCCGCCGTGGCCGGGATTCGATCCCGCGACCTCGTGCTCAGCAGCCCAACACCATAGCCACTGAGCAACCACGGCGGGTTGCAATAGCGTAACGTTAACTAAATTACATATCACAAAAATTTTAACTACGACACGACACATCTTGTGGCATTCCAGTGATGAAAGTGCGTTATCTGGATAACAAAATGACAATCAAGTTAGACTGACTTGTCGGTTACCTTTGCTTTGCCCCGTGAGCACTAGTATCGCATGAAACATTACAGTGAACTTTGATATCTAGGTCACGCTAAAACTTAAATATAGTATACATATAATGAAAGCTCTAATACGATTTAAATAACAAATGCCCTCCCCACAATAAATTATTTCAAGCATACAGTATCGAACACTGCCGAAATGTTATTCTTTAGGCAGTGCCAAGAACAGCACCAGCCATCTGCTTTATTCATGCGAAAGCATTACATGCCCCATTACGCGAAAATCCGGCGTTGTCGTCGGCGGCGTTATCGAAATATGGTGCCAAAAATGGCTGGCGGCGCAAAGAGTAAGTGAACTTCAAAAAATGCTCAGATTGACATCAAGTCTCCCAGGCAGGCTCCTGCAAACAAAGTAAATTTATGGCTTTCAAGAAAAATTTCCGCGCATTTCGGCGTGGGTGAGAATGGAACCCGGGTCAGCGCGGGGCGAGGCGAGCACACTTCCCCGACGCAACACCGACTCCACGCTTCAGACCGGCTGAAGGTTTGCCTATTGCGTGCGTCATTGCACACGTCACGTCGTACCCATGTAACTGACCAAAGGTTTGGCGAAGTGCGTGTGTCATTGGGCATGTGACGGCGCAGCCCATGGGGAGAAGGTGTCGCCCCGTCATGAGTGTATGGAATGAGTGTATAAAATAAAAGCATTTCATCAAATGGGCAATATTGCTTTCGCATTCCCACACGTAAGCAGCGATAAGTGTCTCTGTCAAATTTTCTGAACAAAACAGCGACAATTGTCGCGAAGTTCGTAAATGATCAGTCGTCAAATTCAGCAACAGTATTCATTATCAGTGCTTTGCATCTGACTGCTGCTCGCCTGGACATTCTATCCAGGGTCATGCCTATGGACAAACCAAATGCCTCATTTTCGGCCCTTTTTTTGTTGCAGATGGGACAACACCTGTTGCTGAAACACGTCATTAGCTTCACGTTTCTTTTATGTACTTTCCGATGGCTCTTTTGTCGCCTGCACAGCGACTTCGTCTTCATCATATAGATCAGTGTGGCTTGTTGCAACTTTTCCACGGTCGCAGTTACTGCTCCCTGTTGGCGATGATGTGCCTCGCCGTATCGAGGTAAAAAGTGCGTCGGCTGTGGTGTCGTCGTCTACTGCTGATGGTACCTCCTCGAGGTTGCAAGTGGTTCTATAGGAAAACAACAAAAAAATTTCTTAGTATATTTTGGATTAAAAATTTCACCAACTGCAATTAAATTCGCAGCCTTGGAATTCTGCGCTTAACAGTAACTTAGCTAGATTCCCTTGCAAACTTTCACCTACGGCTTATTAGCGCACCAGACATTGTTATATATATGTATGTATATGTATGTATGTATGTATGTATATAGCTGCCATCGATCTCATCAAAGTCAGAAGTGAAACACAAGCTGTAGTGTTCACGAAGTTAGCCTTTCATTGTGAGCAGGCCGCCCCACCAGCGTTACCACAATTGAATCTCCCGCATGGCATGGCAACAGCACCCTGCCAGACTTATCCACACTTTCGCCATGACTCCTTCGAACGCGCGATGTGCGCCTTGTGTCACCAATGCAGTGCAGCAAGTCGATAATTTTTCAGGATCAGCTCGACAGCTTTCTCTTATATCCTCACTCTAGTTGAAATATTTCTGCAAAACGTGATGGGCCTGAATTGGAGGGAGTAAACAATTGATTCATCTTCTTGTTCTCAATCTTTAAATAAGCATGAGAAATATAGTGCTTATTTTATGCCAGATTTCTTTTTGCACGCTCGACATAAGATCACTCAGGTGCTACAGAGATTATTTTCGTGCCAACGTGGACTCTGCCAAACAGCTATTAAATCTACTTAGTGCTGAGTTGGCAGGATACAAGGGGGGCATTTGAGCCCCATCTTGTGATCGTACACTAGATCCGGCAACCCGAAATTGGGTTGAGTTTTTATTTCATGATCACTGGCCTTATGATCGACCTATGCCACTGACATCAAAAGTAAGCCGATAACTTCTTGCCTGCTGCTGAACATGCATCTGCATGTTCTCCACATGCATCTCCACATGTTCGCACATGCATCTCCGTGGCTTGAGCAACCTCGCACTGGTACACTGTTTTGCAACTAGCAAACAATCGAAACGCGCGCACACGCACGCGGACACGCACACAGCACACGCACGCACACAATGGTCTTCAGAGTGCATATTTAGCACAACGGTATGTTGACACCGAAATGACTCACATCGCTTGAAGCATGCCGGGAACTCTTGGCTGACGAGGCCCGGCGCGGCCGGCGATAATAGGAACGGAGCTATGCGTGCGCCGGAGAAGTGGGAACGCGGCCCGGGGCGCTAGTCACGCCGGTTGCGTCGGTCGCTAGAGGATAGATCCCACCCCTTCTCCACCGGGACGTCGCTGAATTCGACGCACGCGCGCACGTGTGCGTTAAGTTTGATTGCATCTTGCCCTTAAGCGGATGCTAGGCTGCATGTTATGGGGCTCCTTCATAAACGGGCAATCGATAGGCCCTAAACATGTGTAGTAAGTTACTTTCTATAGGGCAGATCTTCTTGCAACTAAAATTTTTGTGTTTAAACATCCTATGCTAAGCTGACATCCATCATATGCTAGCTAAGAAATTTATGAGACATTTGTTTTCCGTGTTCTTGTGCGTAGCCTTAAGCTGGCTTTTAGCAAATATCGAAGAACCCCACTTTTCATGTGGGCCAGCCTCTTTAATGCACTGAAACTTAATCTCATGTTTACAACCTAAGATCATATTTACAAAATGTTAAGCCATAAGACGTCTACAATAGGCTGTCACCATGATGATCAACCCGACATCGCTGCTGTGTGCTTAAAGCATGCCACTGATAAACACTCTTACTTTAAATAGGCTTTCTCAAAGCGGGCCTTGGTTTTGACAGGTGTAATGCAGGCTAGTGAATACATTATGAATAGCGTATTTAATGGCCTTGCGTCCGCAAGGCCGCGGCGTGTCAAAAGGGCCCATGCGTGGAACCTAACCGCAACGTCTGGCGTTGAAGAGCACGTGCACCCCTCTCCTGCTTGCGTGTGCCATGGGCTTCGCTGGCTGTTGCAGAGTGCTCTCGCGAGGTCGAATTACAGTCGAAAATGACAGGTGTATTGCGATACGGTGGTCGTTATGGTGAGCGATGCGAGTGGTTGCTGTGCGCCGCTACTATTTTCAGTCGCGCTAGACATGGCTTCACAAAGAAACCTATAAAATAAGTTGTGGCTCTGTTCCACGTTGCTCTGGTCGAAAATATCTTCCAAGCTTCTTCGCAGTGGCCTCACATTGCCGTCAACTTGCTAATGGCGACCGAGAGAATTGGTGATGGCCCGGACAGGAAACAAGCGCTGCGTCTTGCTACTTCGCATGTGCTACGGATGTTGCTTCGAATGAGCCCACCAGTCTCAGGAATCAAAATTCATTTCTTACGCCTCGTGGTGAGCCCGGAGACGCTGTTAGAAATGACCAACATTCAGCGTCGCTTCTGCTGGCGTCTGCTGGCGTAGTGTCACTCGGCATTGATACAGGGACAGGCGAAAAGCCGGAATGCCAATGACAGAACAAGATCGCTGCGCCGTTCTGTTGGCGTCGACGCGTAGCGAGGCGACGTCAATAGAAACGCTGAATCTAGTTCGGTCTTTATTGGATCAGCACGGGGACGTAATTCCTCCAGCATATCAGAACAAAGCAAAAGTATAAAGAGCGGGATCCCGTGCTGCAGGATCTGCTTGACATAGAGCTGAAATTCAACTCCCACATCTCACACCTCAGGACCACTCTTACTTCCGCCCAACCACTTTTCTAAGCGTCTCTTTAACAACCTGAGTCTACAACGTCTCCATGGTTCCTCTAATGCCCTCAACAACCCTTTCTTACCTAGTGCTATTGAATTGTGGAACGCACTAACCAACAGCATAGTAAATGAAAGTAATCCAGATAAATTTAGACACCTATTGTCATGTTTTTTTAAACCCTTAACCTACCACTACTATGCTGTTACTCTAACGTCTAACTTTTTTTTTACTTTTCTGTTATATTGCCGGTTGTGTTGCCATTTCTACTGCCGGTTCGTACCTTACTTTGTTTTTTTTATTTTTCTTGCCCATCGTCTATTAGCATGTATACTAAGTTTTGCTTACCGTTGTACAAATGAGCTAACCATTGTATAATAATGACCATAGTGTTTCTTGATGCTTTTTCCCCCCCCTTATGTAATACCCTGAAAGAGGTCCTTAAGGGAAAATAAATGATGAACTCTGTATAAGGCTCCTCAGAAAGAAAGAAAGCTTCGCAGTTGAAGGAAAATTTGTCCTTATCCGGACATTCGAACCCGGGACCCACGCTTTCCGGGGCGGTTGCTCTACCACCTGAGTTACCCAGTAAGAGAGCAGATCTCACAGCGAGGGCGAATTCATCGACAACTCGAAGTAGAGGGGCACTGAGAAACCCGTATAAGAGACCCGTATGAGTTTCCCTTGTAGCTTCGTGCTCGTGTCGGGTGGATGGCAATTTTTCCATTTTATTGACTCTAAATGTTCATGCTCATACGCAGGGACACGACACTACATCTATTGCTATGGCCTGGACGCTGTACCTCTTGGGGCTGCATCCAGAACTCCAAAGAAAAGTCCAGGAAGAATTGGACGCCATATTTATGGACGACATTACCCGGGATGTTACGAGAGACGACGTAGACCGCATGGTGTTCCTCGAGGCATGCTTCAAGGTATAATGCAAGGAGACCTTCGTGCCCAACGTCAACAGAAGTGAAAATCCGCAGGAATAATCAGTTCTGTTCGTTGGATGCAGGGTGTGATGTCAAGTCATGAGAAATCCATGAGCAAGAGCACATTTCAGAACTACAGATATTACTTCCCTGAAGCTACCTTAACGTGCAGTTTATCAGATACAGGAATACGATGTTGCATATTACTCAAAGAACTTAGTTATCGGCAGACTATTTCCCAAGCCGCAGTTAATAAGCCAGCAACAAAATATTCGCTGCCTTTCTCACTTCTCACAACTAGCTAAAAGTCCGACAACAATTAAATGAGTTGATTGACACCAGCATTATTTTCACCTGTGTCACTGTGGCAAAACATCTATCTGTCATCTTCTTTCACATAGTCTTCTTTTCCGACGCAGAGTACGGTAATAAAATAGTAAATTAGTGGGATAGTTGATGCGACCTTTTGTGCAAAGGCTGGAGCTAAAGTGGTACAGAAGAAGCAGAGAACACTAACGTCTTTCTTGTTCATGTTCTCTGCTGCCTTTCGTGTTAGCGCGCTACGTTTCTTCTGGTTTTTGATATATTAAATTTATGATGCATTTATAACACAGACAATTGCGGGCCAGTAGAACTTTTACATGAGGAAGTCCCATGGAAAAATTATCATCATCAACATCATTTTCAAACTGCTATAGAATGCAGGGATCATTTTGTTTCAAGCACACACTTCGCCCACTCCATAGCTGTCAGGACATTTCTTTGATCCCCGACAACCCGGAGTGTTTTGCAATTTTGCTTTTCAAATCCATGCTAGCGTACACGAGACCATGGTTTAATTTTTCGGTAGAGCGTAGACCTTGAGATCAAGAACTGCGTGTTGTATGTCCTGCTTGACAACTGGCACAAATTTAGAATTAGCGGAACACCATAGTGGCGGACGTACTTGGCGATGTACAAAGGCAGGAATGGTGTATCTATTGCACTCCAGAGGGATGGGCTCTAACGGACGATGTGTGTGTGCTGTGCTATGTGCTCTCTCTCTCTCCCTTCCCCATCTTTCATCCCCCCCATCCCGCTCCCATGTGTGGGGTAGCGAACCAGTTAAGCTAAACCGGTTAACCTCCCTGCCTTTCCTTCTCCACTTTTTCCTTCCTTCCTTCCTTGCACTCTTAGAGTGACGGTGCCGTCGGAACAATAGCAGCGAATTTGACGTAACATTAAAAGAAAGGGATAGCAAATGTATAGGTACGACAGAGCGTAGCGCTGCGGGTCACTCATGGCAATAAAATTGGTCAGGAAGGTTTGTGCAGCAATCAAATTTTCGCACACCACTGTACAATTTTATAAGGCAGGAGGCGAAGTTGTCGGCGTGAAAATAGTTTTGCAGGGCGTCCAAGATTACGGCGTTCCTCTACTGCTTATAACGCGCCGCGTGCGGTACTGTCGGAGGCCATCCTTTTGACGTTCTGCGACGCCCTTTGCTGGTCCGCCAACTATAGTGGCGCGTGCTTCTCATGAGCTGAAATGCACAGAAAAAGGCGGAGTTCGTTCAAGTGCATTTATATTAGAGCCTGAAAATCAGGTATGGTCAAAACCCAATCTCATAATTCCTCCGTTACTATAACTTTATCAAAGCAGAGGACGATACGAGACGGCAGGTGCAAGAAACAATCGGTGATGGAATTTTCAGTGTGATCTGGCCGTCACCTGTTCTGAGCATGAACAGCGAGTGCCTCTGGTGGCTCCGCACTGGAAACATACGCGCAAATGCAATCTCTTGCTGATATTGTCATGTTGTAGTTACATTGCAAAGTCTACACTGCCAAAAGCGTGCGTTAACATACTATAGGGCGCAGTACAATGACACAGGCCGTAAGCTGCAAGTTCGATCCTTGCGAAAAATGTACTCTAAACGCCAAATTCGCAGGTAAAGCATACAGCGGTACCACATTTTGTCGAAAAATCTCAGGCCCAACGCTTGCTAAGTTTAAAGTACGAGATATTTCGAGAATAGTGAAGCTCTACTAAGAAGAAAACCGTTTGCGCAAAAGGTACCTCACGAAGCGGATGATGCCTAGAATCTATTATATATTTTAGGGCCTCTGCTTCTCGTATCTTTATGAAGCCTGTCTCTGAACTACATAATTGCATCTAGTGAAAGGTAGTTTTCTTAGCATAGTAACATTATGGAGCGCAAGTTTCGACATACATCTATCCGCACCAAAGAACCAAGCAGTCGAACAGTGGCTGAGGTTGACACATGCGTGTGTTCGATAGGTTGATTCCAACACTGAGTCTAGGCCGACGCTGCTCTGCTATTTTCGCGCTGGTTAGAGAATTGCGTTCACTTTTGTTTAAAAAATTGGTCCTCGTCACTGTCATCACGAGAATTCCTGATTTCAGGAGGGTAACTAATTTTGTTGTGCACCGTGAAATGATCCAGAAGGTGAATTCAATCCATGCAATGACAATTCTTGCTTATGGATATGCGAGATATTTGCTGAAAACTAAAGGCGCTGGCACGAATAATTTTGTCCGCGAATAAAAGTTAAAAAACAGTTAAAAGAGCATGTGCAAGTGGCAGTGTGTTGCGCACGGTAAGGGGTGAAACTTCCGTGTAACTTTTTTCCCCTCTGTCACTTCAACAACTTGCTGGGCGGCAACTCAGTTTTTGGCTGCACGTAGGTTTTTAGCCGTGGCTAAATTACCCCTATGGTTCACTGCAGGTACAAGCACTTCGAGCTCTTAAATGGAGGGGCTTGTAATGTGCACTAAGTAACGAGAATTTCTGTTTCTTTTTTCATTCTGTTTTTAGGAAGCCATGCGCCTCTTTCCTCCAATACCGTTTATAGGAAGGGTCCTCGACGAAAGCATCAAGCTAGGTGAGTTGTCAATGTTCTTTTTTGTTTTAGTTGTTCTCAATATATCTTTTGATAGATCATGCAGCTGGAAAGCAAGACTAGCGCAGTTTGTTCTCCTATATCGTATGTTTTCATTTGAGAACTACTCAATTTCCCAGTATGACAGATCACCTAGCCCGAATTATTACCTTGGTAAAATACATACTGCCAAGCATTCCCACTTAATAACCACCACGCCGGCAGAGAATTCCGACACTATAGCGCCGTATTCCCTTCAAGTAATATTACTATGCAGGGGCCCTATAACGTAAAACTATTCCAATATGTTTCTATTCCAATCTCCTGACGTCAAATTTGCGTAACCACCGACGCAAGCACCGGGCGGTCACCCGCAGCGTCGTCTGAACACTCCAATAAAGCGCTCTCCTCGTTCATAGGATGTCATTTTTGTTTGCTTGAAAAACGAATAACATTGCCTACACTGAGCGGCTTGTCGTATCTAATTGGCTGACAAGAGGCGAGGAGCACGCTCAAGTGGAGAGGGATTCGATGGGGCAGAGTCAGTGCACTGAAAATCGATAACCGGATGAAGAGGGTGGTGGCGGCGTCTGCGATTGGTCGGCTTTCCCTTACTTAGCTTGCGGCGGCTGGTCGAAAATCGCGGCGGCGTGCAACGGAAGCTTAAGAATGACGCTCAAACGGACCCTCAGCAAAAAAGAGTTGGCAGAATGAGGTGGTAAACGTGCCGAAAGTGCTCGAAAACGTTACACGGCCACGCAAGAAGTTTATTATGCGCAAATACACCCATGCTCTCCAGCAGGTGCGAGTAGCCAGCGCCTGAGCGATCGGCAGCAGCCATCTTTTATTCCTTTCAGAACGGGGCAGCCTGCGGCTATTCAGAAGAAAATTGAGTTTTGTTCGGCATATTAATGCATCTTTAATGCGTACACGTCACTTTGACGCGGTGAGTTTTTGCGGTTTTGTGACGTCGCGGGACAGGCAGGTGAAGTGGGTGCAGCCCGAAAACTTTTGACCAATAGCCGGGGTCTAATGGCGAAAAGGCGTCGAATCAGAAATAACTGTTTTTCTTTTTTCTGTCAAATCATGCATAATCAGTGTGTACACATCATATCAGATGGGGAAGTATCACGGTTTTCGCGACGTCGCGTGACAAACAAGTGAAGGGGGGTTGGTCGAAAGGAGTTTTTGACCAATCGTGGAGCGATGATAGCAGAATTGGAATAGAAAAGTTTGGTATAGTTTTACCTTATAGCGCCCCAGCTGTACGGAAAACGTATGCTGACCAAATGCACATTTTTTTTTTCTAAAGACAAGATAGACATATTTCCTCACAGTATATAACACACGAGAACCGAATACTACAAACGACCCAAAAGTAATGTGTGCACCTGGGGCCGAATTCACAAAGCTTTGCGTTCGTAAGTTGTGTTTTTCATTGGCTGATCACCTTCGCTAATAATATGTCCGACATCGCTATTGGCTGCACGAACGCTTTTAGCGTAAGAACGTTTTCTGAATACGGGCCCTGATTTGTATTAACTTGCGCTATCTAAAGCATTGGGTTATGAGATCCACCGGTGTTTTTGATTTATGTTCTTTTTTCAAGTGCTTCATTTCATGTAGCCGGGACAAGAGTGCTCTACCGCGACATGAACAAATTTCAAACAAGCTGCAAGCGCGCTGCCACCATGCCGATTTGAAGGCGAAGTGTTCTTCTTTTTTTTTGCGTTCCACAGTTCTCTCGCGAAGTGATAGCGCCCGCTTTTGTGAAGTAACATTCGTGTGCAGAATACCGCGCAGAAATGTTCACCCGCCACCTATGATGTTGCGCCGCTTAGCGCAACGTCTAGGGTTGGATCCCGGTCACTGCGGCCGCACTCCTACGGGGACGGAATGCAAAAAAAAAAAAAAAAAAAGAAACGCTCCTGTACCGTGCATTGGGTATATGTTAAAGATTCCCAGTTGGTGAAAATTATTCCGGAGTCCCTCCACTACGGCATGCCTCATAATGAGATCATGGATTCGGCACGTCAGAAACAAAAAAAAAAAAACACTATTAATGAAATTTTTTAACTTTCACAGCAACACCTTTAACCATTCTAATGAAGAGCGTGCTGATGGCACTGCAACCCACAATTTAATTGATTCCAGAGTCAGTAATGTCAAAAGGTCACTGTCGTGATCAGCCGTGGGAGCTGAGTGGCTGTGGCGTTCTGTTGCTGAGCACGAGGTCACAGGTTCGAATCCGGGCCTCGGCGGACGTGTTAAGCAGTGGCACTGACAGCAAAGACGGCTGCGCGCGTTAAAATAACCGCAGGCGGTCGAAATTAATACGCAGCTCGCCACTGCGGTGTCTCCTGCAGGCCGAGAGATACTTCGTAACGTTAAACCCTGTAATTCAGTTTTCACCTCGTGCCCGAAACGTATTGCGGGCTCTTCATGATGGTTGCTTTCAAAAAATGGACGGAGCGACTCGTAGTTTGCTCTTACGTTGCGCTCGCGGCATGGCGTGAACTGGGGCACGGAAAAGAAGTGTCAGCGTGATTTTGCTTTTCATCCTGTAACTTCTGCACGCCACGTGGCCCGTAAAGGCGTGAGCATCTGTCTTCTAAGCATTTGCTTAAATGGCGACTGCATGAGTGTCTTGCTGTCGCAAGAATCCAGCACACCACGTCGCCACGCGTGCAGAGTTAACGAGGGCTTGGGCTGGGCAACTTACGCGTACGGACGCTCCGCGACCACAAGGTCTGTCTTCGGGTTTACCTGACATTTATGTCTGGGAGCGTAGCTTTAGCTGTTGGAGCGCCCACGACCGTGAAGGTGTGTTGCAGTCTTTGTCGCGCGCTTCACTTTGTAATTGGACACAGGTCCTGACAGGCCCCTCTAAATTTACTCAAATTAATGTGTTGACTTGCTTTGCGCGTCTTCGTGGGTGCGTGTGTGTTTGTCGCCACACACACCTTAATATCATGTCAAGTGCGTGGCAAGGCCAACCCCTCCTCTCAGATTTATTTGACCGAACACTTTATGTCGCTCGGCTTCTTTAAACGTTTGAGTAGCGGCGTAAACAAGACTACTTAGTTCAAATACAGTACGCGAAATGGCACTGCTGGTTACGGTGTAATAAAAAATCAAGTGAGCACTGATTTACATCCGGACAGTATATCACAACAAGCTAAAGTTGATGAGTGCGCCTTAATTTTTCTCATTATTTTGACGTTAAAATGCCGTCAAATTAACCAACAACAACAACAACAACCTTTGGAGTTTATCTTCAGAATACGTTGACCGGAGCATTCGCAAAATGCGCGGAACCGATATTTCTACATACGATTTATACGCCTTGACCCTGTTACTGGTACAGCAAATTGAAGAAAACTTTCTTCTTCACGCAGCTTGTACTATACCTTTCAAAACAAGTATTTTCTCTAGCAAATTTAAAAAAAAAAGATTTTTTTTGTTTAATAGTGTTTTATGGCGCAAGCGCTACAACGGCCAAAGAGCGCCAGTAACAGTGTTTAGTAGTGCGGTAGAATGTCACAAACATGACAGCGGGTATGATGGGTTAAAACTCCTCCTTTACAAATCTTTAGTCCGAAGTAAACTCGAATATGCCTCTTCCATCTGGGACCCCAGCACTGCTATATTAACCTCTGCCCTCGAGCTTGTCCAAAACAACTCTGTCCACTTTATTCTAGGAAACTACGGTCGTACTGCCAGTATCACTTTAATGAAAGAGTCCCTACAGCTTGCGTCACTCGCCTGTCGCCGCATGTTTACTCGCCTATGTCTCTTTCACAAAATATGCTACAGTCCCGCCCTACACCACGACCTTATTCTTCCTCCATCATACATTTCCCCTCGTTTCGATCATGCACAAAAGGTGGGAATAATGTCGTGCCTAACGCAAACATGTTATCAATCATTTCTACCCCGCACCTCACAGGACTGGAACCATCTTCCGGTATCAGTGACGTCCACTGCTTACTATTCCCAGTTTCATAATGTTTTAAACACAAGTGTCTTGCAATGTAACTAACCAAGTATATATTATATTTGTTATCTGTCAGTTGCTTGAATTTTTGTTGCTTCCCGCTGTTATATTATCTTTTTAGCTAACATTGTAATAACAGAACAAAAACCTGTATCGTGTAATTTTTCCCGTATGTTCCACTCCCCTCTGTAATACCTCTGGCCCTGAGGGTAATAACAATAAATAAATAAATAAATGCCTGTGATGTGCTGCGGCGGCTGTAAAGGCCTAGGAATTAAAAACAGTCTTGCATTTCTTCAGAGAATTTAGGATGATTATGGAGGATTCGGGGTAGCGTAGGGAAGATGAGCTTAAAAGCGGTAAGATACATTCTTCAAAAAGTTCACATCATTAAGATAACTTAACAGCCGGTCGAGGGGGAATATCGGCTGAGCCGATAGGAAAAATGCATGGTACATAGATGAATTGGCGCTGTAAAGTTCACGAAAGTATTTTTTTCGCGTAGCTTCCATGTCAGGGTATTGTATAGGAACATGTATTATTGTGAGTTGACTCATCTAAAACGTCCAGAATAAAAGTCTCAACGGCAAACTCTATACGTGCTCATTCGCTTCTCGTGATCATTGGCATTTATAATTATTGTTTTTGTTTTGTTTCACTTTCAGATGGCGTAGTGATTCCTAAAGGTACCACTGTATTTATCAACATATTCGGCCTACACCGAAACAGCAACCACTTCGAAAAGCCCGAAGAGTTCATACCTGCCAGATTCTTGGATGGAGCTGACAAGAAGCGACATCCTTTCGCATTCATACCTTTTTCAGCTGGTGCGAAGAATTGCATCGGTAAGATTGGGACCTCACTGCACCCACTGATTGGGGGGGGGGGGGGGGGGCGGGGGGCGCCAATATTAAAGAGACGCAAACGGAATGGTATAAAAAGGGCGGTTCAGCCGATTAACTTGAGCCAAATGTTACAGAACGTAACTGCGTGCGGCGCGAGTGCAACCAACTCAGTATTGTCTCTTGCTCGCTTGAACGACTCAACGACTGATTTGCGATGAGCGAGTCATCATCAAAAATGAATTATCCTAACCTTTAAAATATTGATGTCAAAGCAGAACCTTTAATGGACGATTAGTAGAGCGTAATGATAAAAAAATGTAATCGCTTTCTTTCCTTGTAGACAGCTGTAGTAGATTTAGTTTTGACTGCCTCCGAGGAAAGCACGCCAGCTCCGAAATAATGCCGCGAAACTATGGGCTTTTGCGTGCGGCATCGCTTGAGCCCTCTCGGAAGTTTCAAATTAACGATCTGTTTTTCACGCGAACCTGAGCGCATATGAACAGGTCGCAAGCGGCAATTATTGTGCGCAGTGACCGTACCGAGGCGACGGCCACGACCGTCGTCTCGGATGCGTTGCCGTCCGCCGCCACAGCATCCTCGCCCTTGCGTGCTCTGTCATTAGGAAAAACGCTGAGACAGCCTCAAGATTGGCCACACGCTCTTTATCGTTATCTCCCGTGAATACGTCACTTCTGTAGACTGGCTATATAATGAAAAGTGAAGGATCAAACCGTTGACTTCACCCAATCCGTTTCTGTGTTCCTTTTTATAGATATTGCGATGGCTGTTTGTTTTTTTAGCTTGGAGAAATTAACCCAAAACAAGTATTTTCATGAAAACCAAGCGTTGGCATGTTTGTGTTGTACGTGTTGCGTTTTATTTGACAGTTACAAATCCAGTCAGCCTGTGCTTATTAGGAAATGACAAACACAAAAAAGTAGTTGCTCAATAGAACATATTGTGAAGGATCAGGTTACATCCCGAGTGTATGTATTACAAAAATAATATTAAGAAAAAGAAACACAGTTTTGCTGGCCAAGATTACGAGCGATGGCAGACCCCAAGATCTTCACGATAATCGTCAATAACACCATTGAATGACTGATTTGTCTTATTACCCTTTTTATTAGCATTGCCACGCTTATTAATCTTATGGGAATGAAGTTGGACAGTGCTCATATCATATCTACTAAGCAGGAAGCTTTGTACGCTCAGCAATTTTATATATTCATGCCGCAAACTCCCGGCAAGACGCATTGGCATACTAATAAGTTTTCCAGAAAGCTTCCTTATGTTCTGCGGAACAAAACTATGCACAATAATGTCTTTCATCACTACATCACTGGGCTCCGTGTGAAGGCATTACAGGTATAGCTTTAGCGTTCCGTGATACGTGATTCGTTATACCCACTGCGAATGCTCCGCCTCACTACGGTACCGCGATTCACATGGTCGGAGATCAACGCTTTAGCATACTATCATGTATTTGTACACTTGCGCGCACAAGTAAATCAATGATCCAGCGAAGAATTAGGTCAAAATATTATGTAGAACAATCGCATAGCTTCATTTCGCATAAAGGTGTGTTACAGTGATTACGAAGCGGTAATTGCAGCGGCATTTCAAACAAAGTGATCATAACGACTAAAGCTTACTCCTATTTTGTCACTGGGTAAATTATTGTCTTCACACCACCGTATTAGCCACCAGCATTATATGTGCACTCACGAGAATTGAATTATGTGCCCTTAATTTGCCATATACACCACACATCATGAATGATATCCGCTTGCATCTGCCTGCAGGTCAACGCTTCGCGTATCGCCAAGGCAAAGTCGTCCTGGCGAAGGTACTGCTTCGCTACACGTTCAAGGCCAGTTGGCCCCTGGACCGGCTCAAAGTGAGCACCGAAATGGTGACCAAGGTCAAGGGAGGACTCCGCGTCTGGGTTCGTCGCAGGAAGCCCGGCCAGTACGCATGAACCGACGAGATATTTGCCGGCATGTGTGTTTGCGTGCTTTCCGAGCGTGTGCCAGTGACTGCTTGTGTGCGAGCGCGTGAAACAAGAGGACGTGCTTACACGTGGGCTACCACGCCACGCGCAGTCTCGCTTGGAGACACAGCCGAGTGCCAGCGCGACCGCAGGCGGGCAAGACGACGACTGGGGAACGCTAAAGGCGCCTGTCGCGTAGATAAGAAGAGTTACACTGATTAGCGTGCGCATGCTGCGTTTTACCGCAGTGAGCCACGCGATGTAACTACCGGACAGCAACGTTGGTCTGCGTCACCTAGAGTGGCAATTACTACGTTGAGCGTTTAACGGATTTCCAGAGACAATCTAATGAAAAGCCGAGGCCAACTTTGGAGATAATACACATGTTGTTTTGGAATTTTCTTTCATTGTTTGTCTGTTCTGTATTTTCCTACACTGTGTTTATATCTGCTGTGGAAGCACAATGAGAGAAGTTATGAGACAGGCGTGGTTGCACTTCTCATCCGTCAGTACTGTCATGCGTCCACAATAATGGTTTGTGAAACCTACAAAATATTAGAGAATTTCAGCGTCCTTTCATTTGACGCAAATTTCCCCCTATAATATAAATACTGATAGTAATTTTGTTTCTCAGGAACAAGCCAGTTAATTTCTACAACACCGCGCACGCTTCATTTTTGCCCTTCTGTTATTTTTGACCTTCTTCGTGCAAGCTGAAAGCGCATGATTGCAGATGAGACGCAAGCAAATAAGGAAGCCAACGTCTGCATTCAACACATTGACCAGAAATTTGTTCATCATCAGGTATGCAGAACACCTTTCGTTCTCGGTGTGTTAATTGTCATTTCTTTGTTGGTGTGCTACTCTCTTTACTGTCATTTTGTAATTAGGTCCTCTCTGTCGTCGGACATAAAACACCTCGTGTTACTTTTCTGGCCATAACCGCTCAGCTACGTTCGTTAATGCATAGTCTACATCACCTATAGAAACATTGCTACAAAAACAAAAAAGATTGTGGGAAGAGTGTTCTTTCGATCCGCAAGTGTGCAATCCTCGTGACACAGGGACGTAGCTACATCGAGAAATGTCAAGAGGCCATAAAAATAAAATAATGGCGACAAGGGCAAGCGTTTACCGGAAGCATGAATAATAAGATTCGCATAACGCAGCGAGCCTCGAGTTCTCGTGCGACCTTGAGTCGTGAAGCGCGGTTTCTAAAAAATTAGCTCGAGAGACAATATCAACTCCTGCGTGAGCGTTTAAAGTACTGACGTCATGGCGTGCGAAGGCAATTAGGACAACTCCAGCATGACGTAGGCACCACAGCGTTGTAAGCGACGAGGATTTTTCTCAGCTGTTCTATTGTGTTAAGTGAGTAAGGTCCGCTTGTATACCGGAGACCATGAACAAAGCAAAGGAAGGTAACAGATAACGGGAAGCAAACGCATGTGAGCCGAGCCATTCCAACTTTCTCGAATGCGCGATGCGAGGAACGATATGCAGGAAGCTCTAAGCTATTCACGCGAACGAGCGACGTAGATCTCTGCTATCTCTGATGCGTTTCTTTTTTTTTTATGTTAGAGAATGCGCTGGGGGTGGTATACACCGGTACAAAATGGACGATTCGGCCAATAGCAGCCTTGGACAAAATTTAGTGAAGTCAGCCTAAAGGGACTCTAACTGTGCCCGGACCATTACCTCATAAACGCAGCAAGAATATTTTAAGCGCACGTGTTATGAACATCTTGTTCAATAACAAGCAGTGCTCTCCGCAACGAAATCTTGCATCTCTGCGGCAGTTCATCAAGGGGGTTCTAAATACTTCATGTATAATATGCATTCAGGTTTTAATGCACTGCAAGCAAATTTTCACTCAAGGGTAGATGACGGTCACCGCGAAGCTTGGCCCATAGCTGAACATGCACTGTTACCGACAGGCCGATCGAGCTTCCTTTGCTTTACGGCTCCCATAAATTGTGGCACAAATAGATTGAGTTTAACGTCCAAAAGAATCACGTGGTCTATCATAGATATCGTAGTAAGGAAATCCGGATTAATTTTGATTACGAGGTCAAACGTGCGTCTGAATATGAGCACGCGCGGTCGGGAATCGAACCCGAGACATCAGCTGCGTAACGCCATATCCGCTGAGCTTTCGGGACGTATGTGACAAAAAGTAAAGACGAGAGGAACATACAGCTGATGCGTGCTGATGAAAAAGAGCGTAACAATAAGAACAATACATGACTCGAGGACAACTAAAATGTATCTTAAGCATTTCTCCATGCAAACCTGCAGAGCTCAGTTCGTGCCATGCGCTTGGTTATCCAGGTGCCTGATTGGTGCGCATGTTCCCACACAACATGAGCGCGTGTACTTTCTGCAATGATAAAACTACTGAGTGTAGTAAAACCATGTGTTTTGTCACAGCTACATCTTAATTAGGGAAACTGTGTTATATCGTTCTCTGGAACGCTAGGGCCAATGAAAAGTGTTAATGGTTACTCAACAAGGTATTTCAGTAGCAAGAAAAAGAGTATCTTATTCACAAACTTGGTGAGAACGTTTTAAGGACTACAAAGGGCCTTTCATAAAGCTGTCTAAATATATATCGTGGCTCACGCATTTTCCTTACAAAATGAGAGTGTAGGCTTGGCAAAATAGCCTCATTCGCTGATTCGCCTTGATGTGAAGAAATGTCTTGTCAGTCGCCAATCATCCTCGTGCAGGAAATCCAGGTACGGGAGACAATGTCGTACAATCATCCAGCATAGGTCAGAGCCACTCGGGGACAAGGGAATGGTGGGATGAGTAGATAAGGACAGTGCTAGCAAAATAACTTTCATAACTATGCCATTAACATTGAAATAGATTTGGAAGCAAAAAAAGAGAGTTTTTGTGCTGCTTCGGATAAAACAGTGCGAGTGCCTTAACAGTAACCATTTTCTTTATGAAGTAATGTAAGGCACCCTCTCTATTGAGGGGCGGGGGAAGTGGAGTCGGGGGGTGGGTGGTATATAGAGTGCTGTTTGCATTACTTCGACTAAAAGGGTCCTTTTGTACTCGATACGCTTGATAGTGAAGCCGGCAAATAAAGCTCTTATAACGCTACTAACAACATAACGCTTACGAGGCTTCGCACAGAATTCATTTGCTGAAGCGCTTAATATATGTCTCTTGTAGGGTTTAAAAGCGCCGTGGCTTTGTTGTTGTTAATATTAGTGCCGCTTCTGTAGGCGTTCGTGTTCTTAAAAATTGCAAATAAAGAAATAAACAGATGTTCTGTATTCGACACGCACATCTGCAAGCACCAGGGGTCAAATTCACAAGCGGTTTCGGTTGTACGAGCCGTTTTCATTTTTCTTCTATGCTTTAAGTCCTAAGAGTTGTTTGTGATTGACTGGTTGTCGTTATCAACGTTATTTTCGCCATCGCTATCAGTCGGCCCATTTTCTTACGAATTGCTCTTGCACACAAACAGCTTCATGATTAAGATCATGTAGGCTTCAGATTCAGATCACGTTGAAGATATATCACGTAAGCTTCGCTAATTGTTCACTGCGTAAGTGTTCCTTTCGATTGTGTAACTGTGTTGTTTGGTTAATGTCCTGGCACAAGAAATTTTCGAGCGTGCTCGAGTCAATCGCGATCCTAATCGACGCTGATGCAGTGCTGCCGGATGGTTTCCTTTTCCAGCGCACTTGATCTTCCTGTTTAATTGATTCTGTACAGCTGTACGAGTTGACAAATTCCTGACCAAAGTCACGGGTTCGTGAACTGGGATTCAAATCCTGAGCACAGTTGGGGCGCAAGCTCGGACAGGCGCAAGCTCAATAAGTTTGCACACCCAGAGCAAGAACGAAAAAAAACAACCATGAGCTATCTAAAACATATCGTCGCTCTGTACGCTGACTGGCGGGAACTAATTGTAATGGCGGAGCATGCAGGCTGGCGCTGCCGCGAACCGTTTAAATGGCGATGACTTGGGGAGGCTGCGATTTAAAATGTTTGTAGAGTCCCTGTATAGCAAACGTCACTTACAGCGCGCACATAGACCGGGACCAAAAGAACGACGAAGACAAGCGCTGACTTCCAACTGATTCTTATTTTGAGTAACACGCATATATATCGAGACACCAAGACAAAAGTACCCCCCTTCTACCCCCATTGCATTAAACCGGCATGAGTATGCATTCAAAATTCACCATGACTGCCTCCTTAAGATGAACGAGACCGCATGTGTGACCGCAAAAAAACAAGTTCTTTATCCCTTAATGCAATTGACGGCTTACTAACCGAGTAACCTTCAGCGATCGCTGCTGCTTCAATACATCTAGTGCATTCATTAGGATGCCTGGCTAAGATAGTGGTTTCTTCAAAAAGCGGGATGCAGCCGTGTTGTGCGCGATAAACACCTAGCAACCCTCCCCGCCCTTTGCGCACTTTATTGCTATGTTCTTGCTACCTAACATCGAGACATCTACCTGTGTGCCCTCCTCTTTCATTTCATCGGTGTCTTTTGCGCACAATGAGGCTGTATCCCGCTTTTTGAAAAAAAAAAACTATCTTAGCTAGGCATCCTAATGAATGCACTAGACTTATCATTGAAGCAGCAGCGATCGCTGAAGGGGACTCGGTTAGTAGGCCGTCAATTGCATTACCAGAAAAAGAACTTTTTTTTTTTGAGGTCGCACATGCGCTCTGGTTCATCTTAAGGCGGTGTTCATGGTTTCTTTGAATTTTGAATGCATGCTCATGTCGGTTTTATGCTTTGGGGGGAGGGGGGTGCTTTTGTCTTGGTGTCTCGGCATACATGCGTGTTACTCAAAATAAAAATCAGTTGGAAGTCAGCGCTTGTCTTCGTCGTCCTTTTGGTCCCTGTCTATGTACGCGCTGTAAGTGATGTTTGCAATGGAATACCAACCAGACCGTACCAAAACCCTGTCCCTGTATAGGTTGAGTAAACGCTCCCTGAGGGGAGCATAGACGGAGAGCATAGCATTTAGTGTCACTATTTATGCTCCCTTGCCAGAATCAGGGAGCACAGACAGGAACACTAAATGTCTCGTATGCATGGCACAACACACAATGCTTCGAAACACGTAACAATGTGTACGTTTCATGCATTCGAAAGCCGTAAGGATGATATGGCAAACCGGAAAGTACATATATGCCCGGAAGACTTCTCGGCGCATATGAACGTTCGGTGAGGTGTAGTAAATTTCATGTGAAGTTGGCTGATCTCGTCGACAAACCATTTATTGCGTTCATATGACATGTAAACTTTGATGCCACCGGTGAACGTGACGTGGCTTTGTGGCTTGTGAGACTTGCAGGCTGCACTTCAAGGATGCTTACAATAAGTTTAGAGCGACGCAAGCGACAACTCGTACAAAAACAGATGAAATAGCGCTTGTCCCCTGCGTCTATGTATGTGTTGTCGGTTTTAATATCATGCACATGAAAAGAGTGTGTTATACTTGCGACGTCCACATTTTTGTAAGAGAACGTGAGCTTATGCATCCACGAAGGGTCAACGTTATATTACGTCAGTAAATAAGCGCACTCTCGATGAAAAGCGAAGGTCCAGTAGCAGGGTGAACAGTGATGGGTCTTGGCACACTATCAAAAGAGCAATAAAGCCTTCTCGACAAATGAAAACAAAAAGACAAAGAACAATACTAGAATAGACAATGCAGCCTTGTCCCGTCTTCCTCGCATTTGTGACTTCGCGTCTATGCCCCCCTGTGTCGCTTTCGTTTAGCGTATTGCTTTGAACAAAAGTCCTCTTCATAAAACCAAACATGCCGGAATTTACGTTGCAATGCGCACCTTCATGGGCATGAAAAGCTGCTTTATGAACCAGAATAATCACGACCCAACAAGGAAAAAGCGCCCTGCCCAATGCGCATAACCACAGGAAAAGCACAGTAGAGAATTCTTTAAATTAAAAAAAGTGGGGATATTTCTTGGCTGGTTCTTTTTTTTTAACATTTCCGCAAGTGTCCGGAAAATATATCGCTTCTCTGCTTCATGTTATTCGCTGCATTGTACTCAAAGGAAAACAGGAAATATAGCATAATTATTCCCACCTTGTTATTCATCGCATTAGACCTAAGCAACCGGAAATCTAAAATGGCGAGGCAGGAGAAGCAATCAAAATTTAGGCTTTCTACAGACTGCATGATATTTGTAGCTTTGTTTTTAATTTTCAGCCTTGGGCACAACTTCTGAATTCTGCGATAATTCCTGTGTCCATTGTTTTCTTGCATTCTCAAACTGGCGTTATTTATAAGATATCAGCAACACGGAACACCTCATAAGCGCGACGGTGGCTGCTGTGACCTTATCTTACACGTACTTATTTCGCGCACATGCATATGCACGAGAAATGAAATAGCCATGTTCGAAGGCTGCGAAGCAATTTCGATTATGTGGCGTTATTTATCGTTCACCACGGCCTCAACACGGATTTCTTTCTTCTCTTTGCATTTTTCGCCGTACACAAAAATACTACTCCCATGAGCACGCAGAAAACTTGTGACTTCTTTCCGAGCGAAAAAACAATCTCTCGGCTAATCTCCTATATGGCACTGGGTGATTAGTAGCTGCTCAGTCAGGGTCCTAGCACTCCAGATCCTTGCAGCATTCTATTCGTTTCAATGTATGCCTTATCAGCCCCTTTTCTAAGGCATCATTGCTGTCTCTACAGTGCAGGCAGCGCTCGAACACGCGAACTGACAATGTTGTACTGCGAGCATTTAAGAGGGGCATAAGGAGTGTGTGAAAACGGGTGATAGGTCAAGCATCACCCGCGAGCTGCTAAAGGCGACCTATATACGGCGCGTAACCACACCTCGCAAATTTTATTTCACTTCGTGTTGTATTCTATCCAGAGAAGCAGTCGCGGCGTAATTATATTTAAACCAGTATCAAAAAGAACGTTCGAAATCAGGACTTCATCTTGTCTTTCAAAGCACTAGGTGCCGTCGGATGAGACTGATGGGACGCTGCTCCCCGCGCACAAGCATTTTGCGTGCCTCGCACACACGAGATTAGAGAAGGTAAACGGATGAAAGGTAGCCCGGTGAACCAGAAGAACGTCCGATCTGGTACCCTACTACACAACGGATGACCAAGGGGGAGGGGTGCGAACATCAGGAAAAATATTATAAGAATAGGAAGAGAATGGAACACTTCGCGCACACAATAGGATGTCCAAAACGACAACAGACAGCCACACAAGTGCTGCAAATGCAAATGCTCTTCCGCAATGCGGCAGATGCTGCCACATTCCTCGCAGGCGGCACATTGAGGAATACCACAAACGCTCCAGACGCCGCTCGTAAGTTCTGCACTCGCGAGGACTCGCACATTTTCGCGACAACGCAGTCCCAGGCAGTATTTCTTTTTTTATGCCTTCAAGGTGAAAGTCAATACTTCTCGACTAAAGCTTGAGTATTCTGCAACACGTTCTATATTTGCCTTCCATTCCAACATCATTCTGCAATGTTTCCTGTTATACCTCTCAGTGCAAAGCTTCTGTACGACGAGTTGTTTAACAGTAGTGCTATTACCTTGTACGGGCACTTCTGTATGAATAGATACGAGAACGCATCGAAATTGGCGAGGTGAAAGTGCGTGCTCTCTCAAGGTCTTCCCAAGGCTTCTCCATCCTAAAATAGTGCTGAACAGAGTGTCGAACCGAATGCTTTCTTTGTTACGGCTTTCGTTCAAGTTCAGCGAAAACGGTCTAGTTCCGGTTCAACTCTTGAGCGAAAAAGTAACGGTTTAAACAGGTTCAAACCAGTTACCGTTCGTTTGCATAACCGAGGAATATTTACAGGAAAGCAGCATAAACTTATCTTCCACAAAAAACACGACTGTGCTCCTGAGCTGCACGAAAAGACTAAAACGAATTGTGCGTGCTCTTCTTGAGGTCGCCAGTAGATGTCAAAAAAAGTTGTGCAGACCCAACGCAAATGTGGGATTCTGTCGGAAATAAAAGTGCTATAGTGAAGTGGTTCAATAAATGCTATACAACTAAATGAGATTAGTACAATTCAGTTTAACGGTAGCTGAGCAATGTTACGATGAGTAAAGGGATGCATGGTATTCGTTGAGGGAAGAACAGTGATGAGAGCTGCGTAAAATAAACGTGTTTGACAAAAACTGGGAAGGCAGGGAAGCCCACCTGAAAAGAAATGATGCTTAAATTTTGTCCTACTGACTTCAGTTTACATATCGTTGTCATCAAAATCAACAACTCAGTTCGAAAGCGCCGCCCAACGGAGAACAGCTTGATGGTCATTAATTTCAAGCATTGACCAGTATATTATTAACAGGCATGCCTCCCAGCTCGAAATATTCAAAACCATACTATAATTCTCTTTTTAAGCCGGGGAAAGCTTGTATGCGTTTACAAATGAGGTAGCCTAGTATAGCCACAAGTGCAGGCATGCATGAATGAAGAGATCCAGAGAAGGCTGCCGTCATGAAGTGAAAACATTTATTTATTTATTTTCGGTTTTGCCCCGAAGTGAAGAAAACCTTTACGTGTTTGTTCAGCTCCGGTTCATGCAAGAACAACTTTTTTTTCGTTGTTTGGTTCAGTTTTGGTTCGCCATTCCGGTCTTTAGCTTTCAAAATTATCTGCAAACGTCGTCAAATCGTGTCACACAGTAGCACGTCATTCCATATAGCACAGTTGCACAGGTCGTCGGTCGTGAAATCTACAATGGCTACTGCTGCGTTCGTGGTCACACTACTGTGTGTTCTAGTTCATGCAGTAGCCTTTAACGTGAAATGCATAGCCGTAGCCGTAGAAGAGTGAACTTCATTTTGAGCCTGCTAAGAAATCGGCATCATTGCAGGAGCGAAGATATGCAATGACAAGCAAGTTCATGCGACCTCTAGAAAAGTTTAATGGCAATAGCCTCGCTTCCAAAATTAAGGTTATAATATTTTTTTCTGGAAAATTCCTGTCAACATTTGTCGAGTTTCCCCTTACAATTTACCTTGGCATGCGTAAGAAGACGCGACATAAGGACTGAGATTCAAAATTGGTGCGTCCTGTCTTTGTATTAGTGAAGCAACCAATGTCAACTCCTTTGACATCACGCACACACGCACGTGTTCAACACAAGCTTTCTTGAAAATTGCAAAATTCGCGTGTCAAGTTCGCAACTCTGTAACTCAGCAGTACACAAAAATATCACAATTACATCTACGCAGACAAAATTGATGCATTATGCACCGATCTTTAATGCACCACTAATATTTTTTATTTACGAAACTTCGTAATTTTTGCGAAAACATTCCTGTCCTTAAATTAAAATTTAGCTTACTAGAGTAACTGTAATGTAAGTATCCCTCTCAAATTCAACACACTTCATTCAAACTGGCCCAGTGGTAGACTCATAAAAGCATTTCTACATTTTACAGGTAATTGAATAGGAAAATCGGAATTGGCCTGGAACAAGAACACTTCCGTTTGTGTGCGATAAAATCATCACAGCTGCTGGCACAATAGCGCAAGCAAGCGTAAAGGTTCAACCACGAAAGGAAGTGCCATGATGTCACTGAACGATCTGCTGCCCGGGTTTGGTTAGCTAAGTTAATTAACAAACTACGAAACGCCACGACCCGCTCCTTGGAACCAACGGCACCTTACGTTCTTCGTAACTGCTAATCCCTTTCTCTGAACGTGACACCAACGCGAGACAGCCCTTCGGGATAAAAAGCTGAAAAAGGAAAGGCAGACGTTTGACGCTGTTGTTTTTTTTTCAGTTGTGGCTTGTCCGCAACTCTAGAGTACACGCCAGTATCTAACAAGCCTGATCTCCATCGTGTATTCACAAGCTAATGTAATGTAAATAAGGGTCACCTGCGCAGCGGTAAATATTCAGAGAAACCACAGTAGCCAGGCTCTCGTCCGGAGTTTGCTCCCCAACACAATTAGCAAAGTGGATGATTGGTTCTTACGAGCCTTGCTTTCAACATCTACACTCTCACGTCAGGAACGTATGACGCGTGGGCGTTGCAATTCGGGAAACTGCCATGAAATTGTCATAATTGGCAGAGTCTATGAAAACCCCTGGTTGCATAAAGTCGGCTCTTCTATATTTTTTTTTTACTCGAGGTGTGAGGAATATGCGCATGCGCATGTGTAGCGTTACTTTGTACATTAGCTGCAATTAATTCGAGCGAGAGTGGGAGATAAAGACGGCTAAGCTTTTGAAAAATTGTCCTTCAAGGATGAAATGAAGAGGTGTTAATGCAATGCACGCTAACCGTTGAGGGAAGTTCCTGGCTTTTTTAGAACAGAAAATAAACTGGAATCCCAGAGCAAGCTTAATTGCCCGTTACGGAGTTTGGCCCTGAGACTCCCTCCCTTTCTAGACTGCTCTGAGTATTCCGCGCTTCCTTTTGTCTTCGTTTGTCGTTATCACGTGCCAAACCTTCTCGCACTCACAGTGACGTCGCAACAACAAAAACACAAACAATGGAACCATTCTTATTATCGCTGACCCTGGCCAGGTAACCTGCTTGACCGCGGCCACTCAGATAGGGGCACGAAGAAGTTGAGAAACGAAAGAGAGAACAACAAACGTAAACAAAGCGAAACTTGAGAATGAACAGAAGTCTCCTTTCCACGTGAACCCAGTGTGTATTCCCATCCCGCCGGGGGCTGTGCACCGCAGAAAAAAGAAAGGGCGCTCACACTCAACTGCGTCCTCACATCGTGCTTCACCTCTCGTGCGCTACAAACACGGCTCCTCTGAGTATTGCTGGAAACTGCACCAGCGACAGTGATACCGAAACCGCTTTCTAAACCGTGTCACGACAAAGTTGGTTCCACAGAGACTCTTGAGGACATTACTTTAGCTATCTTCGAGCCTAGTGATATTGCGAGCAGCGCAGCATCCCCTCAACGACTTTCGCTACTCTGCTCTTCTTAGGTTATTCGCAAGCCACCTTCGCGAACGCGCAGTGCGCGTGAATTAAGGTGCTTTCGAAACCCAGAGCTTGTGTTTCGTGACTGGTTGAAAGGCATTCCACCCTTGCGACCACATTCCACTCTAGCTCGAAAGCTAGAGCTTGATTTTTGCGCAAAGACCGGAAGGGCCACGTGACGATCGACTTGCCTGACGTTCTCGCGTCGACCTTCTAGAGCGACGTCGCACAGTAGAGCAGTCTTCAGTGCCAGGTAGTCAAGGTGTCTGCGCACTGGGAAACGACGAGTCTCTCACGCTTTGGTCTTCTAAAGTAACGAGCGAGGCATGTTAGTACTGCTGTCTCCGGAGTCGCCATCCCTGCCGTCGCAGTTCGATGCTCTGCTTGGGCGAGTATCACCCTGGCTGGTCGCCTTCCTCTTATGGGTCTTCTTGGTGAGACCTCTGGTGCAATGGCTGAAGATATGGGTGGCACTGAGGCCCATACCGGGTCCATGGGACGGTATCCCATTTTGGTTCTCCGTAAAGACCTACTGGACCACGCGCAAGACGATAGGACTCAAGGACGCGACCACCGGTAAGTTGAACGGTTTTTTTTTTCTTATCGCCAAGGCTAAGCAAGTTTCTTTTTTGCTTTTTTTAAAATTGTGTGGCGTTTCCATGTGTCGGTGTTTTCGTTACCTAAGATGCATAGCCGCGCTGCATCTCCCGAGTCACCTTTATCAAGGGGCGACAGCATGTTCCTTGAGACCATGATGTCCATGGCAAAAATCATAGTGGAAGAGGGGGTTTTCACGCGTTTCGTCTAAGAAAAGTAATGCTTGTTAAGCGCAGATTGAAGCCGAGCAAGAGTTTGGGGAAATGCAGAAACAAAACAAAACAAAAAGATATCGCGAAATCGTAAGATATCGTAAGAAGCGTATCAATTCCTGCAACCAATATATCTAAACTGGTAATAGGCAGAAATGTCATTGGAAACGTTCTCACGAAATTAGTGGCATGAATTACAACCTGCAACAACTCCCATTACTGGACTTGGAGCACAACTTCAAGCACAGTAGCGAGAGATTCGTTGTCTGCAGCAATAAACAGATGAAACGTCTATCCATATCACTCCTCAGTGGCTTTCAAGCAAAAGCTGTGTACTGTAGGTCAGAGCGCAGCGACTCGGACTGGCCTCACTGCTTTTTTCCTAAATAACAATCCTATCTCTCTCTCTCTCTCTCTCTCTCTCCCTCTCTCTCTCTGTGTGTAAGCTCATGAATAAGACATTGAGAGCAACAATGGCCAGAAAATGGATACTGCAAGGTATGGCCGCGTCCCAGCTTCAAACAAGCTTTCAGCGCAGTATTTAACCTCGGACACGCCTCGATTTCAAAAGCGAGGTTGAGTGTAATTGAAGATACCTCAACTTAAAGTTATGAGAATAAATTGTGACATATTTCGGCATACATCGTTAAGTGCATTGTACGATGCATACCGCGTGAGACAAATCCGCGACGCTGGCATGCTTAAAGGCCAGAATACATGGAGCGAACTTTCACGACGAAGTTCGGGCGGCAGAAAATCTGCCGCGGCGCGACGCCGTATTTTCGTCGGGCTGCGCTACATGGAGCGAAGACACGGCGGTGCCGCCGGCGAGTCGCTGCGTTGTTATCAGTGTGGCTAGACGAGGCAAATGCGCTGTAGTTAAACACATGACACAAAAAAAAAACTTTAACGACAACTATTATCGCTTTGGAATTGTGGAACACTCTAAAAACGCGCAAAATTTTGTTTAGAAATGGTTTCTAGTGTTTTTTATGTATTTGAGACATTCATGTGCCGATGTAGTTTAAAGAAAGCGGCGATGCTATGCGTTGTGGCAACACTGGGCGGGTAAACAACTTTCGACTCCTCCAACTCCGCGGCTCTGTTCTGTGGCTCAACGCGCGCGTGGCACGCTTTTGAACAGCCGAAATTAACTTGTCGTTAAATTCCAGCCGCGCCGCTTTGAATGCCATGACTACGAAAAGCGGGAGACCGGTGTGAACGATAGAGCGGGATCGGGATACGCGGACAAGCGTGGAAGCCTAGTCGGAAGTCGGGGCGATAGTGAGACCTGATTGGCTCGCTTTGGGGCGCCGCTCGTTTGCCGCTTCCGGTATCGCCGACGCCCGACGAACTTTTCTGCGCCAGCTAGATCGGCGGCGAACGACGTTTTCTCCGCCGCCGCGCATCGCGCGTACGCCGCCGGGCGTCGAACGCCGACTATTCGTCGCATATTCGCTCCATGTATTCTGGCCTTAAAGGCCAGAATACATGGAGCGAACTTTCACGACGAAGTTCGGGCGGCAGAAAATCTGCCGCGGCGCGACGC
The DNA here is from genome assembly GCF_050947875.1 of Dermacentor variabilis. Taxonomy (NCBI): domain Eukaryota; kingdom Metazoa; phylum Arthropoda; class Arachnida; order Ixodida; family Ixodidae; genus Dermacentor; species Dermacentor variabilis. The sequence continues at coordinate 52,423,153 of NC_134568.1, read as the reverse complement.
CGTATTTTCGTCGGGCTGCGCTACATGGAGCGAAGACACGGCGGTGCCGCCGGCGAGTCGCTGCGTTGTTATCAGTGTGGCTAGACGAGGCAAATGCGCTGTAGTTAAACACATGACACAAAAAAAAAACTTTAACGACAACTATTATCGCTTTGGAATTGTGGAACACTCTAAAAACGCGCAAAATTTTGTTTAGAAATGGTTTCTAGTGTTTTTTATGTATTTGAGACATTCATGTGCCGATGTAGTTTAAAGAAAGCGGCGATGCTATGCGTTGTGGCAACACTGGGCGGGTAAACAACTTTCGACTCCTCCAACTCCGCGGCTCTGTTCTGTGGCTCAACGCGCGCGTGGCACGCTTTTGAACAGCCGAAATTAACTTGTCGTTAAATTCCAGCCGCGCCGCTTTGAATGCCATGACTACGAAAAGCGGGAGACCGGTGTGAACGATAGAGCGGGATCGGGATACGCGGACAAGCGTGGAAGCCTAGTCGGAAGTCGGGGCGATAGTGAGACCTGATTGGCTCGCTTTGGGGCGCCGCTCGTTTGCCGCTTCCGGTATCGCCGACGCCCGACGAACTTTTCTGCGCCAGCTAGATCGGCGGCGAACGACGTTTTCTCCGCCGCCGCGCATCGCGCGTACGCCGCCGGGCGTCGAACGCCGACTATTCGTCGCATATTCGCTCCATGTATTCTGGCCTTAACGCGTAGCTGTTCAAGCTATGAAAATAGGTTTATCAACGTCTGTTTTATTGAAGCAATTCTGCTTTTCAAGGCGTGCATTTGTAGCAGTGAAGATATTTCGCTATCGTCTATGTTATCAGTCAGTAACTTTGTGGGCAACATTCCCGGCGCCGTGGACACCTAGAAGAGTAGTAAAGATAGCAGTGCTTCGAGGTGTCTTGGTGTCAAACTCAGTCGGCATTCCCGGTAGGCGACAAGCGTCACTATACTGGCGCCGCGGCGGCTCAACTTTGCAGTCGCATATTGCTATGGCAAATCAGTTCTGCGGAATCCCGCAAGGTGGAGGAAACGTCGAGAGAGGGGTGGCTGACATTTTTTTTTCCTTTCGTCAAGTATTGCTACTAACGCACAATACAAGGAATTTACCGCGACTTGCGAATATAAGTGGCAATGCAGTGACGAATTTAGCCCTTAAGTATAGTACAGAGAAATCGACAGTTGGATCTTTAATGAAGGTAGAAGTAATGACGTGGTATTAATTCAACAGGAAGTCATAGTCAAGCAATGTAAATACCTGTGTGTGAACATAAACGAAGGAAATACCTACTCAAGCGTCATCCAAGAACATCTGAAAATGAAAGGGAAGCGGAATGCAGCAATAATGAAACAGAGCACTTTGAGGTTAAAATGAATACACGGTCGTGCGAGGAATTTGGAAAAGTGTATTGCTGCCAGCGCTAACGTTTCTTGTCGAAGTTGGAGAATAACCAGAGGTCTATAAGCCCACTGGCTTTGGGGGCCCATGATAAGACTACAAATAAGGCAGTGCAAGGTGATATGGGTTGAGCGTTTTTTTTTTAAGTCATAGAAGCGCAAAGCAAAGTTGGTTTTGAAGAAAGATTAGGAAACATGAATGAAAAAAAAGAGCCACAGAAAGCTATCGCTTTCATAAATGACTGCACATTTATCGACCTCTATTGTTGAGTGTGTAATGAAGCTACCACCAGTTCTCAGAATACGAGTTTCCCATTCATGATTTGAACAATTCCTTTGTAAGGGGGCCGAACCAATTTTGGGGGCCAGTATTTTCATATTCCATAGGAGGTCGACTATTACCAATAAGTCTTTCATCTATGATGCTTCCCTTTAGTATCAACCTCCTGTGCACAGTCGATTACGTTTTGTACAAAATGCGATAGGCTATCAGTTGAAAATGAGACACCAAGCACGCCTAACATACTACACCAAATGCTAACATAGTTGGAAATGGGATAGCAGATTGGCCAACGTTGACCAAAATGGTGGCTTTTAGGAACCCTCAGCGACGAATATCTTGCCCTATACACTTTTTGACAGGGCTCTGGCAGTTTTTACATCAGTATTTTTACGTTCAGTGCTATCCCATTGCGCAATGCACTTTTTCTGACGCTGTCAAAGCTATCTCGCATTTGAAATTGCGGAGCGTTAGTACCGGAGAAGGAATTCAATCACAAAACGGTTTATGTCTTCGCTACATCCTGCAACAGTGCCCTGTTAATTTGCCAGCTTTGGGGCCAACTTCAAGGATTTTCTAGCACTGTTTTCTTTTGTGTGCAAGAGTTGATTGGCTATTCTAGCGCTTGTCTTGCGTCCTACCTGTTCGTCTCAGTCTTTTTCGGCGTTTAATACCTGTTTTCGTGTCATGCCAGCAAGGTTGCGAGCGTCAATCCTTGGCTAGTCTGCGAGGTATTGCGATCGTAACGAAAAAAGAAATAAAACGTGCTTATATGCCTCCTTGAAGTTAAACAGCGGCGGTTCGAAATTTGGCTAGAGTGTTTGATGCCGCATCGTCGGCTACCGTTATCGCCGTAAGAAACTGAGCACCACCCAGTGAAGAATCGTGGGTATCACGCGAAAGCCTCCTGATTTGAAGCAATTGTTCGAACTTTTGTTGCTTTCTTTCCTTTTCTTTTTCTTTTGAATCTGTCTTTGAGTCGCTGCTCCAAATGATCCATTCCTTAAGAAACGTTTCTGAGGGATGATGATGATGACTTGCTCAGAATTTTGTCATTTTTATGTTTTAATTCTTACTAGACGTCTTCCTCTATTACCCCCTGTGGTGCCGAGTCAACGGGCAGAATGTGAAAAGAAAAAAAATAACAACCACCAGATTTTTTTAAACTCCATCAGATCTCTATATTGTGTTTTTACTAAAAAAATCATATTTGATGCACCCAGATAGCTCACTGTTAGAGTATATTCTTAAATATACAGACAAATGAATGTGCATTTGTCCACCCTGGGAATAAGATGCGAACGAGACAGATAACCTAACCAATGTTCCTCGAGGTATTTTAATATAGGGCAATTTAGTGGATATTTACGTAACTAAATAGCTCACTAATAAGTCGCTAAGCCTCCAAAAAAGGCAAAGTTGTTGTTTACCGTGACTTAAAAGTCGCTAACTATATCAAGTTTTTCGGCAAGGTATAAAGCTGGCACCAACTTTGATTTCTAAGATGACGCCGAGTTTTGATGGCACAGCCACCAACCAAAGATCTTATTTTAACATTTATAAGTCCATTTTTAAATTTAAAGGCGACTTCTCGCCGTGGTCGATCACCGCCGAAGTGACGAGGCAGCGTTCATTTACCTTGCTCGTCCGCTTTCTCTCTTACTTTGCGAGCGTCCACCACCTTTGGGTGCCACAACCCTGCAGCATACATGTTTTCCTTGAAACCAATTTTTTTGTTGTTGTTGCCGCTGTTTTCTTTATTCAGGTGCGTGTGTGTGCACTGGAGGAATTCACGCGATACGCATTTATGCTAGCAAAAAACGTCCAAATCCTTTAATGTCCGCATTTTTGTTAGGTTAAAGTGCCTATATAACGAGGACTTTTTCGGAAACCGAGCAATGCTTCCCCTCCGATTTTACAGCTGTCGTGTGCTTTGTTTCCACTTGCCGCAGTAGCTGAATGGCCATTGGCCTTGCGCTGCTGAGCTCGACGTCGCGGCTTCGATGCCGGCTGCGCACTCGCGCACTTAGATTTAGGTGCATGCTAAAGACCGTCATCGGGGTCAAAATTAATCCGCAGTTCTCCACTACGGCGCGCCTCCCAATCATATCGTGGTTGTGGCGCGTAAAATTTAATTTCTTAATTTGTCTCCACAGTTAACATTTCTTTCGTGACATTCAAATTTACACGTTCGATATCATTCACTGACGGCATGGCTAGTTTCTGTTTTAGGCTTGTTTCGATTGCCGCGTGCGATAGAACGGAGCCTACGATGTATACGTGCGACTAAAAGGGCAGCGATGTTTTTTTTTTCTTTCGCAGCCTGGGCATGCCGCCTCGAATTAACTGGTATAGCTTATATGCTGAGGCTCTTCCATTGTAATGTATTGGAGTGTTTCCGCGTTGCGGAGCTGTGCTTGAAGCAATTGTGAAACTTTTGCTAATGATGTCATGGTTTCGAAACTTTTGCGAGAGTGAGAGTGTGCAGGAACCTCTGAGGCACCGATGGCTGAGCGTCATTACACTGCACTCCAGAAATTCTCTGTGCTGAAGCCATAGAAACTGAGGTCGTTCATTAAAGCAGAGTAAAACAGCTAGCTCTATCTAGTTTTTTTTTTTTTTTGTTGTTGTTGTTGTTGGTTTTCGCAAGATAGGCCTGTCCCGCGTAATAGTTGCCGCTATATTTCGTAGCTTTTCTGGCCTGAGATGTGATCCGGACTGTCGACGAGCCGAGCTGTCAAGCTTCGAGACAGTTTTGATTCGGAAAATTCTTGGATATAAATAGTTGTATAGTCCAAGCACTTGACAATATTTCGGTGACTGAAACGAGTATGGTACTGTGCCCAGGCATGTGTCATAGTAGGCGCCTGTTTGGAAAAGTTCCTAACCTCGGAGCTTTGCCAGCCTTAATAAGGAGCTTTTGAGGATACTTTAGTAAGCCAGAGTTAAGTTGAGTTGAGTTGAGTCGTTGTAGGCTACTGGTGGAATTAGGCTTGCACTTGCTGCCGGCAATTGCTCCACCGTAGCGACACTTAAAATACATAAATCATATAAATCAGACACAGACTCCACAACTACACATAGTCGCTCCTAAGGTCACCATATGGAGGCCGCATCCGTCTCCTGCAGGTAATTTAAAAGAAGGCGAGAAACCTCCTTCTTACACAACTGGTTCCCGCGCGGGAAAACAATGTCCTGAAGAGAACTGTGAGGAATTCCTGTCTTCTTGAGAGACCCGAATAACACACTCCTTTCCGCGTTATACAGAGTACAGCACATAAGGCAATGTTCTATGTCACCGCGCACCAGAATCTCGTTATTAGATAGGACGCTTGGATATGGCTAGATAAAGAGAAAATATGCGGAAATAGAGACGACAAAATGCCCTCCCCCCCCCCCCGCCCCTAATGATAGCTACAGCTACTAGTCGAAACCATTGCGTCATTCTTTACAAAGGTGGTTCTTGGCGCAAACAGGCTACATCGATGGGACGGAGCGGCAGAATTTTGCGGCTATCCTGAGTTCAGCATTCATTTCTGCGTACCCTTAGGACAAGTGAGGTCTCAATACAATGAAAACGTTGACTCGAAACTTTTTTTACAAGCAATTGTAAATGCCGGTTCACGTGAATAATTTACACTTCGCGGCCAATGCGCTTTATTTTTCACGGAAGACGGCGTTCGTCCGCACAAACAACGCTTCCTGTCCAAATACATAGTACACCTCACGGCAACCAAAAGGAGTTCCTTGCACCTGTCCAGTTTCTGCTTGTGCGGCGGACAATGTACACGGCCTCCGGCGATTGTTCCGTGGCGTTGAGTTCCGCCCAGAGGGAAACGAGTCGACAGCGGGGCGGAAAAAGGCTGCTATAAATGCCGACTTCAAGAGAACCATCCGAATAACAAGTAGGGTTGAGAAACATAGTTACCTTGAGCGAGGAGGAGTGCGCAAACAACACATTCAGAACAATGGCACCGCCGGAGATTCTGCTGGCTGCGCGTCATCAGCGTATGATGTCGAAACAGGTGCGGAGCAACGCACTTTGAGTGCGATATGTGGACGGCATGGTGATACCGTTCGGTGCCTAAGGTGAAGGACACTCTAAGAGGGCCTTCATCAATGAGAAGCCTTCTAAACGTTAGTTCATGGGGGCTTTTAACGCTATCGTAAGGCTCTCGAGCGGAGATCGAGGGCGTTTCGGGACAAAAATGAGTTAGCGCCACCGCTACAATCAGAACACCGAGTTGGCTATTTTCGACTCAGATAGGTCACGCAATCAAATAGCCGTGCTTTTATTGACCGATTTTCTAGCAACCTCAATCTCACTAGAATCTCGTATTCAGTGCATTGTTCCCAAGAGGTATGATTCATGACAGGAGAATGAATTAAATTAATTCTACAATACGTCCGGAAGTCCCTGCTGTAAACACGCTTCATGACGGAAGTTTGTGGTTCTTAAACAATGGATATAAATATCACCGGCGTCACTGACACCCCTTTAACTATCAACTGACATCTATTAAAGTGTGCTACATCTTTTGGGGTTGGCGTTTGCTTGAAATGGTTTGTTCTTGATGTTGATTTCTTTTCAACTTGTACGAAGTTGTTGCGTCATATTAAGTCTGCTTTCTGTCACAGATGAGCTCACCAAACATGGAACACAAACTAAAGCTGCAGGCGGTCATTTGCGCAGCACACGCAATTTCCAGACTATTGATGAAGGGACCGGAAGAGTTGATGTTGCGTTACTAATTGCTACGGCTAGCCAGTATGACTCAAGAGCGAAAGATAAATAAATAAAATGAAAATGGCAGCGAGGTCAGCCAGAACAGAATAGGCACTTTGCTACATTACGCAGCCATCTAGATATTTATGGCTGGTCGCAGTCAAGCATTCAATGTGAGGGCACAAGGGGACACGCGTGTTATTTATTGGGATATGCATGCTGTTTTTCTGGCATGAGACGCAGGAAAATCGCTTTTTGCATGTCTATTGTTTGTTATTTACGTTTGTGAATTTCTCTGAAATATGCGTTATTCCTTTTCATAGCCCGAGAATTGGTGTCGCAGAGTGTTTACAGACTGATTACTATGCCTTGTCGTATCACACTTTCGCCTAGTTACCGCGCATATGAAGTGTACTCATATCTTTTTCCCTTTGACGTTCCATTTTATGGCTATGGATACCGTGCATTAACAACTGTATTTGAACACGCGCATGAATATTCTCTCACTGTAGACTGCATATTTGTCCGAGACACGTGAAGAGTGTGTCCACCTGTATATGTAAATTAAAAAGAAAATGATATAGCTCTTTCGACTGATTACGAAAAATTCTGATGTGTAGCCGTAGCCTGACGGGACAGCAAATGCACTCCAGCAACCAAGCTAAGCGTCTACGTATAAATCGCACTAGTTCCGCACACAGTCACCAACGCGGGAAAGGAAATTAGCTTTCTATGTCTTATAGGGATTTTTTTTTGCTTTTTTATGTGTGTGTGTTTCAATCATGTTTTGTATGAGAAAGCAACGCGATTTAAAGAACCCAAGCGGCGCGCATATTTCAGAATTCAAGAGTCCATTAAGCACGTACAACTGTGGAGTGGAAAGTCAGGGAAAGCTAACTGGGGCACCTGCACTGACGAGAGTAGATGCGAGACAGTCTGGGCGGGAAGAATCTGCTGCTCAGGTGCTGCAAAGCCCCATTTTCTGATCGCCCTAATGAAACCTTCTCAATTAACAATGATGACATCGCGTGAATTTCCCGCAATTCAGGAAGCAGAGCACGTGACACTATTGTGCAAGAAGTGACTCAGATACGTAGTCCAATTACACGACGGTGGCTAAAATTGCAGCAGAACGACAGAGGTATTGCCACGACCATGCTGCCGCCACTGCTAGTGGCCCATTGTCAGTGCTGATACCTTGACGCTCGACGGCTGGAGAGACATTTCGCTCACAAACTCGGCAATTGCTCATAATGACCCCAGCCAATTTATGCGTAGGCCATGTCATGCGCAAGCACGAATTTCCTGATGGACTTGTCGCCTTATGGTTTACCGCAGGTTTCCTGACTATTGTGAACGAGCTCACCCGACAGTACCAGTGGAAAACGTTCAAGGTGTATCTTGGCCCGATGCCCGTCGTGTTCGTGCATACTCCAGATGCGGCTGAGGTAACTATCTACGCAGCACCTTGCGCAACACGTACGCTGGGAAAACAACGTGACAGCAATGGCGTTGGGGGTTGCCGCATGGCCCGTTTTCCGCCGGCACAGCCGGTTGTTTAGCTTGCACGTGCCGGCTCCTACGTACATCGTACGTACAACTCCTATGTACATCGGCACGCCATTTTGGCGATATTCTGGTTCTCTCGAAATCAGCACCTGCATCGCATGTGCTCAGTCGGCCATTTATGCATTACAAATAGTCGAATTCTCGCAAAGGGATTCATTCCTAATTTCCTTGAACTGCTCCCAAGTGAAACGTTTGTGCCATCCGAAGTGGCGAGACATGAGCGGTCCATCCTTTCACTTTAATTTTTTTTCGAACTATCCTTATAAACCCAAGCACTACTTCCGCGTCTCTAGGATATGTTTTCTGAGCGTTGACACTAATGGCAAGAGCTGACACGACCAGGTCGGACCATCTGAGCCAAATGGACGCTCATTGTTTACCCCTCCTGCACGCACACATCCCTGCATGGACTGCAGAAGCGACGTTGGAAGGGGACGTTGGTTTTGTCCACCAGTCTTCTGAAATTCTTTAAACGTATACCAAATTTTATATAAGATTTTTCAACACTTCCAGTCGTCCAACCCCTGTGTGACGTATAAATATGGCGTAAAATGAAGCTGCGGTCGCATTTCACTCTTGCCGCGAGCTGATTCCCGATTGGCGGTTTGCGCAACACGCCATTTCGCAAACGGTCACTTCAGCAGCAGGAGCTAGAGAAACCGCTTTACCACTCTGTATGGTGAAGCTCTATTTTACGCCGCCCTACTACCTCACACGGCGTTCCTCAAGGACACCCGCGTTGCGAAGCGGGTGTCCTTGAAATTGAAAAGGAAATTGATGGAATTCTTTAATTACAAATTTAGAAACATGGAAATGCACTGTTATGGCAATTACCTTCAACTTTGCAATGTAAGCGTTAGCCTTAAAATGGATAATTAAGACGGTAATAATTATAATTAGTTCATTTAGTGAGTGAGTGAGTGAGTGAGTGAGTGAGTGAGTGAGTGAGTGAGTGAGTGAGTGAGTGAGTGAGTGAGTGAGTGAGTGAGTGAGTGAGTGAGTGAGTGAGTGAGTGAGTCAGTGAGTGAGTGAGTGAGTGAGTGAACTTTATTTCGGTCCAGAGAAGACGTATGGGTGAATGTATTGCTTTGGTGTTTCTTGGAAATGATGTCCGCCTGGGCAGATAATTATTCTGCATTTGCATGATTCGAGTCAATGTCAGAGATGGCAGTGATAGTTTTTTTTCTTGTGTGTGTGGGGGGGCTTTCCACAGAAGCTTTAGCAATGAAGGTAACTTGAAAAGAAGAAGAAACTTAAACATTTTTTTCCCTGATCAACTCGAACTGCTAGTGTCCATGACGAAAGTCGTCTATGATATAAAGCTACTTTGGTCGTAAAATACAACTTCAAAATGCGCAATAACCTTGTATACGTGATTCTGTAGGCACAGGTTGCAGGATATTCAGGAAGGAAAGTAGCCCGCAAAAAAAAGAAGAAAAGAGCGCACTTGATTCTCTTCTAAAGAAAATGGCTCATTGCCCTGATCTGTCCCACTTGTTCACAAGCGTTTATGACTGTGAAAGAATTCTTGCATCTACATGTAATACTGTATAGAAATGTATCACTTATTATTTATATTGCTTAAAGGGGACCTGAACAGTTAATCAATAGGCACTGTAGAATACCCAATCGTGTAATCATATTTCCTATAGCAAGCCACAAAAAATATAAGCACGGGATGAAGCAAGGGCCGCATTCACCAAATTTCTCTCACTTGAAACGTGTTTCCTCAGTGACTGGCGCTCGCATACTCGCCGCTCACGTTAGCGATCGGTGTAACAACGAGCCCATCGCCGTGGCGCTGACCCATCGTGAACGGCACCTACAGCACAGAAAGGCACGCATTCGCGAGAAGCCCTTACCCTGTAACTGTTCCTACGAGCAAATTCCAGCCGCTCCCGACGCTCGACATATCATTAGTGAAGGCAACCGGGCGAGAGGAAGGAACAGTTACGACCGGAAGATTCGACCACTTTGAGCCAAGTCTTTCGGTTTTTATAGGCCGAGGTTTTGTTCCTCATCGTCAGATGGCACGCACACGTAAAGAATAAATTTCCTCACTTGACAGAGAAGCGTGGACATATTTTCAACCGTAGAGGAAATAATTTGATTCTACCTGTAATTTGGCCTGGCGAAAAGATTTTGTCACGCTGCAGGGTGATGCAACCACAAAACTTGCGACAATTCACAAATAGCTCTTACGCTATCATCGATCGCAAGAGCAAATTAGCGATGGCAGCCAACCAGTCGCAAAGAGCACTTACGAAGTAATATATTTCTGGATTCAGCCCGTTTTATTATTATTTCGCTAAGCCGTAGCCACGACACCGAAGAGCTTCTTTATTTCTGACAAACGCGCGCTCATTACGTTGCTGTTCGATTGTGACAGCCAGATAATGGTCCCAGAGGAGCTCTGAAACTACCTAGGAAAAAAATAAAACGTGTTAGCCCGCCGTTGCTTTCTCATCCGCCAGTATCAAGTTATCCGGCAAGTTAAAGAGTTCCGGTAGGAAATTCGTCGCGCCACATATCCAGTTACAACTCGTTCATATCAGCATCGGCGTCGCGCATTGCAGACCCTGCTGACGAGCAAGGAGAACTTCCGGAAACCTTTCGTGTACAGATTCCTGTCAAGCTGGCTGGGCCCGCACAACTTGGTGACTGCGTAAGTTGGAAAGTGCTGACAGTTGTTGGCTTTTGCTTTGTTTCGAGAAAGTTCATTTATTGTGCTAACTAGACGCCCGGATTAAGAGATATTCGAAAAATTACAAAGGGAGAAGTTTTGAAGGCTTGAAGCACTTATGTAATTTAATCGAGATAGATCGTTAAGGGGTTAGTGCGTGGTGCTTTCAACAAACGACCGTCTCAACACGTTAAATTTAGCAAACTTGACATGTTCTCTTGTTTCATTTTGAGAAGGTGAAGAGTTATGACAGACACCGTAAATTATTCGATAATCGCGCGTAGCGTATTTATTGCATAAATTCTACTAATTAGGTTTTAGTTGCGATCTTAGCGTGCACGTTCGAGTTGTAGGATTGAAGCCGACCAATGGCTCATGGTTTGTCTTACTTAGATGCATTTCTCAGGCTATTGCCACTTTCGTGACGTTTTGCCGCAATATCAGCAACGAAATGTATTGTCGGAGCACGACATTAGTGTGTGCAAAAACGCCAGTACATTTTGACGCATTTTCCTTCATGGATGTTTGTCTCAAAAGTGATGAAACACAACTTAGTGGACATGGAATAGGCCCTTACGGGCTTTAATACTGCAAATGGAACATGTGGGCTACATCCATTAATTAGTGTTAAAAAATGATGCCTAGTAAAATTGAGAGGTAATCGACGATTCCACAATTTCTTATGACTGTCAGTGCTAAAAATCCTGGGCTGAAAAATAGTCATTTCGTCTCCAATCTCCTATTATTACTAATTGTAGAGCATAGTTTCCTAAACAGCCGGTATATTTATAAAAACGTAGGCGCGCTCAATGACACATACGTTCGCACGAAGGACCGCATAAAAGTAAGAAAGAAAAGGAGGAGAGAAGTAAAAATTCTAAATTACTCAATATAGCTACAATTATCGACCAAGAGCAATTCGACCCCTTATTCAATACACGAAACAAGCGTCGGTATAATGTAATCATTCCTTTTGGTGCAATTTATTACTTTCGTATCATTTATCACTCACGGATGGGCGATTCTTGTGATAACTCATTTAGGTGCAGCGCCACTCTTACTACTAACGAAATGCAAAGAAAAAATAGGGGAAAAAGATTTGGAATAGAATCGTTCTTTGATCAGAGCGCTGGGCCAAGATAGTGTAATGATTCTGGCCCAATGCTATTCCTTTTCGCTGTTCGCCAGTGTTTTGAGTAGTTCTCCGCCCACGGTGTCACCCGCATCAGCTGATCGTGAACGGTGGATGATGAGAAAGGAATAGACTTGAGCGAAAAGAATCCTTACATTATACCGGCTTTGGTCGGCTCTCCTTCTGCAGGCCGGCCATCACCTATTGATGGGGTATTTACGAAAGGCGTTTCATTGCGAAGCCTTCTTAACGAGTTCAACCCTGTTTTCTGTGGCGGGCATCTCTCCTCTTTCACGAAACACGAACGCGCTTGACCCGTGCGGCTGACGTCAACTTCCGTAATATCTGCGCGTTGACATCTTAATTTCGAATAAAAGATCCGTATACACACGAATCACATTTGTAGTGAGCTGAAATAAGAGCATCATTTCAGCCGACATAAAGATTGATTTGCGTCGAACTAAAAAGCTAAACTTGCAATAGTGCGAGGACATGTGCGACTGCGATCTGGCTCTGCTCGGGATGCTCCAAAAATGCTCTGGAGACGCACATTGGGCTTGCTAGCTCCGCCCTTGGCGCTTGCGGATTTCCAGAGACGCGCATTTCTGTGCCCTAGGGGCCACTGGGTATTTGCCCATACATATATACATGAACAGAGATACCCATATGACACACACTTCGCAAAACCAATAACCGTTCGCTGCAGGACATCTATATGATGTGTAACATCCTGTTACGTAGATGTCAACTGTAGTTGAGTCTAATTTATTATTTAAGTAATATTTTCCGTTCGAGATTTTCTCGACTATGCCTATGACGCAACCATAAATTGATTTTGCAGACCCGTGTCAGTGAAGCTCTTGCGATGGTATACGTTCACGCCTTCGTGGCCTTGTGAAGCTTGTGTGTGTGTCCTGCCGAAAAGTGTACAGCCTTCTGGCATTTGATCACCTCGTCCAGCTAAGGTTTTGGTAGAGTCTGCAGCCCGTTGACGTAGCCCTAACAATTAATTTTCACTCTATTCTCTTTCTCCTTGTATTGTGGGTTAATATTAATGAGGAAGTATTCTAGCGGCGGGGTAACGGCGCTTCTATCGGTGTATGTCGGAAAAATCCCTCTTCACTTCTGCGCGCGCTGTTCAAGGAAGAGAACCGAGGTAGTAGAGAGGGGATATTGAAAAGCCGCCGTTTGTCTGGAGGAGGAGGGATGAGGAGGGTGGGCCCAGCATTGGAGCGTCGCTGGTTGGTTGAAATGCCACGCCGACGCTGCGTAGAACGAGGTGTCTAACGCTGGCTTGGAAAGCTACGCTGCGCCTCAAGAAAGTTCGGTCTAGGCGGACGCTGCGGCAGAGTTGAAAGCGACGCTATGTAATAGCATGAGTGGCTATGCCTAAGAACATTCTGACCGACGCCGACGTCGCAGACATACGCCGCCGTGCGGTCGATGCGACGAGGCCTCATCGTGCGGCCGAGATTCCCGAGCAGCGGATGGGCGTTTTGCGCATGAGCATATACATCAAAATACGACCGCGTGATAGCTATTTCAATGTCTCGGCAGTCGCGATAGCAGCAGTCGAACAAGTAATGTCGCCGAAACCAACGTTTCGACAAGGGGATACGTCCCCTTCTCGAAACGCTGGCTTCTGAAAATAATTAGAGAACGTGACAGACTATTTGCCTCTTTTATCAGAACGAAAAATATGGACTGTTTGTCTGAATATAAACAAATTCGTAATAAGTTAAGCTCCGATATTAAAAAAAGCCAGCACTAGTTATTACGCACATAAGTTTACTGATATATGCAACAACCCTAAACAAGTATGGAATGCAGCAAACAACAAAAGAGACGGCATTTCTGAACTCGTTATAAATGGTGTGCCTCACACAGGGGTTTCGCTTGCTGAAAAACTTAATGAGCACTTTCTTAGAAATCTCAGGCAAGTAACGGTGATTTTACAACGTATATCACGTCCAACATCCAAAGCTCAATGTTCATGTTTCCAACTGCAGAATTAGAAATCTGCACAGTAATTAAAAACCTAAAAAATAACAGTGCATGTCGTGCTGATGACAATAAAGTTCAACCTATAAAATCCATCAGTCACATGATTAATCAGGCACTTACGCATATATGCATCGTGATTTTGAGTACCGGAACATTTCCAGATAAATTAAAAATTTCAAAAATCTCAGTCATACACAAGGGAGGCGATAGACATGATATAAATAATTATAGGCCAATTTCAGTCCTACCAATCCTCTCGAAAGTAGCTGAACAAGTTATAAACATCAGGCTGCTAAACTTCTGCAACCGAAACGATATCATCGCCGAGCAGCAATACGGATTCCAGAAAGAGAAATCTACTGAAATGGCGCTAATAAAAATTAAGGACAAGATAATAGACAATTTTGAGCAGCAAATATATACAATAGGTGTTTTTCTAGACTTTAAAAAGGCATTCGACTCCATTAAACACCCTATATTACTGTACAAGTTATATAGATATGGCATTAGAGGAAGGCTTTCACATTAATAAAGAATTACCTCTTAAATCGTCACCAGTACACGAATATTACGAATGGAAAGTCCAGCTTAGGTCAGATACATTATGGAGTTCCACAAGGATCAATCCTTGGGCCGCTGTTATTTCTGCTTTATATAAATGATATAATTAACGTGCCCTTTACACCAGAAATAATATTGTACGCTGATGATACCAATGTATTCATCTGTGGACAAGATCTAGAAGTCCTCCAAGTAGAAACCAATGTATGGCTGGAAAATTTATCCACATGGCTCCACGGTAGTGAACTAGAGTTAAACACTAAAAAAACTAAGGACATTATATTCCACGCTCGTAACAAGTGTATAAAACAAGAAATACTTATCCAATTTCGCGATGAATCTATCGAACGTGTAGCAACACATAAATTTCTTGGTGTCATATTTCACGAACATCTTGACTGGTCACCTCACATTGAAAAAGTTCGCACTGGTATCCTAGGTCCATTGGTATCATGTATAAAATAAAAGACATTTTGCCTATCTGGCTAAAGAAACAACTATACTACACACTGGTACATTCGCGTTTCCACTATTGTCATCTCGTCTGGGGCATAGCACCTAAAACAAGCATAGAAAACATGTATTTATTACAAAAGAAATTTTTGCGCCTAATAGATAATGCACCATACCTTAGCCACACTGCCCCACTGTTTAGAAAACATGAACTGCTTACACTGTGGAATGTTATAAACGAAAAGATAGCGTTAGCTAGTTACGTACAAATGCCTTCCGATCCTACGGCTTTTTTTCATCAGTATCTAACGAAAACACACACCTACAACACCCGGCACATATGTTATAGTAAGGAAAAAATACGTACGAACTACGGCACCAAGAAACTTAGCTACATAATTTGCAGTTTTTTAAACGATCACCATCCTGCCGTAAACATTACCCAGGAAAGTAAATCATTCAAAGCTTTCAAAAATAGCATCATTATATATCTGTTGTCACTGCAGGCATGACCAATCCTTTTGTTTTTTTCCGTTGTTTCTTACAGTATTTTCCCGATTGTACATAAATGTTCAATATGAGATAACTCCAGTTTCAATGTTAACCAACCGCTCTGTATTTCCACCTCGTTTAGTGTTTATTATATGCACTGAATGTCTTGTGCTCTCGTATGGGAGCAAGAAGGGCGCACACTCCTTGTCAGGCATCCACTTGCCTTTTGGTCTGCGCCCTAGGCAACCGTACCATGCGTTGTCTGAATAAACTCTTTGACTCTTCAGTGACCATCTTTGACCAGCTACGACTCACCACTCCAAGCCCACATCTTCCTGCGAGCTTTTGTTTTGTTGGCGCATCTTGAGAGTACGTGAGTTGTGCGCGCAGCCGAGTGATACAGTGGTCCCGCATACAGCTCGCTCAGCTTAACACGAAGAGCCCCACGATGTGGGTGGCTCCGAACCCGCAAAGCTTATTTTACGTATATGCATGCAGTCCGTTACGGGTCATCAACGTGGCGATCATCTGGCTACGATAGTGAGCGCTATCCGGAGTGGTGCGAAGGAGCCCGTGTGGCTGAGGCACCGGCCAATAAAAAATGCACAGTCGCGTCAGAGAAGCTTAGTGAATATTAGGTTGAAGCGGCAACGCATTTTGTTGATAGAACTATGCTCCATAGGTCGGCCACCTACGCTCACATGAGGTTGGCGATTATAACTGTCTAATGCCAGTTTTTACGAGTGACTTTATAAGGCACTAAATGATGCGTGTATGCAAGCCATGGGACTAGATTCATTAAGCTTTTTTTAATAGCTCGTAACAGTGGCATCTCACTCGCCAGCCGCCTTCGCTAATATGTTCATTATCATTGTCGGGTTGACAATGATAATGTGCCGCTGATGTGCCGCTCTAGCATACGGACTGCTTTGTCAGTCCAGGACTTAGGCTTTACCAACGCACGAACGTTTCTTTCATAAGTACAAGTTCTCTGGGACTGACTGGCTGCTTCCTCTGCAAATAATATGCTGCACAAATGGCCTTCGCTTGTTCTTATGAGCCCTTCTAACATAGAAGCGTCTTATTAACGTGGTCACTGTACCTGCAGTGGTTAATTGGTTCGAACACAAGAATGATTCATAAGAACCGGCGACGGCGAATTGTTATATATGTATACAGGTAAACTACAGTTAGCCAACGCGGCCAGCCACAGACAAAGAATCCTTACTTACAAAAAACTATTCGGTTATAGGGCCTCCTGGGCCGAATTCCGAAAGCTTTTCTTTCGTAACTTTTATTTACCGTTGGACGGTCGCTTCGTTAAATATACACCCGTTATAATGATTGGCTGGTATCGCCTCTTGCGAATAGTTCTAACTTAAGTACTTTTTTGTGCATACTTCTTTAAGGGCCCGTGTTCGTAGCCAGGGGTGTTGCCACCTCTTGCATACGCTCCTGTAATTGAGCACTTGCCTCGTCAACGTCAACTGAGCTTTGAACACCTTTCACCATACGCCTGACACTGATTAGTAATGCCAGAGAAAAATGCCCCCAATAGTATTCTTCATCGGCAGTGGGCATGCAGCTCCGTGTCACACTGCAGGCGGGGATTTGTGAAAAAGATAAGCAGCATTTCGAAAAAGGTGTTTACTGTAGTGTAGCTTGAAAATGTTGTTGTATGCAGATTGCACTGCTCGTGCATTAGATGGAAGCGTATTGGGTCCGCGGGAAGTACTGTCGACTGTACTTACGTGGTTCCCTTGTTCGTCACCTCCAATCCTTTTGTGGTTGTACGTACAAACCAGCCGATATTGGCATATCTAAACTCCACAACAGGTAAGCAACAAACTCTGCCCCTCAATTCATTCGCCCTCACTATTTTTATTTGAGGAAGTGTGTGTAAGAAGGTACTTACTCCTTTGCTCAGGCGTGTGCAAGAAACAGAAACACTTTGCGAATAATAAGGTCAATGCGGTCAATAAAACCAATGCATACAAAGAGTGCTTAAGAAAGAATTTTTGTGAACCGTCTGCGAGTCGTGGAGCGGCTGTCACACTATAATGCAATTTTAATGAATCCCATGTGTGCGCCAGCAGCTGTCGAAAAACATTGGGTACGAACGCAGTCAACGTTAGACAAGAAACACTGATTTCTTTTTCTGTTCAAAGGAATTTCAGTCGTTCTTTCTGAAACATTTGTCCTAGTGCACGGATTATAGCTTCTGTCATTAACCGTTTAGAAGCATTCCTGGCGCATTTTGTGGTTTTCGTGCCTGCTCCACTTGATGAGCGATTGCAAGAAGTAAGACTAGTAAGTATACGCTACCTGCACATTGTGTCAGAGCAAATATATTTAGCTTGTTGGTTGCCGTATGCGGATTGACAAAAAAGCGACCTTTCGTGTGCCTAGCAAGGACCTGTGAAGCGATGGCTTGTACAATATGGTTGCTGCCTTTCCGACCTCACAAGTGAACGTTGCGTCAGTTTCTTGACACGCAAATGGGCTACACACATTCAGTACATAAAACAGGTCGTGATTTGCGAACGGCTTACAGTGCCTATTGTGGCCTCTATCGTGCCTAATATAAGGCTTTAGATGCGTGCTTAAGGCATCTAAAACCAGGATATTTAGTACCTAAGAAATTTGGTCTCTAGCGATGACATGATGACTGATTTATTGTACGATGAAGAAGCGTTGCGGCCTGTTTCGCTAAGTCCTGGGACGTTCACGAATCTGGTACGACGTCACAAACTGTATCAAATCGCCAGGTGCCTGGGTGAAAGTACTGGGAAAAGTGGGCCGGTGCCGAAGGCTATGCACTGTCAAATAGTGCCTCAAAGCACGAAGTAAATTGAGGCACTATTTCACATCACAGAAGCTCGTACGAAGTACAAGCTTTACGAGGTTAGATTGTGGGAAACTGGCGCGGCTGTCTGCTTTTGTTAGCAACTTGTTGCTATGCGAGGTGGCGCACGCGAAGGACAGTGGTATGGTTGGCAATACTTTGCGCGTTCCATTCCTACTGAAGCAGGGTGTGAGACCGGGCTAGTTGGTATTCCATGCTGATGTGACTAGCGCAAGAGTGGACACGGGACACTAAAAAGACGACAAGGACAAGCGCTTGTCCTTGTCGCCTTTTTAGTGTCCCGTGTCCACTCTTGCGCTGGTCACTTCTCCATTCCTAAGTCTGTGACCTTATTGAAACAACAATTAAGAATCTCTTGGCCCGCAATGGACGCGATGGGTGTAAGTGCCGATTCAATTCCCTAACCAGATATCCCGCCACTCAGTGGCAGGTAATTACGTCGTACATATATGTGGACGTCCTCCTGACTCGCCGCTCGCAGTAGGATTCTATGACTGACGTAATATAAAACACGTGACACCAGGTCAGCGGAATGAACTGGAAATTCGGTTCATCGAATGAATGCGGCCTTACTCGAAAGATCGAGTGTTAATACTGGACGTTAACCCGGCTAATCAATGCAAACCATATTATGTTCGAAATGCTCCTTTTCCGTTTCGACGAAGAACCGAGCACCTGTCTCCGAGTTGTAAAAGGTGAATTCGAATAAGGGCCTTGGGCTTCAAGAGGCTTGGCAAGCTAGACCATGGTTATTTTACCGGCGAAAGTTCAGCTTTAACAGGAGGGTCACTGACAGCTCTGCCAGTGCTTTGGGCAGGAAAAAGCGAAGCCACCAAGGATTTCGCCAAAGAAATGAGCCACAATTGAGCACAATGTGCGTAGCCATATTATGTCTCCATTCACGTCAGCATTATGCTGTCATCGGGAATGATGGCCCGAGCTGCTTCTTTTTGCGACGGAAAAGAGATAGGTAGAAAGAGCATAGGCTGCGACGTCAATTCTTTATTACCCCCATAAGAACAATTCGGCGGGCCTTTATATCGTCCTACCAAATTATTCGTAGCTGTAGCCTCTGCTGCTTACATTTCCAGCATGCCCTGGCGGGAACGGACGACAAAGTGACTGCTGCCCATAGGCATCCCATCTAGAATTAAATAAAAATAGTGCTGCCGATCATGATCGCTAAAGAGGGGATGGCCATGGCGGTGAGTAATGAAAACAGTTCCTACGCAGTTAAATCTATGGGAATAGGCGTTCTGGCACCGAACTCACCAATGTTTTTGCACGTAAGGACCAGGTGTGCATATTATGGCAGCCGGTGTTCACTGTGACGATATTTTTGTGTCTGTCTTACGAATATGAGGGCATAGAAAATGCATCAAATACAAAATAAAGTAAAAACAATGACTTGAATCTCAGCGCCGACATGCTTGAATCTATCAGAAGAGTAGTGGAAGCGTTAGCTACTTCCGGCAATATAAATACAAAAACCGGCCGACTTCAACGATTCCTCCGGCATTGATCTCCTTGTCTCTGACAGCCGTTACTCCCCCGAGCTCCCTTCACCGCCCTCGTACCATCGCCCCGAACATTTTGCCAAACTGCTTCAAACTCGCGTGGTATTTTAAGGTGAAAGAAATCAGCGGAAGGTCACAGGACAATCACAAAGAAGACACGAGACAAGCACTAGCGCTGACTTGTCAGCGCTAGTGCTTCTATCTTTTTTGTGGTTGTCATGTGTGTTCGCGCTGATTTCTTTCACCTGAAAATATTATGTACAAACTAGGCCCAACCGAAGTTTTATTGTGAGAACTTGACTGTCAGCGACAGCGACAACGACAGTGGCAGTAAAACTGTGGTTTGGGCCAGCTGAGCCAATCAACCACTTTGGACAGTGTTAAGGCAGAAAGCTGGCTTAGTTGGTTGCTCGAATTGTGTGACATATATGTACGTATACGTCTTTGCAGCGCTATGGCTGGAGCAGAGCGTGACGTAGCGCCCGTCGTGTCTATTTCATGTTGCGTTCCGTCTGTAGCATCGGCAAAGACGCAACACTAGCTTAAACATGACTACGCGAAAAAGAAATCGAAAACAAAAGGTGGAAGAAGAAAATGACACGTACGACAAGGAGCGGGCCAGTCCTTGTCATATGTGTTCTTTTCTTCGTCCGAGTCTATATACGCGCAGCTTCGTCTAAAAATGGCATCACGACGATAATGGCCGGACGACGACGACGGTGGCATGATGACGACTCTGCGTTGATTAACATCTAAAAGCTTTTTTTGTTTTTTTGTAGTTGTTGTTGTTCTGCGAGCTAAACATCGAGAATCACCGATCTGCTCAAAGCTCACATCGCCGCACTGGCATGTGTTCGATCACCAGCGGTAGCGGTTGGAGAAGCGTTATTTCTTTTAACGGCGACACCACTTGGCGTGGCCGAAACTGAGGGCGAGGAATGATACAACGACGACGCGGTGACCGACAGCAGCATGACGAAGACGGCGGCGCATGGCGCAACGTTAAGAAAATCACGAACAGAGCAAGCCTAGTTTTGGGCTACGTTACGCCGCGAGAGGTGAATGAAAGGAATGCCAATATACTACGAAACAGCAGAGTTGTTCTCATCAAGCAGACGTATTTATTTGTGAGATAGTTATTTAGAAGATTGCAAAGGCATTAAACAAGGGGACGAATGTTTAAAAATTGTGATTACAGCTAGAACAATGAGATCGACAGGCTGATTCGTCGCCTTGGTATACACTCAAATGTTGTAATAAACTTATGTCATGTGACGACTTCTGGGCAAACAGGCACCCTATTTTTGTCCCGTTTTAGCCTTCGTATCTCTGGAACAGGACAATAACAATAGGCCTATTCTAGCGTTAAAACTCAGCAAGAAGTATTTCACTGCAAAACAGGAAGAAACTTGTATACTCTCTCCAGTTTCACCTAGCAATGACTACATGCACGCTCAGAAGAATATTAAATCCCAGCCCCTATTAATCAGTTTTTATTAATGTGTGTTGCGAGATGTTAAATTGCACAGGCACACGAAACTGAAACGCTAGAAACTCGAACACTAGAAATTATGCAATTCAAGGGCAGAATAACGGCAACAGACATCTCTTGGCAAACATCTCTGCAACGAGTGAACGTATCATAATCAGCGCAAGGTAAACTTGTAAGACATTACGCCTTGCGAACACCGAAAGATACACGTGACGCTAAGCAAATATTTTTAGCACACTGAAAAAGTACTTAAGGCGAAGCTTTCTTTTTACGCAACAACTTGGGGTTTCGCGTGGCTGTATTTCTCGCCGATCACCCCACAGATTGTGTAATCAAAAGCTCAGGCACAATACCGGAGTCTGTGCAATCAAAGGTGCAGATTTCCCGGACCGATCCTTGCAAAGGCTATGACGAGTCTCGTAAGTCAAGCCTATGCTGTAGGCACTGGAATCAAAGGTGTGGGGTAGTCAATCCTGATAATGCGAACGCATTACAATCGTTCGGGAGTAGCATGCAGACCTTGCTTCTTCGCCTCTTTCTGCGAGTTTGGCGTCGGGATCTCGACGAGTAGACGAAGACGCAGCCCACACAGATATGGCGCAGATAGGGAAAGCACGAAAAGCAGCTGTGATGGAGGTGTTTGGAGAAAGAGTGCTTGCGTAGCTTTATTGGTTTATGCGTCACTAATTGTGTTGGTAGAGTTCAACGCACCTCCACAGTACACTTACCAACGTCTCGATTGGGAGTTCAGATCATGTCGTTGCATTGCGTTTTGTTTTTTCTCACTACATACACGTCTACTTGCACTTACATTTGCAACGACCGCAGGCGAGGGTTCCGTTGCAGTCGTTGACTTTTGGACCATCGTCTGCATACTATCGGTACCTAGTCCTTGCTTGTTGAACTGATGATAAACTTTAACTGAAACCGCGGGACTAGCAGCGTCTCGGTATTGCGAGTGGGATGGAAGCCGTTACGGGCATGGATACGCTTGAATGTGCAGTCGCGAGAACCATACACTTCGTTTAACGAACCGTAAAGAAGTAAACCTAATTCGTTCTCGTACATTTCTTCGACACAATGAATGTCATCGCATGAATGACACATGGCATAATGTCCGCCGATTCCCAGTGTGCAGGGTACGCATAAGATCTTTTTCTTTCACATAATTTCACATCGACGTGACTTCATTTGTTTTGTGGCCTATATTGAAGCTTATTTTTATGACCAGACTTAACGTTTATGTGTATTTGTACTTCTTTTATCATTCCTGCAGCACATCTTTGCTGCAGTACCGCCTTCGTGCCTTTGTTCTAGGCACCTCCTCCTAAAAATAATTTTGACCGTATGTCAGCGCAGCGACCAAGGAGGGACAAGAACATGCACTGTATTTGTCCCTCCCACTGAAACAAGTCATTGACCGAATATAGTGTCAAGGAACGTAGCCTAGTTTCCCAGCAATTTCCTAATATCGCGCAGTTTCTTTCTTTACTAGACATAAACCGAACAGTCCAACGAGATGTATTATACATTCATCTGCTTCACCACGGTCACAAGATTGTGAACTTACACGATGCGTTTCGGAAAAAAAAAACAAGGGATTTCTTTCAGACAAAGTTAAATACAAAGGTAAAGATAAAGTTTCAAAGAAAAGGAAAAGTTGAAGTAATATTAACAGCCGATAGATTTCGTCAAGGTTAAACTTGGAAGCAGTCGAATTAAGATGCTCATCAACTGTTTTATAGCATCAAAACAGCAGCGTTGTTGAAGTGTGATAAAAAACGCTTACGGATGTAGTCTGCTTAAAGGGGCATAATTTCTTTAAATGCAGCTTCTTTAGGACTTTCGTTACAATTTACTTGATAACTGTAAATAATCTTAGAAACGTTATTTTTCTTCACATGTAGCACCACCTTTTTTTATTTTTTAAGCAGATGTTTGTAGAGAAAAGGACCTAGTAGCAGTTAAAGCAATTCAGTTGATTCAGGCGGTTTACATGAAAGAGGCAGACAAAACTTGCAGGACTAAGCGCAGTGTTAATTTAGACTATTTCAAAACTTTCACTAACCAATGGTCCCGTTACGATCACTGAATATGGGACGCTTGTCTGCATGTTGTTGTTTTAGACATGGTGTTGCCCAAAGTATGCGAGGGTTTTAGTGAATTAATGGCAAGTGTATCGTGTACAATCTGCAATCTCTTAGAGTGAAAGCAACCTGCTACATAGACTAAAAAGATTTTTGATGTTTGTATTTCTTTCTACTTATGCTGTCCTCTCGTGTAGTGGTTCTTGCATGTGTGCGCGTTTTAGCTAGGATTTTAGGATAGCAGGATCTTCAGTAGCCGAACTTACCTTCCTGTATTAGTTGATAAACAAAAAACAGCGCCTAATGTATCTTTACGGCGCAAATATCTCAAAACTAATTTCTTCTAATTTCTAAGTTCTTCTTAATGAATACAACAACACTGCTCACTGGCTTCAATTGAGCAATAACAAGTGTGCACCAGAACGAATAATTAGACAGTCAGATTGCGGAAATAAGTTATTTAGCGAACTAAACATAGCATTTTGTAGTGCAAGCAAGGTCACCCTCTCCGAGTTATCAGCCGGAACAAGTGGTAAATTGCGCGGTCGGTCGCAGGCAATTTTTGCCAATCTGCTTTAATTTAAAAAAGAAAAGAAAGAAAGAAAGAAAGCAAGAAAGAAAGAAAGAAAGAAAGAAAGAAAGGAAAAGGTGTTATCTATTGTGCTCCAAGTTTAGCCTCTGACGCGCTTCCACGGCTAGGCCTAGCTGCATCACAGAAGGATACAAAACACAATGAAAAAAAAAAACTTAGAGGAAACTTCATTTTGGCGGCACCACGGACGCAAACACACACGCAGATGGACCTCGAGACAACGCGTTTGACGACCTTGAGTTCTCGGTTGCGCGTCTAAGAAGTAAAAAAAAAAAAACTGCCACACGTGGCGTGACAATTCGCGATGCCGGACAACGCGTCGTACACGCACGCACGTAATGCGGGGAGGAACTTTGCGAACTCGCCGGTGGCCAGCGAACGAAACGCAGCCAAGGCCGCGGCTACTCATGGTGAGCAACGCGGTGAGCGACGGGCAGGGACATTTACGGTGGCGAGAGGGCCACAGCCAGCCGGGGCCACCACCGCCGCCGCCACGGCTTTCCTAGTTTAAAAATAAATAAAAGCGCTTGACTTTGTTTTTCCGTCCCAGTTTACTCTCTCATCAGAGAGAGCACGCCGCCGCGGCTTCCATCCTTAGGCGAACTTTCTCAGGCCGCTCACGTGAGAGGAAAAATAACAAAGGCCAAGCCATGACCTCCGGCTCTTGCCGCGGCGGGAAGGAGCTCGCGACGACCTTGAGCACGCCAACGTTTACTTTACCTGACTACACGCCACGTTAGAGTCATCTTCGCTAAGGCACCACACTTAAGTTCACAAAGGAATTCGTATGCTATGGAGCGTTCGTAAAAAACAGGTGCCAGACAATTCTGATGGCGAGTATATTATTTACCAAAGGGGGCCCGCGAATGACACATGCTTCTCGCAAAAAAAAAAAAGATATAATCAGAAAAAGAACGGTCATTTCATCTCCTTGCGTGAGTCGTTTGTTTGCTCCCCCACTTAAAACGAGACTAAGGCCGGAATAACACGGCGATTCTACTTCACTTCTATTCCTTTCCTTGCTTCATCAGGGGTACGCTCTTAATCTGACGCGAAATTCTGAGAGGTTTCCTCTGATGTCGTTTGCCATTGACTGGTCGCCTCAACCGTTAATATGTGGAGCCTTACGATTGGGCTAGAAATTTCTCTTATGAACATTTTTAGCGTAAGAGGATTTTTTTTTAATATGGGTCCTAGTTGCACCTAAGTTGCGCCCAGTAAGAGCAACTGTCTTGCAAAAAGCATTCCTCTTACTTAGGAATAAAAATAGTTGCAGAGCAAAATTACTGCAGAAACTCCCTAGTGAGACTTGTCAGATAGGGCGTAAGCCTTATTTCCACTCGCTCATCTTGCACTTATGCGACGAATGATTTATTGAATGGCAGAGTTACGCACATCGTGGCCAAGTTTTGAGAATGACGCAATGTTCTGCAAGTATTGCAATGGCCTGTTGGGGTTACATAATTGGTGAACCTAATAAGAAGGAATTAACCTTATTCGGCGAAAGTAATGTAATTGTAAATAACCTGAATTAGGGTTAAGCAATCTAATATGGATTAATCTTCATTACCCGTATTAACCTTGATTGGGCTTAAGTAATACATCATAATTAATGTTGCTTAGGCATAAGTCAAATTTTTTACTCTTAGGTTATTCGGAATAGCCTTAATTAACTTCAAGGTAATCGATTCAAATTAGGCCTAATGTATCTTACAAACTCTTCAATAATTTTGATTAAGCCTAATTATTTTAACATATTTAGTTTTCATTGGACTACTTACTATAACCTATACAATTTGAATTATCCTCATTATTCTTCTTTATTTAAAATAATCTCCTTACGCTCAAATAAGTTCCGCGTAAATAATCCCCATCAGGCTTCCTTGCCTTGATGAGTCATAAGGAGTCTTATTTAGGCTTGGTTAAGTCATTTGTACTAGTCTTATTAGTCTTTTATTGACATCAAAAATTCTAACACCTCTAGACTACTCACTATTGCTTCAATCGGCCAGCGGGGGTAGTGACCTTCAAGCCTCTCCTGCAACACTGCGACAAATTGTTTCGTGAATATAACAATGCGTCCTCCTCGAACACAGCTGCGGCGACAGCAAGGCGAGACGCGTTTGGCGGATCGAGCGTTGTTTATTGGTTCACTATCGCCATCACGGACCAATGGGAGCAAAAAACTTCTGGAAAAGGGACCTATGGGACCTATTCTACGGCGTTTCCTCACGGACTCCAGTGACTGCCACGGTCGTTTGACAGACGCTCCAACTCATCCCAACAACCAATTCGCGCCAGCTTGAGTAAGCGTGACAATCCCCAGTTTACCAAGCTCCCCTCCTTTCTGTGTGTTCAGTGAACAAAGGTGCAGGAGTGATTGCGCAAACCCTCGCCCTCAACGCGTGCCCTTCAACGACTTTAGAAGCTCCGATTCGACGAAGGCGGGGTGGCAGTTTTCCCTGGCCTAGGGACCTAGGGAGGATATAAAATTTAAGCGGCTTTTTTTTTGCTTCTTCTCAGGGTGCTTCAATTCAATGATGCTAGACAGATGAGACGTAACGTTCTCCACTTCTTATGTAGATATTGTAAACGAACCCAGTACTCTTCGTTCTGCATAAGAACACGTTCCTCCCTTCAACAACATCCTTAGCGTGAATAAGTCGGCATGGGCTAGCTACCCCTTTTTACATGCCCGACCCGAACACTTAGGCTATACATAGTCATAATCATAAATATCAGTACTCACACGCCGTCATAAGGCATTCTCGTACATGCCCCCATAGGACCTCATCTATACCTATGGAGTGCCTCGTGTCGCGCGTCACAGACAGACGGACGCACATTTCCGAGAAACGTAGCCCTAGAATGCTTACGCATCAAAGAAAGTTCGGCAGCATGTTACACTCACGTAACACGTGAAGGCGAAAGCCTGCTGCACACGTGGTAATGCACTGACCTATACGATTGGAGGGGTCAGTCTTCTTGCAAGACATAACGAGTCGCAGTGTGAAGTAAAAGTATGGCGACCTCATCAACGACACATGCAAGTACCTGATGCACTACCTACAGGTTATTTCGTTCTTTCTTTCGTTCCTTCCTTCTTTCTTTCGTTTCTTTATTCATATTCAGCCATTGCATCGTTGCTTGCTACGGGGGTACGAGCCATTACTGATGATGATATTTCTTGCTTCACTGGACTAGACGCCGCTTTTCTCAGGTATGAGCCATTCCAATTTATTTTAAAAAATATAATAACAGTTCCTTCACCACCCAATTTATGACCAATCCTCCAGAGGGGGTTTCGCCATTTCATTAGAAAAACAAGCCACTTAAGGCTCTCGCCTCAATATATGTGGAGAGCTGATTCAATGAAATGAACAAGGTCAGAAACAGTGGATGAGAAGAAAGAAATAGAATTGAGCTAACGCAATGCATGCAATCAATATACCTGCAACGGTTTCCAGCTCTATCAATGTATGTAAAGTCGCATCAATGCGAGCAAGTCATGGAAGCACAGAAAGAAACAAAATCAAGGACCATAATATTGACTGAGTAAAGAGCGAGGCATCTAGAACAGGTTGTTTCATAGTGCATGTACGACCAATGTACACTGCACAGCTTTTTGAGTAAACAAGTTCTGGGCCAAATTTACAGAGCTATTTTTATTCAATTGCTTTTTGCCATTGGATGGCCACGTTCGCTAATAGTTTGTTCAGCTTCGGGATTGACTGCAGTTTGTCTTAACAAGGCAAGCTGAGCGAGTTGGTGATTGAACATGCTCCTATGGGTGGTCAGCGCAACCCGGACGAAAGACAAGTCCGGATTGCGCTGCCCACCCATAGGAACATGAAATTTGTCATTGCCAACAATTCTAGCGTGAGAGATTTTTGTCAATACGGGACCTGGTTTACACGATCAGACATTTTTTTTCTCTTATCACTCGAAACAAATTCTTTTGGTGTTCACGTAACAAGGGCTCTGGGCCTGTACCACAATCTCCCTCTGACGTAGGGATTCTTCCTCATTGGCCTGTATTAGCACACCCGCCACTAATGATAGCCGTCCCCATGATAACGAGCCTACCGCGGCCAAGATTGCCAATGGATGGCATTTACGTAAGCGAAATTTTGCGAATATGGGACCTCGGCCCATATTTAGAGGAACCTCTCCCGCTATATAATAATTCGTAAGAGAAAATTTCAGCAAATCTTGAGGCTGGACACATTACTAGCGAAGGAGGCCGTTCTAGCGAAGGCGGCCGGAATTTACAGAGCGAGCTGTGTAAATTCAATCCCTGATTTACCACGAAGGGCTGCGATGATATGCCACGATCACTGACACGTGAAACTGGGAAGTAGCTTCGCTAGATTTTGGGAAACTAGTTCTGAGTGGTGCGAATGGTTTTCGCCTGATTGCAAGCTATTCCTTGTTTTTTTCTTTTTTTTTGATATGGAACTAATAAGACCTCGTGTGAAATGGCTAAAATCGGATGGGGCTACAACACTAACTATCGAAATAAAATAATTGATATGCTTTTCCAAATACAAAAGCCGAGGACTGTAGCGACGCTGCTATCTAGTACTTTATTTTCCCGTAGTTCTCGTAGAGTCAATCGAGATTTCAACTTCTCCGACATGCTCCTTGGTGACGCTAGGCCAAACAGTCACCATAAACTTGTTTCTAAATTAATTTTTCTAATTAGCAGTGATGTATTGTCTAATGACACAGTCAATTTATTATTTCTTCTGTTTTACGCGTACGTTTTCTTTTAATAGCCAACAAAAACGCTGTGCGTGCCATCATAATGTAGTTACTCTCCATCCCTAATAGATGGTGTGAAGGATTTTTAGGCTATGTGAAAAGTGATCCAAATGATAGCAAGAATGAAAATATCTTATTATCAGACTAAAATTACACATGTTGAACAACGTCAAGTTGGAATCGCACTTCATTGCAGCCAGTGCCAAACCTGCTGATGCGTGAAAGTAGATATACTTGGAATGTTTCTGCAAAGATTTCACGTAATTTTGACGTAAATAAATAAAGCAGCATTTTTTTTCTTTGGCAGCGCGCAACCAATGCCAGTGGCCATCATACGTAAATTGTGGGATAATCACTGAAAACGCGTCAGGCTTAAAAGTTAACTAGTTCTTCTTTAAGGCAGATGACGCCATTGCAGAATCGAAGCTGGTCCGGGGTTAAGGCATGTCTACTTAGAAGAAATACTGAAACTACAACCATGTTTCTGATATTTGTCTTCAAAGTCGGTCTCTAGATACGTACGTTGATACCCCACATAGTTTTTTTTTTTTCGCACTGAGTAAGCAAGCCTTTGTGTGATGAATTATACATAGAATGTCAATGGCCATTTTGCCGCAAGATCTGAGACTGACATCCCGAAACTGGCGTTAGTCTCGGGTTATTACTAAACAGGCATGCTTTGGACACTGAGTGTCATTAAATTAACCCTGCGAAGTGTCAGTTACGGTAAATAATAAAATTGTTGATTAGCAAGGAATAGTTCATTAAGAAGGTTAATATTTGATTATGCCAACATTTGTGTTGTCCACCGCAGCTAATATTGTGTCATAGCAGAAAAAGAACAGGCCAGCCCCTTTATGATTGCTGCATTGTTAGTAATAATTCCAGCCGCAGCGGTGCTACAGAGTACGAAACCGCGGGCTCGGCTTCCGGCCGCAGCGACGTTAGGCCGCTCGGGGAGACCATCGCAAAGCGCTGTATGGTATAAATGAACA
Organism: Dermacentor variabilis; assembly: GCF_050947875.1. NCBI lineage: Eukaryota > Metazoa > Arthropoda > Arachnida > Ixodida > Ixodidae > Dermacentor > Dermacentor variabilis. The sequence continues at coordinate 52,393,542 of NC_134568.1, read as the reverse complement.
GATGACTCGATGGAGATTCCGCCAGCACAGCTGTCAAACACGCAGATGTGGGCTCAATAGCCAAGCTATTCGTTCAAATCACCCGTGTGTGGCAACCATTGAATTTGGAAAGCCGCACTCTCGAGTTTGCGTTTGGCGACATAGAGTCTCAAGAAGCCTTCCACTTTTCAGAGCTAGCACAAAATGTCTCTCTTGATAGAAACGTTTCCGGAGAGATTTTAATGCCCCCTCCCCCCAACACAGCCGACCAGCTCGACTACGCAGAAACTTCCGATGCAAGCGGTGTCTTTCTGAAGCCTTGCGCGCAACACATGCACGGTCACAAGATAAAGTGACCTGCCAGTTAGGTAGTCACAACTCCAGGTGTGTATACGGCCGCCAGTTCCGATTTACTTTGATGCCGTAAGAATAGGCGACCGACAAAGTGATGGCGAAGGGCAAACTGCACTCACGAAAGTGAATTTTCGGAATACGTGCCATGGTGAAGTTTCCAAGCAGGTGCTCATGCGCACTTGTATACCAGTTCAACGGGCAAAGCAGCCACGCGCACGGAGCTCGTGTTAGAAACGTCTACAGGAAATGAAAATCGGTGCGCGCACGGTGACCGTAGGGTGCACCTCGCGTTTTTGTCCGAGGCATTAGATTCTCTCAGCTGACGCCCATGCGCGCAAAGGGTGGCACACTCGCTCGAACGGTTCAGTCGGAGAAGACTGGCGTCCAAGGTTCTGTCGCCATTCAAGCACACCTTCGATCCGACTAAAATTGTCACAGCAGAATATGTACCGCCTGGCCTGCAGTAAGTAAGCGCAAACGCAACGCTTAATGCTTTTTTCTTTCTTTTTTTGTTGCATTCCTACCAGTACCGGTGACATATGGCGATTCAAGCGGCGCTTGTTCACGCCGGCGTTCCACTTTCGGGTGCTGGAGAACTACATATGCCACTTCAACGAGAACGGCAACGTCCTCATCAAGAAACTCGAGAAGCACATCGACGAGAAGCCCAACGAGGCACTGGCCACCTTCCCGCTCATGCAGCACCTGACGCTAGACATCATCGGCCGTAAGTATTTCACCACTGCGATATTAGTGGCATGCAGCGCTTATACAGTGTGTTTCAAAGACGGGTGCCTCGGTTTAATGTAAATGGCGGATTGGACAAAAATGACATTTACTGACAACATATCGGCAGCGTAGTTAATCATTTAAAATTTTCGCTAAATGAATGTATAATTTATGATTCAAGGGGCCTATTGTAATTGCAGGATTGAAGTCAGGAACTATGGGAAGCAGAATGATTTTAATAGAATGTTTGCGGTAACAACAGTTCCCCGAAATACACACTCAGCATGACCTGTGAAGTGCATTGCTGCTCGAGTTAATATTTCTCCGTACTGTATTTCCCAGCATCGCGGACTCATATTGAGTGTAATAACAACATATTTTGCTGAAAATGCTTAGTAGCTAATTCTCGGACCTAGTGGAATGGCACAATTGCAAGCGAAATATTTTGCTTTGAGTACTAGCAGATAAGTTCTGCGATTACAATATGTCCCCTATGGTAATCAATACGAAAAGTAGATTAGCAAGTCTTGTTGTTTATTAATTGCATGGGCGATTGTCTCGCAAATTATAATGTCTCCAGCCACTAGCTTTGAAACATTTTCACTAAAAGCTATGTATTGCCTCGAGTCTTTAATACCTTGGAGGCTGTCATCGCAGGAACACTTGGCATGCGCGTCGTTCTATGACTAAACGGGAGAGTGATTTAGGCTAATGCCGGGTCCCGCGCGAATGATAGTAATCGTGTATGGCGCGCGCTACACACTCGAAAATTGCGCAGCGCCTATAGTCTAATCTTATCCCTTGACTGGCTCAGGCCCTCCGCGATAGTGCGCGAGCTCACCAAGGCTTTCCTTCTCCTCCCTCTCGCTATCTTATCTTTCTGTTCCCTCTTTCCTGTCCCCCAGAGTAGGGTAGCCAACCAGACGCATTCCTTGTTAACATCCCTGCCTTCTCTCTTTATTTCTTACTCCTCCTCAACAATAAGAATAGTCAACCTTGTGCATATTTTGTTTTATTTTTAAAGCAACACGCACTATAATTCCTTGTCGGTAACGCTATGAGCCGCTTATGTGCTCATGGTATTCCTAGCATGAATGTGCCTGCCTCGCAGCATTAAAAAAGAAAAGAAAATCTGCCCAAGACTGAAGACAATTATTGTCATGTTATAGTAGCACAGCCCACCACAAAAAAGTATAGGCCACTCGGCTGTTGACCGCAATGATTGACTGGCCATTACTGTTTCTTTTATTTAGCACTGAGCAGTACACCTTAACGAGGGTAAAATTGTGAAGAATGTAGTTGTCTATCGTAGTCGTTTGAAATGTGTCGTTGCGTCCGACCATTGAATAATTAATAATGGCTAAGTTATAAAGCTATACCACTCAGTAGCCGAGGTGTCTAAATGCTACAAGGAGCGAGAAAGAAGGGCAGGAATTAAGTTCTTTTAAAAGCTCTGCTTCAGATGGATCTCCCCATCTTTCTGCCTTCACAGGCCGAGAGAAAACGTTCCAGTGGTAACTGTCCTTCCTTCCTTCCTGCTCGAATTTGTGGCAGCGAACCAAAATTCTCGCGGAGTTCAATTCTATGCCTATCAAAAAATATATCATACGACAGACATCCTAGAATCTCATTTGATGACATGAGGACAGTTATAGAACATATGCGTTAGATAAATGATAGAGATATGCTTTGCTCGTTGATTTATAACACTTTGTGACGGTAACCTTGGTCATTACGTGATTATATAGTTCGTAATTTACTTCAGCTATACGTATTCAACAATTTAGAATAAAACTTAATAGCGGCCAGGATAGTCAGTTGGTTACAAAACACAGCTCTTTTCTCTCTATTGTTTTAAATTCGAGCTGAACGCTGAATTATTTCGGGCCATTTTCAGCGTATTCATAGGTAATCCTTAGCATAGATTTTGTCGGGAAGGATAAAAACCGTGAAAGGGCGAAAAAAATATATATACATGTAACAAATTTTAAGACATTGGGGTCTGCTTGAATAAGGCAATTAATCATGAAAAAGAAACTAGCCTACGCATTTTGTAATTATGTAATTTTAACGTGTCATGAGTTCAATTCGTTCGACGTTTAGAGCAGAACTAGCATGCTTAAATGAGAGAAACGATCATGGGGTTTTACGTACTACACTCACAATATGCCTAGAGAAAAGGTGCAGCCGGGAATTTGCATCGATTATGACCGCGTTCAGTTCTTTAGCGTAGGCCTAAAACAAGGTATACCACCGTTTTTGCATTCGGGCCCTGTCGGAATGAACCCGCCACAGCCAGGCATCGAACCGTCGACCTCTTCTTCAGAAGCAGAATGGCATAGCCACTGAGCCGCAGTTGGAGGTGAAGCTTTAATTAATATGCTACTAAGCGCAATTGCGCGCCTAATTCGAACCATAATTGATTGAGATGAGATTAACGCTTGGGTTTGAACAGCAATACATCAAATGACGCACAACTGATAGACGAAGAACGTGAACGAAAGGAGAGAAAAGGCAATGAGATGTCAGGAGAGGAGCGCAGCGAGAAATGTGGCTCAAGAGAAAGTGCGAAGCTCCGAACACAAAGGCAGTTCGTTCTGAAATAGATCAAGATGGTCAAAATGACAGTAGTAAAGCTTTCGTAAATAATAATATTAATAATAATAATAATAATAATAATAATAATAATAATAATAAGCAGTCACTTATTTACCGTGCCCAAGAACAACCATGAGGTCTGAATGCTGGCGCACGCATACATTTAAAAAAAGAAAAAATAGGGAAATATAAGGAAAAAGAAGAATGAATAAAAAGAACAATGTTCAAAAGACGGTACGCACAGCAAAGCGCAAGGTTAATATAAAAGAAAAGGGAGGAGGATGGCAGTTGAATAATGTGTGAAACTCTGACACAACAACGCAAAGGTCGGAAAAGAACAATGACAGATAGTTATGAAAGATTATTGAGATCGTGAAAATAAGCGTCATAACGACTCTGTCATTCCGGGGACGGTTGAGTGTTGGTGATGACAGGCAGAAACATGGAAAGCTCTCTCTTCTCTGGTGATCTTGCGCGGAATACGAAACATGATACAACTCAGCAGCTCAGGGCAGGTGAGAATACCGTGAAGGAGTTTCAAAAGAAACAAAAGGTCAGCGCGATTGCATTGGCAGCGAAGTAAGGGAATGCCAATAATCCAACAGTGCCAGAACAAGGTCCAGTATCCGTGTTAGCAAGCCGGTAATGATATATGATTAGAAACTTTTTCCGGACCCGATCTATAATGTCAGTGCCATTCCAGACAACCAGGTTATAATAATAATAATAATAATAATAATAATAATAATAATAATAATAATAATAATAATAATAATAATAATAATAATAATAATAATAATAATAATAATACAGCTTTAACTCCACAGCAGCGTATGAACGGCATTCCCGCCAATCTGTATAGTTACATCTGTCCTCCATAATCCTAATAAGTAATACTGAAAGAAGGCTATTTAGTTACTCGGGAGAGAGGAAGATATTTAAGCATAAATTTCTAGAGCCAAAGGAAGTGAATTCACAAAGATTTTCCTTCTTAAGTGTGTTTCGCCCCTAACAGGCCACCTTCGCTAATGATGTGCCCAGTATCACGTTTGGCAGCCATCTGCTCTTCCAAAAAAAAAAAATTCAGTAACTCAAGAAGTTGTTTTCTTTGTGAATACGGTCTTCATTCTTATCACATGTTTCAAGAATTATAAAAAAAATTTTTACTTTCAAAATCGTGCGCCTTGCCAGCTTTGAAGGTGAGTCGCCAGCCCCTGGTCGTAACCGTCATGTTTCCTGCAATTAGCGCATTGCACACCATTCTTCGCGGTTTCCCCAGTCAGGAATAGAATAATTGGATTGGATTCGATTGGAGAAACTTTATTTATGCCTGCAGTTGGGCGCTCGCGCGCCCCGACGAGGGCCTACGTCATCCTCGAAGGTGCCGTTACTCGGCGCGGGTCTCCGCTCGCCGTTGCCGGCTCGCTGGGTCCGTGCCTTTCGAGCGCCTCGAGGACCTGCTGGACGGCCCAGAGCTGATCGTCTCGGTCGTAGCTCTTCGCGGCTGCCTCGAGCCGCGGTGGGAGTGTTCTTGAGTTAGCGTCCTCTGGATATTTAATGCAGTCCCACAAGATGTGCGTGTAGTCTGCGGTCTCCCTCCGGCAGACTCTGCACATATCGGTCGGATATGTCTCGGGGTACATGCGATTCAACAGTTTCGGGCTCGGTAGTGATCCGGTCTGGAGCTGTCTCAGTACTACCGCCTCCGCTCGACTCAGTCTCGGGTGCGGGGGTGGAAGAGTCCTGCGAGCCAAGCGGTAGGCCTTCGTGATTTCATTGTAATCCGTCATGCGGTCCTTGGTTCCGAACCACGTCGGACGGTCTTTCGCCGGGGCGCGGTTGGTTAGCGCTCGCGCCGCGGCGTGTGCCGTCTCGTTATGGTTCTCATTGCGTTCCGACGCGTCGCCCGCGTGCGCCGGGAACCACTTGAGTCGTACTTTTCGTTCGTCTAGTTTTAGCGCCCGCAGTACGCGCTCAGCCTCCCTGCAGATTTGCCCTTTGGCGAAGTTTCGCACCGCCTGTCTTGAGTCACTCAGCACCGTGTGGCAGTCTGCGTCGGCGATGGCCAGGGCGATGGCTACCTCCTCCGCTTGCTCCGCTTCGGTGCTTCTCACGCTCGCTGCCGTCCTCGTGGCGCCGGTTGACGCCTCTATGACGACCGCTGCGAAGGCGTTCCGTTGGTATTCGGCCGCGTCCACGTACCGCGCGTGTTCGTCGTTGGCATGCTGGTCGATGAGAGCCTTGGCCCTCGCCGCTCTTCTTCCCTTGTTGAACTCGGGATTCATGTTCCTCGGTATGGGGTCGATTCTGGTCTGGCGTCGGACCTCTTCGGGGACGGGGAGCTTCATCTCCACCTCGTTCGAGCGTCTTATTCCCAGATCATCCAGTATCTTCCTCCCGGCTTTGGTCATGGACAGCCGCTCCAGTTGAGAGGTCCGTTGCGCTTCGGCTATTTCTTCGAGCGTATTGTGTAGCCCGAGTTGTAACAAGCGGGCCGTGCTTGTGGACTCTAACAGGCCCAGCGCTGTCTTGTACGCTCTTCTGATGAGCACGTTGATTTTGTTTCGTTCGTGTTGCAGCCATCTGTGGTAGGCTGCAACGTACGCGACGTGGCCGATGATGAAAGATTGGACGAGCCTAATTAGGCTCTCCTCTCTCATGCCAGCCTTTCTGGAAGTGACTCGTTTGAGGAGTCGAATCGCGTTGGCTGTTTTTGCCTTGAGACGGGTGATGGTTTCGCCGTTCCTTCCGTGCTTTTCGATGACCATGCCTAGGATCCTAATTTTGCCGACCTCGGGGATTACGTTGCCGGATTTGGTCACGATTCTGATTTTTTCGTTTTTCGCGTTGTCTAGTCTTGCCTCTGCTGTATTTGGTCGGGGGGAGTATGAGAAGCTCCGATTTGCTCGGCGAACATCTCAGTCCGGTGCCTTCCAGCCAGTGCCGAATATGTCGCGACCACAGCCATCGTAGGAGGAGGAGCAACTACAGGTTCAAGCGCTTGCTTCTCATCTGCAGGCACAAGCTGCAGAGGCTGCCACTGTTCTCCCATTCGGTTGGTGACCCTTGCTGTTATGTTAAGCCCTCCCCCCCCCCCCACAAAAAGAAATGCTGTTCTTGCTGTTTGAATTGAGTTGTGAGGTTTAAAGTCCCAAAACTGGAAACGTGATTTGAGGGGTGCCGTAGCGAAGTATTTTAACAACCTGTGGTTCTTTAGCGCGTACCCACAGCGCGGCAGACTAGCGTCTCTTTTTTTTTAATTCGGCCTCCATTATAAATGCAACCTCTGCGGCCAAGAATCGAACCTGCGAACTCGTGCTCACCAGCGCGGGTGTTTTAGGTCTTCCGCCATTGCGTGTTTGAGGAAACGTGGCAAGCGTAAAATTTTGCGTATGTTTGATTGCTAAAATAATGATTATTCCATTCTAACAACGTCGTTACCTCGTTACATAACGAATACCAACTTGCGTGAGAGGACAACGCATTAGTTTTGTCGTTGGTGTTGTCGCCGTCGTCGCTCTTGTGAAACTTTAATCAAATTTGAGTACAATATGTTTGTGCAAAAAGTACGAGAACCTAACCCTCGTACTCACTATCCATAGTTTCACATCAGTATCCTTGACCCATGTATTTGGGATGTCCGCGCTTTGTTCCGTAGCACCGTTATTTCACACATGAACACAGCGACAACTGTTTCTTCCACAGGAGTTTCCATGGGAACAATCCTGGGCATGCAGACTGACACAGGGAACCCCTTCGGGAAAAACCTCAACAGGTAATTTGCTTTCTAATCCTCGAACTGTGCCAAAGTTCACAAACTTCAAGACGGCGTAATAACGACCTCCCAGTTACCCAAAAAGTGCTAAATGGGAAAAAAACTTCTAAACGACAAGCATTCGTTTCTAAAACCATATTCTCTAAGTACGTAATATCGATGAACACAATCAAACCTAGAAATCTCCACTTAGAAGATCGTGTGAATAATTTTTCACTCGAACGAAGGGCCAAATTCACAATGCTTTTCGTCCGTAAGTCCTGCTTGTCATTCGTCGGCCATATTTCCTATTTTGTCTAACGTAACAATTGTCTCATATCTACTCTCACGGACAGTTCTAGCGTTCTAGCGCGCCGGTCTAATTTTTCTTTTATGAGTACGGCTCCAAAATTGCTGCTCATCATTGGGTTAATTGCTGTTTATTTTTTAAGTCAAATTCGTTAAGACTAACGTCTTACCATAAATTGCATGCTTCTCTCAATTAACAACCCCTAATACTACCTCAGTAAATAAGCACGGAGCTTTAGATATTGCCTTATGGCAGTAATTTTGTATTATTTTCAGATTATCCTTTATGATCGTCTTGCGGGGCTTCAGGCCATGGATGTGGATACAGCAAATATACGACCTCACGTATGAAGGAAAAGTTTTTAGGGAGACCCTTCTTGACATGGAGAAATTTAGCATGTCGGTGAGTTTCCTTATAACGGGCATAAGCTGCTGTTAGTGTGGCCGTGAAACCTACGTGGTGGCCCACGTGGACTACTGGAAGTGCTCGGTTTTCAATCAATCAAGTGTGTTATTTTGGGGAGTCGCCTCACTTTGCTCACTCTACCTATCTCATTTTGCCCCTACCTGGAGCAAAATGAGATATCCTCGGCTTTTTAAAAATAACCTTTACTGCTTGTGTTAATTGCTGCGCTACAATTTTTCCTAATAAGGAAAGCAATGAACAAAGCAGCAATATGATTGGAACAACAGCTTTAAACAGCGTGAAAGAACACGCAGCGAAAAAACAAAAGCCCCAGGACAGAACACTGTTCAGTGGTTCTTTCCCTGCGTCCTGTGTCGTGCTATTGAAAGCTGTTTTTTAACAAGATGTACTAATCAGCCCAAATGAACACGCTGTTAATATGATACCATATTTTTCTCATTTAAAAACATAAACAAAAAAACAGCATCAATTCAAAAATTTCTGTCTCATTTTACCCCGTCTTAGCCTATGACTTGCAACTGCAAAATATTCCCTGGTTTTGCTATTTGGTTCCGTTTTTAGACAGAAATTATAGTGGCATTCAAGCAGCGGCCGTATGTAGGCGTCGGGCTCCAGAATAGTATATATATATATATATATATATATATATATATATATATATATATATATATATATATATATATATATATATATATATATATATATATATATATATATATGGACACCTATAACCCGCTTAGGACAGTGAAAGAAGAGAAATGCAACGATAGGAATAGCACTGAGCAGACAGAGCCCCTTCAACCCCCCCCCCCCCTTTTCCCTTTGGTAAAGGGAGCAGCAGCATGGTGCCACCTGCGCTTGAAAAAGGTTACGGGTGCCTGCGTAACGTCATGCTCCCTCCAAGTTTCTTTGACACCAAGCGTGTTGAATTAGTAAGCGAAAGTCTACTGCAACCTTTACTACCAGGTTTACTTCGTGAAGTATTATAATACCTTGCGTTTGCTGTGAATACCTCACCTTTGAGGCACAACTGTGATTTTTTTTCAGGTTGCCAGAAACGTACCAGTGAAGCGAGTATTCGCTATCACGGTAGGCTTTCTCGGAAGACGATAAATATGCATGAGGAACACATTGTGTTGAATATTAAAATCAAGGTGAACTTTTAATTTTCAAGAGAATAGGCGAAAATTCACCTTGAGTTGTTTAAATCATGGAACATGTGCATCGCGTAGCATCTCATAGACATGATGATTTAGGTGGGCATTGAGCCACCTTCCTTTATCCGAGAAAGACTAGGCAGACAAAATGGTAACGCGGGTCCACGAATACACCGCCATGCATCATTTATACTCTGTTTAGTTATGATGTCCTGACACATCTTGAAGGAACTTCCCACTCAATGATCTATGACAATATTTGGCAATACAGCGAAAATACTAATTCTATATGCAAAATCCTGAAGTAAAATTCAGATTTTCTGTTAACTTGCCGAGAGACGTGGTAACTGTTTCATCGACTCAGGTTAGGTGTTGCCTAAACTAACTACTTCCAACGTAAAATTGGGCGTACCGAATGCTAATTATGTATTTGTGGTGAACCAGATGAGGACATATCACGTGTGCTATGTCTGCTTTATGCCCCGTAGAGGCTAGAACTGTGCGTCAACCTTGCAATTTGGAGGGATACGCTCTCTTTAGAGGCCGGACTGTGGCCTTCTCGAAACGTTTCAATTGTGTACATTATGTGTTGTGCGGAACTTATCCAACTCATCTATTTGACCGACAGCGGGGGAACGAATGATGTCTAACACTGGAGCCAAAATTTCGTTACAGAGACTCGTCTTCCTCAAGGCTTTTTTTTTTCTTTTGTCTTCGTCAGGCCAATAACAACAAGGTTTTGCCCCGACGGAGGACTCCTCCCATTGTAGAAATGTTTTCTCTATTCTGAGTCATACCTTGACCGGCCAGTGTTGATCAGGGCCTGTATTCACAAAAACCTCTTATGATAGAATTGTTCATGAGAGAAAATTTCAGCCAATCCTGATGCTGTACATATTATTAACGAAGTGCGACCGGCCAATGAAAAAGAACACTTGCGAACGACAAGCTTTGTGAATTGGTCCCCAGAAGTCTCTATCTTCTTGTGAAACTGAAACTGTCTTGTTTGTATCCTCGAGCCATTTTTTTCTTTCTTATTTACCCGCTGCGTGTAACTTAGTCATTATGGCATTGCGCTGCTGAACTCGGGGTTGCGAGTTCGATTCCAGCTTCGGTGGCCGCAATCCGATGGGAGCGGAATCGAAAAAACGCTCGTGTTTAGGTTTAGGTGCACGTTAAAAGACACCAATAGGATAAGGTTACTCCGGAGTTCCCCACTAGGGTGTCTGTCATAATGTGATCGTGGTTTTTGGCACGTAAGATCCCGGGACTAAATTTTTTAATGTTTCTTTCTGATTTACATCAGGTTCATTACTTCAGGTACTATTGTCACTCATAAAGCCTTAGCATAATAATAATAATAATATTTGGGGTTTTACTTGCCAAAACCACTTTCTGATTATGAGGCACGCCGTAGTGGAGGACTCCGGAAATTTTGACCACCTGGGGTTCTTTAACGTGCACCTAAATCTAAGCACACGAGTGTTTTCGCATTTCGCCCCCATTGAAATGCGGCCGCCGTGGCCGGGATTCGATCCCGCGACCTCGTGCTCAGCAGCCCAACACCATAGCCACTGAGCAACCGCGGCGGGTGAAAGCCTTAGCATATGTTGAAGTAAAACTGCAGTGAAATTAAGATTACAAATAAATGGTAAAAACTGTACCCATATATTGGCCCAATTTTTTTGAATTGTGGCCAATTTCGCACTGTGTGCAACACTTAAGACACTCTACTTAGCCTGTTGTAAGAGCTCCCCAATGCTTTCACACCAACGTGTCGCTTTCTTTTGTTTCCGCTCAGGTGATGCAACAGCGTAAAGAAAAACTGCAAGAGATGGAACTGAACAACGAAGAAGAGGAGGGTGATGGGGATGAGCAAGATGAGGAGGGCGAGGCCTACAGCAAACCCATCGGAAAGGAGTCCATCGTCCTCGACTACCTACTGAAGAAGCATCTCGAAGAGAGCAGTTATACCATCGACGAGGTCAAGAAGGACATAGACACCATAATATTCGGAGTATGTTGTGAGACTGTCTATTACTTTCGTAATGGTATAGCATATACTTATATTGAAGAATTCTCTACGGTATACGTTGACTATGAAGTTTTGGTTGTTAAATCAAATGGTATAATTGTAGTTTTAATTTACAGGCCTCCCTCCGGAAAGATGGGCAACTTTTTGTCGTATATAGGGGATACACTCCAGTGCATTGCTAACACTAACAACTCGCTTGTTGCACTCGGCTATTTTAACATTGACATGAAATCAGGTAGTGTGGCGTCTAGATACCTATCTGATGGTTGGTCAAGTTATAATTGTGAGAATGTAATTACGGCACCGACAAGAATAACTGAAAATAGTGAAACTAGTATTGACTTGTGTTTCACGGATTTTCTATGCTCTGATGTTATTTCTGGTGTACTAGCTTCTGTGACCATCTTCCATTTTTTGTCATCCTACCTATCCATAAACATGAGTTAAATAATTCAACACAGCATTCTTGTTAAAGAAATATACTGAGAAAACACTGAGCCATTTTTACGAATTAGCCCTTCAGTTGGACTGGTATGAAGTATACAAGGGAATAAACCCCAGCCTTTGTTACGATATATTCCTGAAAAAAAATTTAGCGATATACGAAATTGCATTCTCACTGACTCGTCGTACGAAACATAAAAGGTCGAGAAAGCCCTGGATAACTATGGAACTATGCAAAAGAATTGTTCAGAAACACAAACTTTTCGCCAGGTTTTTACAAAGTAGAGATTTAAACTTATTTTATACTTTCAATATAACGAAAAATAAACTAAGTTCTGACTTAAAGAAAGCTAAGCAAGAATAATATACCGAGATGTTTTTTTGAGAAACATACCCATAGGGTGTTCGGAAGCCAATCCATCAATACCAGACGAGATCAGAATCGAAGGAACGGTTTATAGCGGTGCCTCTTTGCCAAATAAATTTAACTATTACTTTCTAACTGTATGTGCTAATAACAATGTCACCTCTACCGGTCCAGACCCTACTAACTATCTGCTTAATTGTTCGGTAAGTTCATTCTATCTCGAGCCGACGACGCCATATGAGATACAGAAGTACGGGTCACAACTAAAAAAATAATTCTTCTACTGGAACTGACGATATTAAAGCAGAAGCAGTGAAAACTATAACTAATGTAGTTGCACCCGTCCTGGTGCACATATGTAACCTAATGATAGAAAAAGGGATATTTCCGCAGCAATTAAGAACGGCAAGGGTGTGTGTCATTCACAAAGGCTGGAGTCACGATGACCTTGATAATTGCCGCCCAATCTCAGTTTTATCTGTCTTTTGCGAAAATTGCAGAAAATTTTATCAAGAACCGATTAATCTCTTACCTCACTAAAACATCAGAAATAATAATTGATCAGTATGGTTTCCAGAAAGGAAAATGCACTGAAATGGCACTTACCAAAATAAAAGACAAAATTATTAGTAATATTGAAAATAAGTTTATTACAGTTGGGTTTTTCCTGGACTTCAAAAAAGCGTTCGATTCTATTAAACATGAAATATTATTTCGTAAATTACCGTTTTATGGTATAAGAGGTATTGCTCTGGAGCTTATTAATAGCTGTTTATCGTCAAGAATACAGTGCACAGTTGCAAACGGTGTTCCATCTGCTTTTGGCACAATATGTACAGGTGTTCCACAGGGCTCCATTTTAGGGCCCTTACTTTTCCTACTTTATATTAATGATATTATTGATGTACCTAGTTCAGCGGATAGAGTTCTGTATGCAGATGACACTAACATATTTTTCTCCGGTATTGACTTCTTGAACACTATAGCAAATGCAAACAAATACTTGTCTGAACTATTATTATGGATAAATACCAATGAGCTTCAGCTAAATTTGAAAAAAATTTAGTGTTTAAACCTAAAAATAAAATTCTAACCTTCGAGCCTGTCCTCAGTTTCAGAGGGGAAAGCATTGAACGTGTGAGGTATACACGTTTTCTTGGCGTGGTCTTCAGTGAGCAGTTAACCTGTAAGGAGCATCTTATTTACTTGTGTTCCGAAATATCACGCTTAGTCGGACTAGGGCATAAATTAAGGCTTCTTCTACCAACCTGGCTAAAAAAACAACTATATTTTACCCTCATCCAGTCACTTCTCCATTAATGCTTATTTGTATGGGGTAGAACACATACAAACCTGAACTCCTTATTTATCTTACAAAAGAAAGCAATTAGAGCAATCGTTAATGTTCCCTTCACTTCGAGTACACGAAAATACTGGTGACCACAGGGCCTTTCTTAACATGTATAAGTTAATAACACTTCGACAGGCAATACAGGCTCATTGCCTGATCCACAGCAAACCTAACCTTAGCTTTTGTTCAGTTGCACAGCCTGATGCTGTTTATGAACTCCGATATGTCTCTCGCAGAACTCCTGAGGTTAGAACTAACTATGGGCTTCAGACTTTTGAACATGCCATTATAACTCTCTTTAATGACAACAAAGATATCGAAACGCTAACACACGAGTTCCCAAGTAAAATACTTTACAAAATAAAGAGTTCCGGATATATTACTTAAGTCATAACACACAACTTCGCCGTACTGTAGTCTTAACGTGGCAGATTATTTACAACATTGCTAGATAATGATGGTTTACTTATTTATTGATGTTTGTGTGCTCTCTTATTTCTTTTCACAGCTGTAAGTTCAAAAATTACTGTATCGAAACATTTATATACAGTACAGAATTGTGGATGTTCCTTTTTTGTGTGATGTTAATCTTACCTTAGAAGAAAGCTTGTCGTCTCAAAGCACTGTTTGTCAGCACCAGGAGGGTAGGCCTCGTCAGGCATATACAACCTTTAGCCTCCCTCCTGATGTGGCGATGTATGTTTGGATGCTATATATGAAATTGAAAAAGAGAATAAACTTCAAACTTGAAACTTGAAAAATTTTAAGCCGAACTCAAGCCACCATAAGACATAATGGGTTTGTTTTTCTTTGTAATCTATACATCTGTAAAAAAATTTCTCTGGCAGATCGCGCAATGGCACTTCATTTGGGCCCGCATTTACAAGAAGTTCTTACGCTATTATTTTTTTGTAAGAACAAATTGCAGCCAATCATGGCGCGGGACATATAATTAGCGAAGGCAGCCAGCCCATGGCAAAAAGCACTTACGAACAAACAGCGTTGTGAATTTCGGAGGCTATATTGCTTGAAAAGGGGACCAATACTTGCAAGACAATCAACAGCGGTAGAACAAGTGATGTCGCTGAAGCCAACGCATTGTCAAAGATGGGTGCTGACAAGGGCGATAAGAACAACTGCCGATTCACTGTGTTAACTCTTCGGATGAGGGTTCACTAGCGTGAAGTATCCCGAAATTATGCCCATGGGTTTTCCTCGCATGTGCTAACGCCAATGGAAGTTTCCTGCTTTTATCATCATCCACAGCCGTCGACGTGGCTCTAGATTGCCCTATGCCGATCTAGAAATTTGGTTCCAACAGTGGCGATCCTGCCTGCTTCATTTTACACAAGAAGTAATTTGCAAAGGCAGCGTTCATACGAATACGGTGCACAGGGCATGCTGCTGAAGAAGTATACAGAAGGCCGAGGGTCATTAAGGTGAATGGTAAGGTGGCCCCGTTCTAGCAAAACAGGAAGTCATATCACCGTGCGGTAAAGAATAGCGGTCAAGTCCAATCCCAATCTCGAGGGCTCTCAGCTCATAATGATGGTCCGGATGACATAGCATATATGAACAGCATTAAGTTTACCTAAATTCTCGGAAGCCAGTGACGCAAGAGTTGTGTTATTATCGCATTGGAGAGCGTAGGAGACAAAGCAGGACCCGATGTAGCTTATTCGGAGGTAGCATGTTCTGGGTCCCAGCTTTATATTGTTTCCTTTCTTTTCATCTTTTTGTTTACCCTTCCTCAATACTTTGCACGAAGCCACGTCTCAGCAATTGCTGAGATCGGCCACTCCACGGGTTGGATGATAAGAAAACAATGGAATGGGTCAAAAAGAATCGTTACGTAATACATTACCTGTAGTCGTGATCAGAATCAGGCCGTGCTAATATTCGTCTAAATTTAACACCCCTACACTATGTGTGCCCTCTACAGGGGTGATGACACCAAATTTACGAGAATAACTTATGCACTGCTTGTTAAACCGTGCACCCCCCTGCCCCCACAGCAAGATAACAAAATTTGAGTGCACGCAGTACAGCATAAACTTTGTATTTGAATTTTTAATGTCGCAGTTCAACCGTAAAGCAGTCTGGCTACACTGAGGGGTGGCGAAATGAATGGGCACCCCTGGAAACGGCGCCCTCGGGTAACAGAAGCCTGTCTCACGAGCCATGCTTTTGTGTGCTGCGAACACGGGCAGTGATTGCATCAGCTGAAAGTGGGTCATGGCTGTCATGCGTCGTTTAACATGCACATGTGCGTCTCGGCGCGTCTCTGCAGTTTACTGCTGCTTTTTATCGCGCATGTTAAGGAATTGCATGCACAATTTAGCATCGACGCCATTGCTACGCCGTTGGGTGCTAGAACATGCGGAGACAGACGTCTGATGTAGTATCTACTTCAAAGACGAAGATGCCATAGCGGTGGCCCATCAGTTTCTCATGTCACACAGCCTTTCCAAAAGGGCGTTTGCTATCGATGAGAGGAGATGAGAGGCAGCGATTTCAAATTGAAATTTCCAGTAAATTTGTGCGCTTAGAGCCCTTTTTTTCGAGTGGGCATGTGTGTGGGAGGGAGGGCAGGGGCAAATTGAGCCCGCTACTCTCAGTTACAAATATAAAGTGGTCCCTGAAACGGATTGGACAATTTTTGTAGACGTGGAGGCTGCAGCTACAGTGAAACATTAGCTTCACAATTTAAGTGAAGCGCCTCATAGTAAGAGCGCTACGAACGATTACAAGTTACACTCCTCCATAACCATGCCTTTTTTTATCAACTCTATTGCCGAGTAATAGAGGCAAAGCTCTGCCTTCACTTGCTCTGCTTCATGATGTGACATCGTGCCGTCAATTTCCGGTTGCCTTGAAGCCAACGTGCGAAGCCTTTTCAACCTCTCGGCTAGCTGTATCGCCGTCCATGCGCAACGACAGCTATCGAAGCAGCGTGCGTTGCGAGCGTTCTGGTGTTCTGGTGCCGCCGAGCGTGTCCGGTATTCCGGTAACCGCAGGCGAGCTGGGCGTTTTCACGTATGGGTGGAGGCGTAAAATAAAGCCCCTCAATACAACTACCGCTGTGACGAAGGGGCTTTAACGTAAACGTGAGCGGCCTGAGCGGTCGGCACGGTGAAGCCGCCTGGTGGCGCAGAGCTTAACCAGCCAAACACAGAGCGGCTATTACTATAACCAAGTGTAAAACACTTTAAACATTTAAGAAGATAACATGTGCAGAAATACTCTCCTTCCGAACATTTACACCAGCAGCGAAGTAGCATACACTTGGTTACTGCTATCTTCGCTCTGTGTTTGTCTGGATTAGCTCTGGTGCCATCAGGTGGCGCACTGAGCAGCGGCCATTTACTTTTGCGCCTCCGCTCATCCGGTAAAACGCCCAGTTCGCTTGCGCTTGGTTTACGCGAATACCAGACACGCTCAAATTCCCCATTGTGGTAGTAATCCTTTGGCGTGAAGTGGCGACCGCAAACGCGTAGAGGCTGGTGCTGATCGGATACCGACAGCCCGATGCGCTGCAGCCCCTGCGCTCGCACGTTGCCTTGGATAGGGACATCATGTCGCAGCTTGACATGCCGCCGATCGCTAGATTTGCAGCCCACAACGTTACAAGGGCGGTCCATGGCGCTCGCGAAAAGAAAGCTCGAGACCAGCACTGACCGCGAAGTTCGTGTCAATACAGAGACGGTTATAACGTAAGCAGACGACATTTGCTGCGTGCCGCCAACGCTAGAATGTAGTGATAAATTGTCGTTGTGCATTCTCTTCCTCTTACTTTTTATAGAGAGAAATTAACCAACATTCCCACTGTTATGAACAACGCTTGTTTACCATAAGGATTGAAAAATTATGGATGATGCTACCTGGGTAGTCAATCAGATAGCTCGCTCAACTGACGTCAATAGGGCTAAGTACGTCAATTGGGACGACTGAAAACTGAAGGAAGCGGCGCCGCTACGATCGATGGCGATGCACATTTTTAGAACCTTATAATAAATTCGACGCTTTACGCCTAAATGAGTCACTTAATGATCGAAGGAGCTACCCTAACGACTTGGTACGTTTGTACAATATCATTGAAATCATTTCAGCGTCCCTTAAAGACTTCCTCTGTAGCTCTGAACTCCGCTGTGTTCTACAGGCATGAGCGAAATTTCCTGCAGGTTGTGGCTTTCAGATGTCTTCATGAAGGCAGTTTGCTTCCTCGTCAGAATGGCTAAAAGCGCTGCCTGCGATGTCCGCAACAGCGAAGTACGGTTCACTTCCTCTTGTACTACCGTCCTCGATTTGACGTTTGAGAAATCGCTCTCCTCTGTAATAATACGACTAGACGACGAACAACTAGTATCTAAGAAAAAGATAGACTTCATCATTCTTTGGGAACAATGCTTTGAGAGCGCTGTTACGTTTTTCTTTTTTTCTTTTTTCTCGGGGCTGACTGGACGTCAGTGTTCCCCGAGCGTACACCAGGGCCCGTATTGACAAAAAGATCTTACGCTAGAATGGTTCGTAAGAAAATAATACACCCAATCGTGATACTAGCGATAGTATTAACGGAGGCGGCCGATGTATGGCAGAGATCACTTACGAGCGAAAAATAATTGGGAATTTGGCCCTCGTGCAAAACTCACAATGTTTTTAGTTCGTAAATGATGCTTGCTATTGGTCGGCCACCTTCATTAATATTATGTCCAACATCCCGATTGGCTGGTATCTGCTCTAATCAACAGTCGTAGTGAGAGAACTTTATTACTGGTTCGGCTATAACTGTATTACCCACCCTTTATATGCGTCTGTTTTTTTTCTTGGTTTTTTTTTTTCGTCTTTTACCTCACTCTGATCCCTTCCCTCAGACTATAGCGCAGTCAATTAAGTTGCTCCTCTGGAGCCGAATCCAGAAAATTTTTCTTTCGTGAGGACAACCGCCCTCCCTAAATATATATGTTCAACATCAAGATTGGCTGAAATATGCTCTTACGAAGAATTCTAGCATTAGAATATTTTTTGTGAATACGGGCCCTGTTTCATCACTCGGTCTTTTCCCCTTTTTATTCTTTCTCTGATAAGACATTTTGATAGACGGCGTGGCAGCTTTCCTGCTTTGTTCGGCTACCATACCACAGCGGGCAATGTATTTCTGTAGTGGAGAATATGCGTGTGGTATGTGGGGGGGGGGGGGGCACAATATGAATCATACGATATTTGTTCCTCAAGCGAAAAACTGCTTGGTAATGTGTAATGCTTAACTGGTCCCTAATTCACAAAACATTTTCATCATAAATTCATAAAAGCGCTTCGCCATTAGCCGGCCACCTTTGCGAATATGTTCAATGCCCCAATTAGCCAGCAGCTAATCTCATGAATAGTTCGAGGTTAAGAGCATATTTGTCAATACGGGCTCTGCTAGTTTAGTCATAGGCATTACGTGATATCTCGGGGAAGGGGTAGGGGGGCGTTGTAAAGGGGCAATTTAGCGCCGTTCTGGCGACCTGCAAAGTAAAGTGCGTGAAGTATAAACTGCCAAACAGGAAAGTGGCTGCAAATACACCCTAGATGTCATCATGGAGCAATATGAGGCCCCAACTGTCGGCGTGCGCGTCGCTTGATTAGAAAAAAGTGCGCCAATCAATTGGCTAACGAAGACAAATTAATTTTTAGGGCGCCACGGCGAATGTTTCTTCTCCCCTTGCGTCCGCTTCGCACATATAGATTCGCCCACTCATTAGTTCCAGGAAGGTAAGATTACTTTAACTACTTTTTTAACGCAGGGAAACGACACGACCACATCTGCAATGAGCTGGGCTTTCTACCTCCTGGGACTCCACCCGGACAAGCAGGCCAAAGTGCACGCAGAGTTGGACGAAGTGTTCGGCACCGACCGTGACCGGGACGTCACTAAGGCTGACGTGAACCAGCTCAAATATCTTGAATGCTGTATCAAGGTGCGCACGCAGTACCAAACCCGTCCCGCGACAACGCCTTTAAGTAATACATATCTTATAAGCCAAAAAGTTTTTTTGAAATTCGTAAGAAGTAGCTAGATTCGTAAAGCTGTCCACAACACCATTCGGCTCTACACCATCATTATTCTGTTATTACAACTAAGGGGTGTACAAATGTTTGTAATAAGCTCAAATGTGATGCAGTGAAACGCTCACAGAAAATATTACAGGCCGTAGAAAGGCGTACCACGGATTTGACGTCGCCAGCTGACCTTGTCCACCTGGCGGTGCGAATGATTTCGTTCTTTGTGTAAAAAAGTTTTATTGTTCTTAAGAACACTGGTAGCGCTTGAAAAACATTTGATCAACCCAACAGCAGCATGCAGCTGCAAAGAAAACCCACAAGGATTTTTCTTAAACAAAGCTTTGTGGTTGACGAAAAATTTGTTTTTATCGGGGAAACGCCTTTCCCTGGTGGTCGCTCTAACGTCTCAGCTAACGAGCAGGGTAGCAGACGACACTGCGAGGCCGAATTTATTGACAACTCGAAATATAGAATTATTGAATAAACAAGTCAGTTCTGCTGAAATCCGCAAGGTCGAGGAAAAGACTTGGTTCTGGCTTTGACCCTTTGACCAGGAAGAAATTTTCGTAAAATGCGAAGTTCTGTTTCTAAAAAACCCATGTGGGGTTTCCTTTGTAGCTCCATACAAGGTGTGTGACAGTTGTCTTGAAACTTCCTCTACCTTGTGAATATCCGCAGAACTGACATTCTTAAGGTGAGGTGAAGAAAAGGACGACGATGTCTCCGAAGAAGACGAAAAGACAACGCAACCTTCCGTCGCTTCCGTCTCCGTTAACGTTATTTTCTTCATCTTAGTGTAACATGGGCAACAATATATTCTGTAGCGTTTTGAGGGTGACATATAGGCGCCTATGAATCTAAGGACCCTCCAAATAGCAAATAGAGCAGTGTCTGAAGAATAAAACAGTCCCGTTCCACTTTTCGACAAAACTGATTACTTTCAGCCTATGGTATTGATCTCAGCAACCTTCCGCCTGCGCTGTGACTGAATTTGAATTAGAATCACGGAATTGTTGCACCATGGCAGACTGAACTTACACCTTCACGCTTCTCGTTGTGGTGTAGATATTTGGCCTTAGTATGATATACCGCAAGGAATAGCGCAATACAGCACGGACAACGGAAGAACACGAGGCGTAGCGCGTGTGTCGTGTCTTTCCTCTGTCGGTATTTTATTTGCGCTATTCCTTGCAATGCGCCACTTTCGTCGGATAGCGTGAAGGTGTGATGTCTTGGAAGCCAAAAGGGGAATTAAGTGAGTTCCTGAACTTACAGCTTGCACAAAGATATTCGGGCCTCTTACAGATAGAGTAGGGTGGAACAGAATATTGTGCGGAGAGGCTGTAAAGGGATATTCGTGTGATGCTAAAAAAGAAACCAAATTATGGAGTTTTACGTGCCAAAACCACTTTCTGATTATGAGGCACGCCGTAGGGGGGAACTCCGGAAATTTGGACCCCGTGGGGCTCTTTAACTTGCACCTAAATCTAAGTGCACGGGTGTTTTCACATTTCGCCCCCATCGAAATAACGCCGCCGTGGCCGGGATTCGATCCCGCGAACTCGTGCTTAGCAGCCTAACACCATAGCCACTAAGCAACCACGGCGGGCTCGTGTGATGCTAAAGATGCTGATAATTGCGCGTAGTGAGCTGCATTAGTTAATTTAAAGAATATGGGCATTTGATTCAGTCTTAGCCGCAGGTAATAGGATGTAATGCAAATTTCCTTTCTTCGGTGGCAAAGAATAAACATGCGTATTCACTTGTACGTTACTTGAAAGGCTTATTTACGTTTAATCACTCATCTGGGTGCTAAAAGCAATGCTTTATTTCCAAAAAGCAACATGTTGCCTTCCATTTCTTTCTCAGTTGCCACAAGTTCCTCTTTTTTATTTCATTATTTATTAACCTCATACTGCCGGCCTTGTGGCTCAAGCAGGAAGGGCAAGGTACACTGGTAAATACGCATATGAAAAGTTAGAACGCTAATAAAATATCACAAAAAATTAATCCCTAAGAAAACAAATAAAACAGCACAAAAGAGCAATTGTACCTAGAACAAGCTATTAGGAACGCGAGTTTCAAGTGATTCTGCAGAGTTAAGATTAGGGAAAGGTATGGCATACCATTCTTTCATAGTTCTGGGTAAAGAGGAATACTTAAAGAGCTTTGTCCTGGGAAGGTAATGAGAGAGAGTAAGGAGAAGGGAAGGACCAGTTTTTCTGGATGTAGAAAGAGTGAGGCATAGGCTAGTATTTACGAAGAGCTTACGGCTTATTAATGAGTAAATGAATTTTAGTGGTGGTATGTTTCGCCTCGTTTGAAGGGTGTAAAATTCGTAAGTGCGCAATAGCTCGGTTGCAGATTCTGGGAAAAAATAAAGCGAATCGCTATTCTCTGTATCTTATTCATTTAGTGAACGAATCCCAAATAACGCAGGAATATTCCAGTTTAGGTCGAACAAAAGTAGCATAAGCTAATGACTTCACTTCAGGGGATGCATCTTTGGGCATATGAGCGAAGTAGATATCATTTTCTAAAAGCATAAGAGGCAATGTTGGTAACATTACTATTTCAGTTTAGGTTGTTAGTAACTGAAATTCCGAGATTCTTGTATTCGTTGACTTCAGTCAATAGGTCTGGGCCAATTCAGTAAGAAAACTTCAGAGGTATTTTTGTTAGTTATACCTATACGAGCACATGTCTATCCGAATTTAGTTTCGTCCCTCATTCGTTGATCCTCTCAAGAATATTGTTTAGGGCTAAAGTAAGTGCTACAGTTGGTCATTACCTGTATTAATGTCGTTAGAAATTGTACAATCGTCGGCAAACAGGCAAATATTATTGGGGGCATCTATTACGTCGACAATGTCGCTACAATAAATAACAAAAGATACTGGAGCAAGCACGTTTCGTCCAGGAACGACGGAGCTCCTTTGAAGAAAATGAGACCGTTGCCTATCAATTACTACGTACTGATTTCGATCCGTTAAGTAAGCAGAAATACAGGCTTGAGGAAACTAGGGAGACTAAGAAATTCTGATTTGAAAATTAATTTGTCGTGAGGAAGCCCTTCGATAGAAAGGCATCTACTGGAAAGAATTGCCCAGGTGATTTCAGTACAGCGGCAAGAACAGCCAAAAGGGCAGTTCAGTTCATTGACAGCCATCACCGGAAAAACCATATAATTCTCAACAGGCATTTTCACTTCTCTTGTAGGAGACTCTTCGCCTGTTCCCTTCGATACCACTGATTGGACGCCACCTGGAAGAAGACTTGGTTATTGGTAAGTTTGACGCGTTTTCTTTTTTTTTTTCATTATTTCAAACCCCCTTTGAGAAGCTCACGCAGAGGATGCATCCTTTCGTGTAGGTTGAAACAGAAAAACAAAGAAATGCGGGCTCGCAAAGCGGCAAGAAAATTTCTCATTCCTTAAGGACCATAATTGTGACTAGAGTTGTGTGCAACATACAAGTTTTTTTTTTTTTCAGCCCATCGCAAGCAAGAACCCTCATTACACAGACAATCCTAGGTACAGAATGGAAGGCCGAGTTCGCTGAGCATTTGCGCGTTTAAAATAATCACGAGGACACGTGTGGTCGACAGAAAGCATATATGTGCACTGCCCTCACAAAGGTGTTTTGCCGAACAAGTGCCGTCCACGTGTTTTACCTTGTGCGCCGAAGCGCCGGCCGAGTCGACGCGTTTGCTTGCGTTTGGAGAAGACATTGTATGGTAATACAGTGACGCGGTGCGCGGCCTTTTATCTGGAGACCCGTGTGCACCACAAAGCGGCCAAAAATTGTGACCGTCATGTACACGTGTGTTTGAATGATAGAGTTTGCAGGAAAAGGGAAATGAACGAAGGCGCCCGCGTACGAAAGTTACCAGTACATCCGGTGCGATTTAGCGCTAAGGGCTGTCTAGTTTGCTTCCTGTAAGCTATATCACTGCGAGGAATTATCTTGTAAAACCCCCAGAAGGCCGTGTCCGTCTGCCCTGCTGATGACAGAACGCCGTAACAACTCATAAACAGAATGCGTCACGATCAGTTTATAGAAATATTGCAGAGCAACCTCACGTCAGCAGTGAGAAGTTCGCTTGCATGATATGCCGCTAAAGACGACCTGCGACCTTTAAATAGAGAGAATACATCAGTGAAAACTGAAGGAGGTTAGCCAAGTTACGCGCTTGCCATATACTAGTCCAGATGCGTGTGATCAAGCATAAAAGGCGTGCGAGGACAGGGATAAAGCGCTGCACTGTAAAACAGCTCAATTTAGGGAGGCTCTTCATGCTACACTTGAGCGAGACATACGAGAAAGCACGTGTGGTGTTCCTCTCGGTGTTTCTGTACGCGGCTTGCTTGTGTTTTACTCTCATGTTTGTCCTGGTCTACGTTATGCAAAGTTCCTTCTTAAATGCCATATTGAGTGACCGCCGATTGCGCCGCATGCCACCCGCTCAAGCGCCATGCGTGGTACTTGAGCGGGTGAGCCCGACATGTGTACACAACGGGGCTCTGTGTCTACCGCGACGTGGGTCACGTAACAATCCGGTACACACAGAGACATCTTGCACAGTAGATGCGCGCTACTCAGCCGTCTATAGGTGCCTACGCTTCACTACAGTCAGCGCTTCCGACAGATCAGTGCGTCCCTCGGGCGCTTCGTCATTGAGGCGGAACCTGTCGCCTCCTACAGTGCATAGCACCGCAGAACGCCCGTGAGTCGTAGCCAAACATGACGGCCACTGCTCGGGAGCCTCGGCCTAGATCATGACCTGGATTTACATTGCTAGAGCAGTTCCTAAGCAATATCACTTTGTCAGAACAGGTGCCACTGGGGTTAAAGTGAAGGTTTTTAACACATGTGCAGCTGCCCAATGAGAAACCGGTCTCGTATAGAAACAAAAAGCCTTATGAGCCCCGGATTTATAAAATGATCTTGAATTCAAAATGTTTCTTGTGCGGAAGAGCTGTTTGCCATCTGCTAGCCGCCTTCGTTAAGAGTAAGTCCGACATCCCGAGCTGCTTGCACTTGCGCATGCGAAGAGCTTCATGGCAAGAACATTATTGTGAAAATGTACCCTAGGCCTGTATTAACAGAATGCAATTACGCTAAAATTTAACGTAGGAGCAAATTCCAGTCAATCCTGATACATATCATTAGCGAAGGCGGCCGGCCATTGGCAAGAGCACTAAAGAACGAAAAGCTTTGCGAATTCAGCTCCACATACGTTTTCGCTCTCTAGGCTGTGAAATAGCTTATGCACTTAAAGCGTTCCAATTAAAAAAGAACAATGACATGTTTCTTATTTCCAGAGGAGAACTTTGATCACGAAAAAAAAAACAAGATACATGAGCGTGTTCATACGAAAGTCAAGCCACGGATATTAGCAGTTGACAGTGGTCACCGGTAGTATTGAAGTAATAGCTAATTGTTTTCTCTGGATAGAGTGAACTAGCATGCTGCACTTTAGCCATATCTGGTCCTTGCGCCCCTCAACACTACACATAGTCATAGATAAAGTGCCCGCGCGGTTCTATTGAAGGACAGTTCAAATACCATGAGCCGCACATATTCAGATTGAAAGCCTCTTTCGTTTCTGTACTTGTTGCTGCGAGTGTTAACAGTGATTTAAGACGTCAAATAGTGTTTAATATTCGCTTGACGAGACACACGCACAAAATAATTATAATATCAAAAGGCCATAACATTGCTCGAAACCACTCGTTTCGATCTGCAACACCACCGTTTCACACAGATAGTACTAATTAAAGCTTACCGCGCTCTACAGCTCTTAGAACCTTGAACCAACAGTCAGGAAGGGAAACACCGGAAAAAATGACGTAGCGTCTACAGATGCTCCCCGTAACACCCGTTATTCACACGGATTATATGCTCGCGCCTTCTTCTGCTCTTTTCAGACGGCTACCGAGTCCCGAAAGGTGCAAACGTCTACCTCAACCTGTTCAGTTTGCACCAGAATCCTAAGTACTTCAAGGACCCGGAATCCTTCATTCCCGAGAGGTTCCTCACCGAAGAGTTCACCGCACGCCACCCGTATTCGTACCTACCTTTCTCTGGTGGTCCCAAGAATTGCATAGGTTTGTACTGCATGCTTACAAACAACGCGATGCAAACTTGTGCTCCTGCAATGATGTAGGAAGGTATTGTTGCTGTGACAATACAGCGGGCGGAAAGTGACTTTCACACGATCATTCCGCGCCTAAATATGGCGCTCGTTCTCTCAGAAAAGTGAGGAATTGGGTTGGATATTGTGCTGAACTAAGCGGAACGGATCGCTTCAATGACACACACAAACTAGAGGAGTGCAGATTATCAATTTCTCCTCCGTCTTTCTTGATTGAAATTTATCTGTTCGGATACAACAGAAATGTTTCCCGCGCATGCAAGCTCCATTCAAGCCCCTTGCAGTATACGTTCGTGGAGTGGGGTGCTTTCATTAATGAAATCGTTTCTGTCTGTTTTTTCACCAACAAAAATTTCATTTCGTATACAAGCGCAAATTACAGTGCTCGTAAAAAGCCTGTGTGGCGCACGCAAACCGCATCCTTTCTTTATATAACTTCACCAAGCAATAACCAGGAATCATGGTTGCTGACAGCCTTGCGCGTATAGTGCCTGCATTCATACCAACGAAGAAGGCTCCTCAGGAGGTGAAAATAGTGAATATACAGGCTTTATTAGGTCACTTTCCTTCATTGTGGTATCCGTCGCACTGTCCTTGCGTGACATAAGACTACACATAACCGAAGCCACACTCCTCTGCTGCATCCGCTCAGGGTCAGCGCAAACTTTAGCTTGGCGGTGCAAGACGTGACGTAGCGCATCATCATCGTGTGTGCACTATTCGAGCTCTAGGTGACGCTGACTGTTATTTATTAGAACGTAGTCAGTTTGATACACAACGTAAATTTGTAGTGAAATTGACTCAAGCGCAGAATTCCTTCGCACATGAGAACAGGTGACATTTTATTCCGCGAAGGCATTGGATACTTACGAGGGAAATGTTTCGGCTTCTCTTCCAGTTCCTCTGCGATATAGGTTGAGTAAAGCGGTGCAGCAGGGCGAGGTGGGATGGATAGCGTCCGATAGACGGTGCGGCCCAGTTGAAAGTCGTCTTCGCCGTTAGTCTTTCTTGTTACGTTGTGACAGGCTTAGGCTCTATCTGACATGGCAAGAGCTGCGCTCAGGCATAGTGATTGCCGGCAGCAATGGTAACGCTATAGCTCCGCCTGTGACTAGCAACACTCCTCCTCCTCCTCCTCTTCAAGAAGCAAGAAAAGAAACCAAATGATATTTTGCCTTCCCATCGTGCAGCATTCTCTGTGTGTCGTGGCAAGACATGTCCCATGGCTTCTATTAGAGCCGAAGGTTTCCGTTTCAAAATTTTTGGGGCAACGCCGCCTTTCCATCAAGCGACGCGAATGTCAAAGACGAAAGTAGACGCGCCGAGAGGAGACGTGCGGGAAGTACGACACCCAACATGAGCATCGCTGCTTTGTTTGTTTGATCTCTAGCATTCCCTTCCATGCGTTACCTTTTGACGCCTCAGCAATATATATGAATCAGCCGCGCACATCTTGCATCAAATTTGCGTAAGCATAGGCATTCTGGTACAAACAGAAAGCACGTACGTGACGCTTGCATGCGCATGCAGTTACACCACAAGTACACCGTCGTATGCGTTTACCGGCGATAGTCAAAAGTGCGAAAATCTGCCGCTCTGATTCGGTGTCTAAGGCGTGACGCTGCTGAGCACGAGATCGTGGCCTCGGTTCCCGGCCGCAGCTGCTGCATTCCGACAGGGTGGAATGCAATAATGCTCGTGCGCCGTGTTTCGTGTGCAGGTTAAAGAACCACCGGTCGCCAAACCTAATCCGTGGGCGTCTACTGCGGCGTCCCTTATAATTCCCTGTGGAGTTTTGGAAAATTCAACTCCAGCATTTCATTTAAAATCAAGATATCGTACTCTGAAACTTGTAACACGTGCCCATCACTGGCTAGCAATAAGTGAAGGTCACGCTGCTTTGGTGAGACTGTTGTCTATTTTTTATTTTTCGTATTTCTCTACAAATTATTTGTTTTCATGCTGCTCACTTCTACAAATCCGTGCATACTTGCCTGCAGATAGCGTAATAACCACACAAAACAAAAGAGACACATAACCACATTCATGTCGCTCACCTACAACAGAAGGATCCATTTCCAAGCTTATAGAACAAATATCGAACAAAGTACGAAAGTAAATGACGAAAGCCAGATTGCCTACCACCGCCTATACCGTGCCCTATCACGTGATCCCATAGTTACATATTTCGATGACTGTAAGTGGAGATCTTGGCATGTACTGTCGCGGCTGCGGTTCCAAGCCCCTGTTTGAAGATTATGCCATTGTAAGTAAAGACAACAGTCAAATAAGCTGTGAGAATGCAGAAGCTGCCGAGATTATGCGCATGGGCAGCATGTTTGTTTCCTTGACCAGGAAAGAAGTCGACTTTATCACGCCATAATCTTAAGAAGGAAAAGGCAAATTTTATTTTGATATGGTTGTTCTGTTGGTTTTCATGCTAAATCGTGATTTGCCAGCAGGGAGGGATCACGTAATATGGCATGAAATGATTGGAAATCGTCCTTTCCTGTGTTTGCGTTTTCCGTTATTTATTTTAATTCATTAACTCATGACGTTTTATGTGCCAAAATCGCGGTCTGATTGTGAGGCACGCCGTAGTCGGGGACTCTGGAATAATTTTGAGAACCTGGGGTTCTGTAATGTGCACCCAAGACAAGGTAAACGAGCATTTTTGCATTTCGCCCCCATAGAAATGTGGCCGCCAAGGCCGGGACTTCATCACGCACCCTCCGCCTTAGCAGGGCAACGCGAAAACGTTGACGCCACCAAGGCGAGTGATTTATTCTATAGGCTTGAGGAGGAGTAGGGCACTTGCTTGCTGCAGGGGGACCTAGCCTTGCAAAAGTTGCCGGCAATTTCTCAGCCTGAACGCCATCTATCAACCGCGATACGGTTTGAAACGCTTCCTCGGTAACAACACCAGGTATCAAAAAGAAGTTGACATCGATCCCAATACGCTGCGCGTTTTCCGAACCGCAACCCCCCCACACAGCTCACTCTTCACTTGCCAAATGTGCATCACGGAGGAAGTTTAGAATGGAGCTCAAACAGCTTGCTCCTAAAGTCCTCGCGGAAACAAAATATCACTCACATTTGAGTATGCTGTCGTCTTGTGCTTGAGTTCATCGATTAATATCTTACGTTCTGCTTCAAATTCAGGCCATTTTAGTATGCAGTATTTGGAAAGTTTGGATGCGCTTTGTAGACAATCACAAGTAAGAAGACGGGACAGGCGCAAACTAACAACTGAGGTTTATTCGAGGGAAACACTTAAATATCAGTTCATGCCAGCGCAGGCACATCAGGGTATCAGCAGCAGCTGTTGATACGCTGATGTGCCCCAGAACTTAAGATATTACTATTACCATCTACTTAGGACAGGTAGTGACCGCGGATCGGTATCATGAGACTGAAATAATCAAAAGAATAAGAATGGGCTGGGGTGTGTTTGGCAGGCATTCTCAGATCATGAACAGCAGATTGCCATTATCCCTCAAGAGAAAAGTGTATAACCGCTGTGTCTTACCAGTACTCACGTGCGGGGCAGAAACCGGGAGGCTTACTAAAAGGGTTCTACTTACACTGAGGACGACGCAACGAGCTATGGAAATAAGAATGATAGGTGTAACGTTAAGAGATAAGAAAAGAGCAGATTGGGTGAGGGAACAAACGCGACGTAATGACATCTTAGTTGAAATCAAGAAAAAGAAATGGGGGCATGGGCAGGACATGTAATGAGGAGGGAAGATAACCGATGGTCATTAAGGGTTACGGACTGGATTTCAAGGGAAGGGAAGCGTAGCAGGGGGTGGCAGAAAGTTAGGTGGGCGGATTAGATTAAGAAATTTGCAGGGACAACATGGCCACAATTAGTACATGACCGGGGTAGTTGGAGAAGTATGGGAGAGGCCTTTGCCCTGCAGTGGGCGTAACCAGGATAATGATGATGATGATGATGGTGATGATGATGGTGATGATGGTGATGATTATGTTGATGATGGTGATGATGATGATTATTATTATGATGATGATGATCAGTTCAGCTAAAACCATTAATCACACAATGCTCAGGTGGTGGAGACCACAATAAAAGAAAGTGGCTTAAGAATAAGCTTTAGCTCGGGCCCAACTCCGACACGGCCTATACAGATACAGGTAAAACGTAGAAACGCTTTGAGATAAGCGCCGGACCGATTTTAATGAAATTTGTTGCACTTCAGAGAGAAAGGTCAATTCTAGTGACAGTAGGGAGCGGAATTTCTATTTAGGGCCTCCATATTGTTAAAAGAATTTTCAAAAAATTTGAAACTCCGAAAACAATAGAAGCATGAAGTTTACAAATTAATAGCTCTGCATCAAGAACAGATATTACGGTTCTGTAAATGGCATCCGTTAGATCATTGAAAGCGGACAAATTCGATACGTCATTTTACATTTTACGTAAATTTGTTACATTGTGTACAAGGGTTCTGCAAAAGTCGTATTTCCATATTACTATATTTTCCAGATTCATGTGTAACATATAAATTTTGTGCACTTTAGATGTACTATTAGATGCAATTCACATAATTATGATATAGTTTTTCATTGCTGAGTTACCAGAGTTGTAAGCTTGATAGTTTCATTTTCTGAAAATTCGCGATTTTCTCCAATTTTTAATAAAAGAAACGACGACCTAACTCACAAATTCGAAACGAACAGTGACTAGATTTTATGTTTCTCGTTTAAATACAACAAACCTCGTCAAATTTGGTACAGTGGTTGCCCAGAAAAACGAATTCTCCTTTTACATGTATTTAGATAGGAGTACCCGAGCTAAAGCTTTCTCTTAAGGTGGCCATTTTAATCTCTCTTTTGCTTCCTGGGGAGCCTTCTTCGTTGGTTTAAACTGCAACGATTCGCGCGTCAGACTGTCAAAGGCCTCGTTGCCTGCTACGACGATATGGGAAGATACCCACTGGAACATGATGGTAAACCAGACTTTCTACAATTCTTTAAGAACATGTAATGCACTCTTAATGCACTTGTCAACTGATTATGAGACACAACCTTTTACTCCGTGGTAAACCCACGGAGTAAAAGTTGAAGCCCAGCCTTGTAGGCAATTCAGTTTTCGCAAGGCTGCTGCAACGGCAACACTTTCACATGCCGTCGAAGACACGACGCGGTCAAGTCTGGCAGCCCATTATTGCCAGTCGGTATCACCTACGCCACTGCACTAGCTCCATTCTCTTTGTCAACACAGCCGTCGGCGTACGACTGCACATGCCTGTCATACATTCGGCCGAGTTGCTCTACCACCAAAGATTTATTGCTACACGTGTAAGTCATTTAGTGGGAATATCCGCCTCCGTGCATGTCATTGTCTGTTCTTGCAACTGTGCCGCCTCAGCGAGACTCAGGCAAGAAGAATGCTTCTCCAGAGATTTCGGAGGCGGACGGAATCTTGCATCTTTGTGGCACTCAACACATCTCGTGTATATATGGCCTACAATTTACAAAATTGTCGGACCACTAGGAGCCACCGTTGTCATTTGAAAGCGTGCAATGTCAGCTTACAGGCCTAGAAGTTAATCTTTCAGTTGCAAATTAGCGCTCTGTGTTTATATGTGCTGCGTCTTTTGGGTTGTGCTATTGTTGCGATATCTGTAGCCAAGTAAGCTATACCGACTTACCCAGTCTTCAAAATGAGCAAGAATCAGTACGACAGGCAGGCTTTTTTCCCACCAAACAGCGTCATAAAATGCCGCTAACGGAAGCAATTCAAGTTATACTAGGGCCCCCTCTAGAGGTAAACACTGTACGGTACGCGATGTCATACATCCCCGATGTCGTTGCTCACTCCCCAGGCCAGCGATTCGCCCTTCTGGAATCCAAGGTGATCATGGCTAAACTGCTGCTCAAGTTCTCGGTCGAGTCGACGCGCCCCCTCGACCAATTGCGAGTCAGCTACGAGATCATCGTAAAAGCCCGCGGTGGACTGCGCGTCTGGTTTCGGAGGCGCCCTCCTGTCACCGACAAGTGGCAGGTGTCAGCAACGTGAAGACTGAGCCTTTTTTTTTTCTACACTACGTATTTGTATAATGTTTGTACCGCGCTACTGTTAGTACCTCCTTTCGCACTAATGTTTTTGCTACGCTACAGTAAATGTGGCACGAGCGTAGTTTCTTGGTTGTTTCTTTGTTATTTTGGTTTTCGCGCGTTTGTATATACCAGAGGCTTTGAGTGCAATCAAATAAATCATTTGGATGGTAAAAATAAAGGACGCCTGGATCATTTACTCGCGGGTTGTTTATTTCTGTTTTTCATCCCATTGTTTCATATCAACCTGCCAGGTAGCAAGCGCTAAACGGCAGGTACAGGATAATATTTGCAACTTGGACGCTATTGCGAATCTCGTGTATATCCTTACATCGTTTCGTTTTTTACGCTTGAATTTCGCACTTTTCTTTTTTTCGTATCTATAGCACGCTTTCAGCATTAACATGGTCAGGCGGCAGCCAAAGTTTCTACAAGGCGAAAACAAGTTCCCTTGTCGAAACTTTGGTTCCATCTGGAGACACCTCTTGATAAGTTATATGTGCACCGGCTCGTATAAGCACTGCATGTTGACCTCCAGAGCAGTGCCAGTGATGATGCCGCTGTTGCACTTAATTAAACAAAAAAAAAACAACATAGAATACGTATATATAATGTAACTGTCACCTCATAGCTAGGTGTGATGCATACTGACCTCTTAACTAGATAGTGCGTGATATTCAATGGTTTCTTTGAAATTAGTTACATTTGGTCTACTCCAATTCTCGGGCCACTGCGTATGAGCCAATTCCTGGCTAATCCTAGCCATTGTGGAATAGCTGGAAATGAATAGGCTGACGCGGAGGCAGAAAAGGCCCACACGTACTGACGGGAAGATTATGAGACTTAATTTTTCCCGGTATCAAATCAACGCCTGGCTCCATAACTCCATCAAAACCTCTATGGCGCGACAATAGGACAACCCTGAACAACGGCAAGAGCGCCTCCGTAGACTTGACGCTGGTTTGCGATTCCGGCTTCTAGTTCGGTGGCGGAGAGGTCAGCAAACACTCATCCATCGATTACGGCTCGGTGTGGCGCACACAAACCGATGCCTTCACAAGATTGGACGAGAACGGGACCCTGACTGTAGCGTCTGTCACACTCCCGAGACAATAGCTCGCGTGCTTTGCGTGTGCATTCAATATGCGGCCGAGCGAAGAGCATCTAAGTCTAGTGTTGACTGCTTGGACTCGCGCCCCTCTTCGGAAGAAAAGATTTTAGGCGCGTGGAGAAGAGTTGACTATGCCCAACGTGCCATAAAGTCACTCTTGTGCTTTCTACGTGAGGCTGGCTTAGACGATCGCCTTAAGAACC
Source organism: Dermacentor variabilis (assembly GCF_050947875.1). Taxonomy (NCBI): domain Eukaryota; kingdom Metazoa; phylum Arthropoda; class Arachnida; order Ixodida; family Ixodidae; genus Dermacentor; species Dermacentor variabilis. The sequence goes on along the minus strand of NC_134568.1, from coordinate 52,360,439 downwards.
TGTGAGACGTGCAGACAGTGCGAACTGTGTTGGCGCAATAAAGTTTCTTGTCGACACGATTACACCTGCGTGCAATGTGTCTACAGCGCGCATCCGCGTATTGGACAACGTGTATATAGTAGCTCATTGTACCATAACATAATGACCTGCCACCTTACCTTTCCCTGTATCTCCCACTTCACCTTACCCCAGTGAGGAGTAGCACGCTAGAGACACGCCCTCCAGGCCAACCTCTCCTCCTCCTGGCAATCCGCCAGAATGGCTATGTGCCTACTGGGACACGGGGGGTTATAGAACCTTTAAAAATACCTATCGGTACTCTGATACAAGGGGCATTTATGCATGCAGTTCCCTCTGTATGTATACCTCTACACACTATCCTTGCGCCGACAACGATCAAACATCGCCGACGTCCCACCGCGTGCATCCACCAGAACTGGTGGTTGCATGTCGAAATGGCTTGGGAACAGTGTACTTTGCATACAGAGACACTGCATGACATTAGAGTTGCGACCTGTGAGGTTCATAAACATTGCATGGTATTACGGATTGCATAAATGTGAAATAGACAATTCTAGTCATCGAATTTAGTTTTATACAGCATTTAAATAATTGATTCACGATAGCTTCGCTAGAGATTGGTTCCAATTTGATTCGATCTGCATAATGTTTACAGCTGCAGACTCGCCATATTTTAATATTTTTCTTCCCTCACCTTGCCGCAGTTCAGGGTAGCCAACCAAGCTCAGTGCTAGTTAACTGCCCAGCATTTCATTAACCCTTTTCTCTCGCTTAATCAGGGTACTAAACGCACACACAAACTTCGCATGATTAGCGATCAGTCAATTCAAAGCTCCTGATACTAAGAAATTGTGGTGGTGATGACTTCCTTTCATTTATTTACGCAGGGATGCCCTCGAAGATCTATGAAGGAGTGGAGGAAAGTAGTTCAATGAATAAAATTATGGTGATTTACGCGCGATAACCACGATCTGATTATGAGACACAATATAGTGGGCGACGTCGGATTAATTTTGACCACCTGGGGATCTTTACAGGCGTTTTGGCATTATTCCGCCATCGAAATGCGGCTGCCGCGGCTGGGATTCGATCCCGCGCCCTCTGGCTTAGCAGCCCAATGCCAAAGCCACTACGCCAGCACAGTGGGTGGGGGAACGTAGTGCACTTTCAGTATCACACCGCCTGCTATGGCGGTCCGCCGTGTGGATGTGCTCTGCGCCGGATTGGACCATGGCGGGCCGTGACGTTGCATCACGTGACCGATCGGCCCGCAAATTTGGTCCGTCGTGTGGATCGGCCTTTATGAGGCACGCCGTAGTGGAGGACTCCGGGAATTTGGACCACCTGGGGTTCTTTAACGTGCACCGAAATCTAAGTACACGGGTGTTTTCGCATTTCGCCCCGATCTAAACGTAGCCGCCGTGGCCGGGATTGGATCCGGCGACCTCGTGCTTAGCAGCCCAACATCGTAGTCACTAAGCAACCGCGGCGGGTAACACGACATGCAGAAAACGTTTTTATATCGATGGCACTACAGGGCTTGCGTGTAGCGAAAGCAGTCGTGCCCATAGGTCGGCAAATTCACTCAGACTCAGACGGACCGATGAGTCTGAGTGAGCTCGACTGAGTATCATTCTGGGGAGACTGAGACCAAGTGATTCCGGCTGTGTAAAGATTCCATGATTCCGAGTCTGGTTAAATAAACGCGCATATAACTTGTAGTTCAACGAGATTTACGCAAGGTAACACTTCTTTTATAGTCACTGATCATTACGGTTCAAACTAAATTCTGGGCTCCGAGAAACGTTGCCTTCGATTCACATTTCGTATCGACCACGCTGTCGCACGACGTCGCATGAAAACAGTTGCGGAACTTCCGTTAACAGCATCGCTATGATGTTTTCATCATAGTCATTCACGTAGGCCAGGGAATCATAAAAAGTGATAAGTGGAGTAACGGTTGTTTACATTGCTCATGTGACTATTACTTGCGTCGATGCCGTACAATTCTTCTCTTTTCTTTTTTTCGACAGAGGCAGGTCGACCGTCAAACAGGTTGGGCAAGACGGAGAGTGATCGCTCTGTACGCTATACTGTGGGCAATGACACAAAACGTGCAATTTGCGCATGGTTTAAGAGCGTTTATACGGCTGTAACTTGTCGAGTGACAAAGTATGAACACATACGTGAACCTTTTATACCTTTTTCACACGAGAACTTAATGAGCCGCTACTTCCTGTGACTTACGCAATTTTTTACCAAGAGTAAATTTTATCACAGGTAAAGTGCATGGTGCAACTGGCCTTAAAGGCCGCCATTGTTGGCACACATTGAAGGCACGTACATGACAGCACGCATGATTGACATGTGTTATTGTATGCAGTGGCACTTTCCCAAATCTTTTCGGTAGTTTCAGAGCAGTAGTGATGTTTTAGGAACTTCTTCAAGTGGAGTAACCATGGCTGTTGCGGTCAGCAATAATTCCACGTGAGGGTAGTTTCCATGAACAAAACAAGAAAAAAAATAAAGGGTGCTTTCAAGTTCTCATCAGCGCAGCCTGGCAAAGGAATGTTATCAAACGGCGCGAGTCTTCCCCTTCGCACGATCCTTGGTTTTCCAGGGCACATTAAGTGCTGTATGGACGTTTCCGTAGATGCTCTTCATCTTAACCTGCCTACACGTCTCTTTCTTCCTATCGGCAATAAAGCGCCTGCAATACTAGGTGAAACGTTCTTCGCCCGCTTTGTTGCACCTTTAGCAAAATAGATAATGAGAAAACCTAGCCTTTAAGTGCTCTGCTGGAACGCAGGCAGATGGTCTTCGTACTCTACGAAACAGCTAGGTTGACCCGTTGGATTAGGCCTCTTCACAGTACATACGCTCGAAGTTCTCGTGCAGCCGCAACCAGACGATTCGTTCGTCATGGAAAAGAAGTGGTAGAACAAATGTTACCCATGACATCACCGGCCATTTTGAAGCCTTCAGTACGGCAAGAGCACGGCCTTCGAGATTCATTTCTATCACCCTGAGGGACCCGTCGTTGAGTTGGCGCGATTAGGGCAGCATGTAATGCCTTTTATAAAGGGCTAGCGACAGATCGGTGATTTATCTGCTCGTGTATAGTGGATACGGCAGCCGTCTAGAACCCATTCCTTTAATTGCAAGTCAAGCCTAATTTTTTTTAAAAAAGCTCCCACTCGCCTTAAAACCCGCAGCCGCAAGTCGACCGAATGGCACGCGGAGTCGTCGCACAGAAGGCAAAACAAGTGGCTACGCTGTAGCCTACAAATAGCCGTATTCTCAACTATAGAAAGAGAAAGCACTAAGTCGAGCATGGGCAAACTGAAATTTGAATACGCTAAGGACGGTGGCCTTGTCGGTCACTGTTTATATGATGCTCGCCTTGAGAATACTTCACTGTGCTGCAGGCACACAACAGAAGAAGAAACAGAAATTGAATGTTTCGAATGCATGCTAGCGTGGTTTTAATGCTAGAAAGCAAAGCCCTGGAATACATCAGACATTGTTGCACCACTACACGTCAGGTGTATATTAACTGGGCAAGGAAGTGTGTACATAGGAACATAAGAAGAGTGGCGACTTGTACAATTTAATGCCAGGTTTTAGTTTTTTTTTCAGTTAAGTCTGGCAAACCCAAAACAAATGAAAGGTTTTTAATTCCTAAGTTGCTTGGGAAACTTTGGTTTCAAACATGAAACAGGCGCACACGTGATGGTTGCCGTTACCTCGTGACAACCCGGCTTTAGCGTCACTGCCTGCGCTCTGATTGTATACACAGATTTTTTCCACAATACAACGAGGTGACCTGCATCGCGGCATATTATCCTGATTGTGAATGTTGCAAAGAGAGTAAACGTGCAGGCAAATAGTCAGTGAAAGAAGCAGGCAACCATTTATGCGAAGAAAGGGACAGTAATAAGCAAACTTCGGCCTTATACTGAAAGGAGAAGCAGGAAGCACTGTCCTTGTGGTTTCTCCATTTTATGTGTGGATATTATTAGAAATGCAAAATGTTGCAGAGGGCATTTTTGTTTATCTTTCGACAAGATCGGCGCAGGTGTTCAGTATCATGGTGGTTAAAGGAAACAAAAAGAACCGCTTACTATACAGCTTTACATGTAATGCAAATGCAACAAATATGATCATAAGCGACCCACGTGAAGCGGTGGAAGATTCAGAGAGATCTGTCGTGCCATAATTCATTAGGCCAAGCGGTTTAGGAAGCACAACAACCGCACTGTCGACATTTTTGAACCGACACGATGGCAGTACTTTCACGGGAGTGTGACCAGAGCACTGTTACAATATGTGAAGCCGACTGGACTCAGTTACCACTTATAGTGCGCTGTGCGTCATTGTGTGTACAAGCAGTGTTAATTCTGTCCCTGAGATTTATCTCTCTTTCCGTATCCGGTCATTTTTAATCCTCCACTTTCAAGCCGCGAACAGGACATGCGTCTGGTTGACCTCCTTGCCATTCCATCATTTCCTCTCGCTCTTTGTTTTTAAGAAGCTGCCGACAGAAGAGGAAGACAACTCAACAAACTTAGGCAAAGTGTGGGCGTTGTTTTGCCCTTGGCTCCACTTTTAACGAGTCAGTTATCTTTAATTTAGTACACCCCCATGGACACATCATCAAGGCTGCTCTCAAGTGCCCTCGAAAAGAAAACGTCGGCTGCTGCGCACCCAGAAACAAAATGAATGCACAATTAAAACAATAGGTGCCTGTTCTTCTATTTGTATGCATAGAGCATGACGTTAGAATCAAGATGTCACGATTAAATTCCCGGAATGACAACAAGGTTTTTCTAGGGCAGGGACAGACATTCACACGAACTTCGGAGCACGAGCAGGTAGGAACACGCTTCGACTTGCTTGCAAACAGTGTTCGGACCGAATTCGTAGTTTGTTACCTCGTCGGAAAGGACGCTGTGTGTGTTCGGTACTATGATGTTGGTGGAGAAATCAGTTTATGCGCGGATATTTGCAAGAGTTGTAGTTTCGAAGCTGCTATGAGTAATGGCTTGAGGGGAAGAAGCTCTGAGAAAATGTAGCCCTTTTGAGTCACCTAAGTGGATAAAATATGCTAGACAATCAAGACGGCTAAAGAAAACAGTATCTAACAAGTCACCTGGTTATCAGTTTCATCGTCAGTTGCCTCAAACCGAAAGTCACTTGTACAAATGATTCGAAAGATCCAAACATAAAGAAACTATGCGACCGCTTCACGACGAAAAATCATGATTATGGAAATGTCTTCACAAGGATAGCCCTTTGAAGGTGTCCGGAGCCTGCTAAACACAGGTAAGGTCATTTCGCTTTCGAAGGGCAACTGTGGAAATGGTACCACCTTGAATTGTGCCCGGTCATCTACCTTGCATCACCTTTCCTTATAGTATCCTCAGAGAGCATGTCTCCGTACGACGTAATGCGCCTGGTCTACTGTATACGTGCATGCGTAGGCATTTCTACTTACAAGTGTGTCATAAACGGCTTGATGTGTCGTGGATAAAGACTGGCGTTATATTTAACGATTAAATTCTCTTTTAAAATATAATGCAGCCACTTCAGCCTTTAAAAGTGCGCTGTAATTTAACGGAAGGTTGCAGACCATGAAGAAGAGAGAAGAATAAATGCCGAACCCCATTTAGTGAAAGCCCGTAAAAGCCGTGAGCCCGGGAGAAAAATGCTGTCCAAATATAATTGGCTGTGACATCAGCATAAACACTACACACAGCTCAACAAACGTTGCTAAGTCCTATTAGCGGAAGATTATTAAAAACGCGTGAACGCTTTCAGCTAGAAAGTTCATAACTTCTATTAACCCCAGTTAGACTGAAGTGCTTCCGAGCCTCGTGCTGCTGCGTCCACTTGTTGAAATCCCGAGTCCAACAAGCCACATCCTCCCCCTTTCATTTAGTATTGCGCAGAAGCATCACCTCTGACCAGGCCCCCACTTTTTTCCTGTAGCTCGCACTGTTAAAAAAAAAAGTCCCGTCAAATTACGCTATAACCAGCAAACTCTTGATGCGAGGAAGTTCCCGCAATGATACATGATACTGACACGTGCTTATTGGGTGACCGCTTTTCACCGCCTAACAAATGTCATCCCTCAGCGCACGACGCGCCTGCATGTATCGGAAGTTTCTCGAATGTTATCGGCGGTTTTATCCGCTGTCCGTTGTCACGGAACTTTGTGTAATCTGATTGCATGTATGCGCAATCCGAATTGTGTAGTACTTCCTGGAACACACGCGGGCACCAGCGATTCCTCTAGAACCTTCGATGACTCATGTATAAAAGCCGACGCGCTTGCCCGCAGATCCAATTTCGGCTATCGCCGACTGTATTCGCCGCTATGGTTGTTCTTTCAGTGTAGCCTGTTATTGTGGGCACATATTCGTCCAATAAATGTTAGCTTCGTCATTCACAGTATTGCTACTCCGTTTTCTTTTTACCGTCACTACTACGCGACAATACTACTCGAGACGTAATTACTAACCAACATTACCAATGCCGTAACTAAAAAAACTACTTTTACAGCTGTTGTGATCCTTAACATTACTAATGTCGTACCACAAGCAAAAACCTCTGAAGCCATACTTATTTGCCATTACAAATGCCGTACCACAAGAAACTACCATTGAAGCCGTAGTACCTCCCAACATTGCCAATGCCGTACCACGAACGAAAACTTTTAAAGACGTAGTTACCTACCGACATTTTCAGTGCCATATCATAGGCAAACGGTTATATAAATGTAACATGCCAGTTCAGGGTCAGAACCATATCTGGCGCATGAGATATCTCACCTGTGAGACATCGTGACTGTAATGATACCGTAATGAATATGCATGGTTGCTGTGCTCTACAGCAGTTTTGATTAATAATGAAAACGTCATAAGGTTACGCAACACAAATGCACTGAAAAAAAAGGAATCGGAACACGAGCCATTGCTACAGGTGATCGTGTGTGTGAATTCTTCCGTTTTGTTGTGCAGCATCCCCGGTGTTGTAGCTATCTATTAAGTAGTCTAATTAAAGTGGAACTCATGCAGTCAAGAGTTCATGAGAAAATAAATATGTTAGGCTGAATAACGAATAAAACCGCCCTTGTGACTGTTGTATGGGTATCAGGAGCTCAACTTTTGTTGATGAGTTTTCTCCTTTTCTGTCCAACACAACCAAATGTTTTTCATGCAAAAATAATTGATACTCCATAAAGGATACATGAATACTCAGGACAGACGTCCAAAAAAAGAATAAAAACACAAGAAGGTCACTTTTCAGTTGTCATATATTTTAAGATTATGAACAGCCTGTCTTGCTCCATCAGAGGAGCTGAAAATGAGAAGCGGAAAATGTCAGTCTGTACCTGAAGTCAATCAAGCAATAATAAAATAGACTCAGAAAGCTCTTGAAGGTCGCAATCTGCGACCTTCAAGAGCTTTCTGCGACCTTCTTGAAGGTCGCAATCTCTGCGCAAGCCGCCAGAGTTTTTGAGTGTGCTTCTTTGTGTTCCCTCTTCTTCGCATACCAACGAGGCACCTGGAACGAATATGAGATAGGCAGGTGACAAATGCAATTAAAAATACCCATGGAAAAAACAATTGTGACAACTAACTTATAATCCCAGATTTATTCCACATAACCTACTAAGGCTGGCACGTAATTTAAGCCCCTACCACCATCATAACTTCTTAAGATACACACAGATCTCGGCAGCCACACAGGATTATATATCCTAGTCTTGGCACTGATGCTAGGCTATTCCACACTGCAACTGAAATACGTTTAGCCATGATGGTATCCACGCAAGGGCAGCTTGTGTAAATATATGTGTACCTGCATTCTTAACACGCTCAATCAGTGATGTACCACCTGAAAACATTGTTCTTAAATACGCAAGAAATAATGAGATTATGATAACTTATCAGCTTCAATCTGCCAAACATCAGCAAACAAGAAGTGATACTTTCAATGTAAGAGGATGCAGAAATGAAAAACGGCATGTTGTCTTTCTGATGGAAAAGTCAAAATAAGGTACAATGAAACAAAAACCCCCACAGACGCTAGTACAATAAATCTGCCTTGTGTTCATTTTCTTGAGTATTATTGTTTACAGGCAATGCTATATGTGCAGTAAGGGTAAGGAGATTGAGCACACTAATACAAGCCACTGTAACTTGTGTATACTGGTTGCGAAATATACTGCCTAGCCTCACATACTTCTTTCAGAGCATCAGTACCTGCTCTTTGTGGTTAACCTGTATGAATCGTAGGGCATAACAGACAAGGCTTGCAATTCGAAATAGGGTTACCTTAGATTGTTACACTGGTCAGTCATCGCGAGTACGAGCTTTTGGAGAAAAAAAGTTGAAAACTGCCAACTGTAGTAGACACTTTACAGCAAGCAGGTCACCTATATTCACCCTTGTTCTGAGTCATCATCATCATCATCATCATCAGCCTAGTTACGCCCACTGCAGGGCAAAGGCCTCTCCCATACTTCTCCAACTACCCCGGTCATGGACTAATTGTGGCCATGTTGTCCCTGCAAAGATCTTAATTTCATCCGCCCACCTAACTTTCTGCCGCCCCCTGCTACGCTTCCCTTCCCTTGGAATCCAGTCCGTAACCCTTAATGACCATCAGTTATCTTCCCTCCTCATTACATGTCCTGCCCATGCCCAGTTCTTTTTCTTGATTTCAACTAAGATGTCGTTTACCCGCGTTTGTTGCCTCACCCAATCTGCTCTTTTCTTATTCCTTAACGTTACACCCATCATTCTTCTTTCCATAGCTCGTTGCGTCGTCCTCAGTTTCAGCAGAACCCTTTTCGTAAGCCTCCAGGTTTCTGCCCCATATGTGAGCACTGGTAACACACAGCTGTTATACACTTTCCTTTTGAGGGATAGTGGCAACCTGCTGTTCATGATTTGAGAATGCCTGCCAAACGCACCCCAGCCCATTCTTATTCTTCTGGTTATTGCAGTCTCATGATCCGGATCCGTGGTCACTACCTGCCCTAAGTAGATGTATTCCCTTACCACTTCCAGTGCTTCGCTACCTATCGTAAACTGCTGTTCTCTTCCGAGACTGTTAAACAATACTTTAGTTTTCTGCAAATTAATTTTCAGACCCACCCTTCTGCTTTGCCTCTCCAGGTCAGTGAGAATGCATTGCAATTGGTCTCCTGAGTTACTAAGCAAGGCAATATCATCAGCGAATCGCAAGTTGCTAAGGTATTCTCCATCAACTTTTATCCCCAATTCTTCCCACTCCAGGCCTCTGAATACCTCCTGTAAACATGCTGTGAATAGCATTGGAGATATCGTATCTCCCTGTCTGACGCCTTTCTTTATAGGGATTTTGTTACTTTCTTTGTGGAGGACTACGGTGGCTGTGGAGCCGCTGTAGATATCTTCCAGTATTTTTACATATGGCTCATCTACACCCTGATTCCGTAATGCCTCCATGACTGCTGAGGTTTCGACTGAATCAAACGCTTTCTCGTAATCAATGAAAGCTATATATAAGGGTTGGTTATATTCTGCACATTTCTCTATCACTTGATTGACAGTGTGAATATGGTCTATTCTTGAGTAGCCTTTACGGAATCCTGCCTGGTCCTTTGGTTGACAGAAGTCTAAGGTGTTCCTGATTCTATTTGCGATTACCTTAGTAAATACTTTGTAGGCAACGGACAGTAAGCTGATCGGTCTATAATTTTTCAAGTCTTTGGCGTCCCCTTTCTTATGGATTAGGATTATGTTAGCGTTCTTCCAAGATTCCGGTACGCTCGAGGTTATGAGGCATTGCGTATACAGGGTGGCCAGTTTCCCTAGAACAATCTGACCACCATCCTTCAACAAATCTGCTGTTACCTGATCCTCCCCAGCTGCCTTCCCCCTTTGCATAGCTCCTAAGGCTTTCTTTACTTCTTCTGGGGTTACCTGTGGGATTTCGAATTCCTCTAGGCTATTCTCTCTTCCACTATCGTCGTGGGTACCACTGGTACTGTATAAATCTCTATAGAACTCCTCAGCCACTTGAACTATCTCATCCATATTGGTAACGATATTGCCGGCTTTGTCTCTTAACGCACACGTCTGATTCTTGCCTATTCCTAGTTTCTTCTTCACTGTTTTTAGGCTTCCTCCGTTCCTGAGAGCCTGTTCAATTCTATCCATATTATAGTTTCTGATGTCCGCTGTCTTACGCTTGTTGATTAACTTAGAAAGTTCTGCCAGTTCTATTCTAGCTGTAGGGTTAGAGGCTTTCATACATTGGCGTTTCTTGATCAGATCTTTCGTCTCCTGCGATAGCTTACTGGTTTCCTGTATAACGGCGTTACCACCGACTTCTATTGCGCACTCCTTAATGATGCCCATGAGATTGTCGTGCATTGCTGCAACACTAAGGTCCTCTTCCTGAGTTAAAGCCGAGTACCTGTTCTGTAGCTTGATCCGGAATTCCTCTAGTTTCCCTCTTACCGCTAACTCATTGATTGGCTTCTTGTGTACCAGTTTCTTCCGTTCCCTCCTCAAGTCTAGGCTAATTCGAGTTCTTACCATTCTATGGTCACTGCAGCGTACCTTGCCGAGCACGTCTACATCTTGTATGATGCCAGGGTTCGCGCAGAGTATGAAGTCGATTTCATTTCTAGTCTCACCATTCGGGCTCCTCCACGTCCACTTTCGACTAACCCGCTTGCGGAAAAAAGGTGTTCATTATCCGCATATTATTCTGTTCTGCAAACTCTACCAATAATTCTCCTCTGCTATTCCTAGAGCCTATGCCATATTCCCCCACTGACTTGTCTCCAGCCTGCTTCTTGCCTACCCTGGCATTGAAGTCGCCCATCAGTATAGTGTATTTTGTTTTGACTTTACCCATCGCCGATTCCACGTCTTCATAAAAGCTTTCGACTTCCTGGTCATCATGACTGCATGTAGGGGCATAGACTTGTACCACCTTCAATTTGTACCTCTTATTAAGCTTCACAACAAGACCTGCCACCCTCTCGTTAATGCTATAGAATTCCTGTATGTTACCAGCTATTTCCTTATTAATCAGGAATCCGACTCCTAGTTCTCGTCTCTCTGCTAAGCCCCGGTAACACAGTACATGCCCGCTTTTTAGCACTGTATATGCTTCTTTTGTCCTCCTAACCTCACTGAGCCCTATTATATCCCATTTACTACCCTCTAATTCCTCCAATAACACTGCTAGACTCGCCTCGCTAGATAGCGTTCTAACGTTAAACGTTGCCAGGTTCAGATTCCAATGGCGGCCTGTCCGGAGCCAGGTATTCTTAGTGCTGTGTTATAAAAAGCAAGGCGATTAATCGAGCTAAAGTTTATATATGGCCATGCATAGCCGTAATCCATTTTAGCTCTGCAGAATGCCCACTATTTGCTTTGTTCAAATAATTGTTTAATTCCTCAGACGCCCTGTCAGGCTATTACATGAGGGGTGGGCTTCTGTTCAATAAAGAAAATTTTTTCTATAGTGGCCTTGAAATGGTACGCAGTTTGATCGTCGTGATCATTCCAGTCTCCTGTTGTCTGAACGAAGGACCCCACGTACAAAGAAGTATGTGCGGGTGGCTGATATACATGGTCTTCTTATGATGAATGCGCAATGGCGCAGTGGCGATGTACAAGCAAAATTGCAGAGTTAGGGGAGGAAGAATTTGAAATACAAAAAAAGAACTTGCGAATTTTGTGTCTTATTTCTAAGTCTTGAAAGTTAGTCTCTAAGGACGTGCTACTGTTGCAGAAACACTCGTTATAAATGAATATAGCAGAAAGGCTTTGAATAGATCCGAGGGTCCCAGACGTGACGGGACCATTTTATTTTCGGTCGTACTTATGTCGAATATGCTAGTAGATTTACAGAAAGTGATGCGAGTATCAAGGAACCACGCGAATAATCGAGAACGCAGTTAACTTCCTAGCTTATTTTAGTGCGAAAGCGCTACTAGCTAGCAGCCTGTATTTCGCCTCTGTCTGGATGAAGCGTCTTTTACAGCCCCTGCGCAAACTGAAAAAAAAAAAACATTGACAGTCACTTAAGCATACACCTAAGAAAGTGAAGGCGAAGGCCTGCGCGTTCAAAAGTCATTAATTTAATTACTTGACATTTTCATTCGAATTCGTTGTTACTTCTTACTCGTTTTCTCCCACCAACGGTCGTCGGTTCGAGTGCCTTAATTGACGCTACCTTAATTGCACCAAACCTCATGTATTTGGCTTCCAGATAAGCTTAAAGGTTCGAGTGCTTGAATTACCTCTGTCTTAATTACCTTTGCCGTGTTTTTATTTCATTTTTTTTCTTTTGCATGATGAGCAGCATCGGAGCCAGCTGTGGAAGACGACGACGAACGCACGAGCAGTGGCACGAGCACGTGCCTGCGCGAGGCAAGCTCAAATGACTTGCAGTACTGCACGCCGCGTTTTCGAGACCATCGTGGGTACGAGCCACTTAAGGCTTCCGCCTCAATAATGTGTGACCTCGAACCTCGAGCCTCGACCGAACGTCGACCACCGAGCACATTAACCCGGTGGTCTAACCATTAGGCCACGATCCCATGCCAACTTCTCTCCTTCCATATCCAATCAGCTATTTGAAACCATAGAGTTTCGTACCCTAATTACTAGAGGCAACCCTGGCGATAGTGCCCACTGAAGCTGAAATGGTAGTGGTTGAGTCAACATGGGAATTACGCGAAGTACATGAATTTGCCTAAACTTCGTCCTTCTGGCCCCAGACGGCTTCATGCCTACGCAAACTCGATATTTTCAATAATGTACTGCGTAATAAATAAATAAATAAATAGTATTAAAAATTGTCTAACAGCAGGATTTGAACACAGGACCTTTAGTCATTTAGTACAGACGCCCGATAGTGAAACCATTACGTAGGGACCCATGCATCGACGAGTGACATATAACGGCCTTATGAATTTATCGCAGGCAAGCCAGTGTTTTGAGACGCTTGGCGCGTTTCAATTTTGCCACCTCTACAAGCTGAACCGTTGCAATTAGTCGCGAGTGTGCGTGTTCGCAATGTCTTCTGCACTTTGGAGAAGTATAGACTGCTCCGAAATTTACGACAATGAAGGCATACAAAAAGGGTAATAAACGAATACACAAGAACGTCTGAATCCACAAGCACAAAGATCAGACAAATACATGTATTTCCCATCATTCCCATGGTGGCTCAACGATTGCAACGCCAGAGTTCCCTCTAGTATATTACAGGAAACTCTATGTTTGAAACGCTCGGCGTCTGCACTCCATGCCACTTGCTCGTCGCCTTTGTGACAGCTCGAGCTTGACGCCATGGAACTCAACCACGCTGCCTATAAAATGTTCACGTGTTTTGTGCCACTTAGTCACTCCTACCTTAGGCTTCGCCTCGTTCGCAACGACGCCCGCAGGCGTATATGTGAAAAAAATATCAAGATAAACAAGAAAAACAGATAAAGGAGATATCTGATCAGCGCCGGCTCACGCTCGGCTACGAGTGGTGTTCTTGGCGAAGTAGCGCACCCTTACCAGTGCCTCGTTTGCTGCCAGCGTTGGAAACGATGTGCGATGCCCTAAGAAAAAAGAACCGTACTGTGATAACCGCAGCTGACTTGCGAGTTTCCTTGCAGCGTTAGTGGAACGTGGCCTGAGCAGCGGCGCGTAATCTAACGCGGTGCACCAGTGTAATAAGCCGCGGGTGGCATCTAGGGCCGGGCTTTTGCGCATTATTTTCACCAGTTGTGAGTTATACGCAGGAGACACGAGCAGACCGTCAATGCCTATAAAAACTCGTGCACCGAAACACTATGCAAATGACCACCGCACAGGCCCATCAACTACATATATCGGCTTTGTAAGCAGCTAGACGAATTGACAAGCAAGCACAGGCCGGCGATTGGGCGACAATTTTTTAATTCTCAGGGATGAAAGACCAAGCTACGCCGTTCATTCACATGCGCAGAAAGAATGGCGACAGGTGAACGTCACAAAAGCACTCGCATGAGGTCTAGCATATCAACTTATAGCAAGGAAGCGTTCCATATAGAAAGGCGGGCGGACAGGCAGGCACACGGACACGCAGTGGGTCCATGATTCGTAGAGGAACAGCTCTCCGATACAGCAAAGAATTCAAGTTCATTCGAATTTACCGTGCAATCCTTTGACAGGAGCCGGAGAATCCACACCGACGCACGATTGCGCCTTACAAGAGGGGAAAACGGGGGAAATGATTAAACACGCGACCAAGCCACCACTACTCCCACATCCGAAACCGCAGAAACCTGGCCTGCGTGAGCCTGGCCGTGTTATACCGCGCGGTGACGTCGTCGCGCAAGTTCCGAGCAAAAAAGTTAGTTCGATTGAAGTTTTAATGCTGCATTAGCGAAACGGATATAGGATGGGACTCCTGGCGATCGCAGACAATAGCGGTACTCACCACTTCAGTCACACTACGTAACTACTTATCATACCCCAAAAGATTCCATTGTGAAACGGTTGCGGAGCCGCTGAAGCCCGTTATACAGGACGCGGTAGGTAAGGCGTTCGTGCGGTTGAGGCGCCGTAGGACGTTCCTGTAATTTTACGGTTTCCTTTAACAGGGATGCATGGGCAATACGTAAACAGATCATCAGGATTGTTTCACAAACATGTATTTAGATGGCAGTGTGTGGCATGACATAAAAAAACAGCTTCGTAACAAGTTTATTTTTATAAAATGTACAGCCTTTTGCATTTTTAACTATATCGCGGGAGCATCCGTCATGCGTCATTTCAGCGCCTTAAAGCGACGATAATCAGCGAGACCGGAGAAGTACTCTCAGGCGCACCAAGCACTCTCCTGTGCAAGCGTCGTCTAATACGATGTTCCCTTTAGGACGACGCACGTTGATATTATAGTGTTCTCGCGCGATATAGTTAAAACTGCGGGAGGCTGTATAGACGTGGCAGCATCTTGCGAGGTCATTGCTGGCCTGTCATAACAGAACGCGTTGCGTTGGTGTTTGACAACTACAAGGCATTCACAATGAAAGGCAATATTTTACCCCAAGACTGCGGTGGAGCTCATGAACTTACAGCGACCGATGAAGCGTGACTGCGGTCCAGTACGTGGGAACTGTTTCCGGCTATGTGGCAAGCATACACAGCGACCCGTTCGAGGGCGACAACGTGACTATATTAAAGTCGTCGTACATGCAGTACCTCATAAGGCGGTCGGGTTTGCAGCGGTCGCACGAGTCCTTTCACTTCTCAGCGTTGTGCATGTTGGGGTATAGGATAGCTGCACAAACGTGACCTGGGTTATGTCCAGGGGTAGTTCGTACTTGTAGATCATTTTCGTTTCACGACTCGTTGTTGTTCTGGTCGTATGAGAGGTCGTGCTAGTTGGAAATACATGATGCAGTTTACTAGCGCGAAAACTTGAACTAGAGACGAGGAGTATGGCCGTTCTCGTAGACAAGTAGACGTGTATGTCGTTTCCTCGTTGTGTCTCGTTCAAGTTCTCGCGCTGATATGTTGTATTATTCTGGTCATCGAACAGTTCAGTTCAACCTAGATAACCTGAAGTGTCTTGTTTTGTGTGGCATTAAAATTTTATTGTTAAATCAAGGCGTTCCAGTGCCTACAACCCCTTCTCTCGGTTCCTGTCGGTCCGTCGATGGGTTTCTCGCCGAGCAAAGTGGAGCTATCCCGAAGTGAGTGCACTAGTAAACTTGCCCGACTCCCTCAACTGTGTAATTAATGTTCGTCCTTTGGTGACACGATGTGTCCTCTCAAGGGGTTTACTGTCGTTTGTAACTCGATTCAATCCTGCAAGCAGAGCAATTATGATAATCATGTTAATGATATTCCATACAGTCACTCCGTTGTAGAGTCATTGTAGAGTTAGAGTCATTAGAAAAGTCAATTAGAGCTCAGGTTTCTGGACACAAACCTAACTTTTCTCGATGAGCATGTATGTTGGCAACATGCAGCCCGCTCAACAAAAGGCCTACTTCCCTCCAACTCGACCCACTCGAAACTTGTCGAGCGAGTAATAAGGACCTCCGCACTTACAAATGCCCTTTCAAGGTCATGTAGCCACAATGTTGGCTCGAGCTCCAAAACTCGAGTAAGAAGGTTGACCGATGGGGGATTTCCTGTCCGGCTACTTCAAGACCTAGCGGAAATGTTCCTGAAATTCATCCGCAAGAGTACGCAACACGGGCAAAATGCCCGCGACTGGTCAAAGACGAGCGTGATTCCCTACATCCGTATCTCATCTCATGGGATCAAAAATGTCGCTCAGTGAGTAGGAGTTTCAGTCACTTTTACAGCTCCAAACAAGTTCAGCTGGCTCAGGAGACGTGTGAACCCCGAAGGACCCAAAAAAGCTTGAATGTGCCATCAGGCACACGGGACCACACGTGAACTGCACCGTCGGAGTCGTGAACGAAATTCCACTGTATTGCAAGAAGACGTACATAGGCAAAACCGGACGGTACCTCAATGTTCGCCTCGGAGAACACTAAAACAACCCTCGCCAGAAGCAACGGAACAACTTGGCGCTGCACTGTGGCAATTGCGGATGCACACCAGCTTTCCCGCATGTAGGGTTATCGGCAGATACCAACTAGTTTAAGCGCCTTCGATAGCTGAAGCACAAACGAGGCAATGCATGCGTGAGCACGGCTTGGATGGCTCGATCAATATTAAGCTTACGTTGCGTAGCTCGCGCACGCAATTACCTCGGCGTGTTTGGGAGATTCCACGTGCATGCGACATGGTCATTCTATAGGTTCTAGGTGTGCACAGACTGCTCAAACCTGCTTTCGGACGATTCCACGCAGGATTGTGGCTACTATTTCGTGTATTATTATGGCGAAACTGTCAATTTCTAGTTGGTCGGTATTTTTCGTGTCCACGTTCATTAGCAAAAAATGTGGGCCAATCTCGGCGGCAGTATAGGCCAGGAAATGCGGTAGTACAGGCCAGGAAGAGTGGCTTGTACCCCCGTAAGTCAGAGGCTTCAAGCACTCACCAAAGTGAAAGGAAAAGTGCATACATTCTTTGGAATCGCGCATACAACACAAAGAACAGCATTTGTTTCAATAAAGAACTAGCACCCGAACCCCATAATTGATAATAAGGCGCTCCTAATAAGAATGCGAAGCATGTATAGCGCTCCCCGCGTACGTTTCCCGGTAAACGTTGCTGTTGCGCAAGCTGCCGCGACGACGGCATCTTGCGACGTGCGACGTGCGACGTGCGACGTGGGGAGTTCGTATATAAAAGAACCGGCCTAGCAACTGATTTCATTGTTGTTGCAGCACCGTTATGGGTACACAACGCACACTTAGAACTCCCGAGGAGCAACGTGAATACGAGGAACAGCAATGGGATAAAAACGGCAATACGACCTTTGTCGGCGTGCTGCCAAAATCACCATTACTCGCATTACTACCATTACTCTAAATTGCCATGATTACCATTACTCTAAACCAATGAAGCATTGCATACCCCCTTCACCAGTTGTAGTGGTGGTTTTCAACAGCTTCGCTGGACATTGACTTTCGCAGGGCAGGGACGGCGAGTCAATTTCTTTACTGTCGCATAACAGAACAGAATAATATGCCGATAATGAATACTTTTTTCCGCAAGCGGGTTAGCCCTAAAGTGGACGTGGAGGAGCCCGAATGGTGAGACTAGAAATGAAATCGACTTCACACTCTGCGCGAACCCTGGCATCATACAAGATGTAGACGTGCTCGGCAAGGTGCGCTGCAGTGACCATAGGATGGTAAGAGCTCGAATTAGCCTTGACTTGTGGCGGGAACGAAAGAAACTGGTACATAAGAAGCCAATCAATGAGTTAGCGGTAAGAGGGAAACTGGAGGAATTCCAGATCAAGCTACAGAACAGGTATTCGGCTTTAACTCAGGAAGAGGACCTTAGTGTTGAAGCAATGAACGACAATCTTATGGGCATCATTAAGGAGTGCGCAATAGAAGTCGGTGGTAACGCCGTTAGACAGGAGACCAGTAAGTTATCGCAGGAGACGAAAGATCTGATCAAGAAACGCCAATGTATGAAAGCCTCTAACCCTACAGCTAGAATACAACTGGCAGAACTTTCTAAGTTAATCAACAAGCGTAAGACAGCTGACATAAGGAAGTATAATAAGGATAGAATTGAACAGGCTCTCAGGAACGGAGGAAGCCTAAAAGCAGTGAAGAAGGAACTAGGAATAGGCAAGAATCAGATGTATGCGTTAAGAGACAAAGCCGGCAATATCGTTACAAATATGGATGAGATAGTTCAAGTCGCTGAGGAGTTCTATAGATATTTATATAGTACCAGTAACACCCACGACGATAAGGTGAGAGAGAAAAGTCTAGAGGAACTTGAAATCCCACAAGTAACGCCGGAAGAGGTAAAGAACGCCTTGGGAGCTATGCACAGGGGGAAGGCAGCTGGGGAGGATCAGGTAACAGCAGATTTGTTGAAGGATGGTGGGAACACTGTCCCAGAAAGACTGACCACCCTATATACACAATGCCTCATGACCTCGACCGTACCGGAATCTTGGAAGAACGCTAACATAATCCTAATCCATAAGAAAGGGGACGCCAAAGACTTCAAAAATTATGGACCGATCAGCTTACTGTCCGTTGCCTACAAAGTATTTACTAAGGTAATCGCAAATAGAATCACGAATACCTTAGGCTTCTGTCAACCAAAGGACCAGGCAGGATTCCGCAAAGGCTACTCAACAATAGACCATATTCACACTATCAGTCAGGTGATAGAGAAATGTGCGGAATATAACCAACCCTTGTATATAGCCTTCATTGATCACGAAAAAGCGTTTGATTCAGTTGAAACCTCAGCAGTCATGAAGGCATTACGGAATCAGGGTGTAGATGAGCCATATGTAAATATACTGGAAGATATCTATAGCGGCTCCACAGCCACCGTAGTCCTCCACAAAGAAAGCAACAAAATCCCAATAAAGAAAGGCGTCAGACAGGGAGATACGATCTCTCCAATGCTATTCACAGCATGTTTACAAGAGGTATTCAGAGACCTGGAGTGGGAAGAATTGGGGATAAAAGTTGATGGAGAATACCTTAGCAACTTGCGATTCGCTGATCATATTGCCTTGCATAGTAACTCAGGAGACCAATTGCAATGCATGCTCACTGACCTGGAGAGGCAAAGCAGAAGGGTGGGTCTGAAAATTAATCTGCAGAAAACTAAAGTAATGTTTAACAGTCTCGGAAGAGAACAGCAGTTTACGATAGGTAGCGAGGCACTGGAAGTGGTAAGGGAATACATCTAATTAGGGCAGGTAGTGACCACGGATCCGGATCATGAGACTGAAATAACCAGAAGAATAAGAATGGGCTGGCGTGCGTTTGGCAGGCTTTCTCAAATCATGAACAGCAGGTTGCCACTATCCCTCAAGAGAAAAGTGTATAATAGCTGTGTGTTACCAGTACTCACGTATGGGGCAGAAACCTGGAGGCTTACGAAAAGGGTTCTGCTGAAATTGAGGACGACGCAACGAGCTATGAAAAGAAGAATGATGGGTGTAACGTTAAGGGATAAGAAAAGAGCAGATTGGGTGAGGGAACAAACGCGGGTGAATGACATCTTAGTTGAAATCAAGAAAAAGAAATGGGGGGGCATGGGCCGGACATGTAATGAGGAGGGAAGATAACCGATGGTCATTAAGGGTTACGGCCTGGATTCCAAGGGAAGGGAAGCGTAGCAGGGGGCGGCAGAAAGTTAGGTGGGCGGATGACATTAAGACGTTTGCAGGGACAACATGGCCACGATTACTACATGAACGGGGTATTTGGAGATGTATAGGAGAGGCCTTTGCCCTGCAGTGGGCGTAACCAGGATGATGATGATGATGATGGTGATGGTGTGATGATGATGATGATGATGATGGTGATGATGATGATGATGATGATGATGATGATGATGATGATGATGATGATGATGATGATGATGATGATGATGATGATGATGATGATGACTGGATGTACCTTGGTGCACATCGAAGGCTCCCATCGAACACTTGAGCGGGATCTTGATGGCATGAGCATTCGACAGCATGCTTGTGGCTACTAGAAAACACTTAATGGCGCAATAATCAAAAAGTCACAATTTCGCCCGAAAGGCGAAGCACCGATTGCGATAGCGAATTAGTAGATGGCTATACGAAGTAAGGACAGTGGTTTTATAATCCGTATAAGCTTACAATCATTCGCTCAGTAACCAAACTAACAATCATATAATGAGTAACCGCGACCGTACGAGGACGTAGAAAGAAACATACACACAGAGACAACGCTGTCCTCGTTCAGTCGCGCTTACCCATTCTATCATGGATTCAAACCAACTAGCCCACCAACGTGTTTTAACTAAATTAACAAGCCCGGTATCACGCGCGCACACATAAACATGAACACAACTCGCTCGATGAGCGGAGAAACTCGCTGTCAAAAGGCTGGAGTGAGGAATCGCGGCAGCAGCAAGGATTGAATTCACCTTCCTACACCTCTCGCCTCAACGCGAACGAAACGTCGAAAGCACAGCGCATACGAAGCTACCGCCACTACGCGCACTCCGCAAACATGGCAGATTGCTTTGAAGATGAGGTCCGCGCCGGCGCGAACTTTGGTCACGTCGCAGATCGTTTTCACGATACGGCGCCCGTACGGCCGCGCCGTAAGCAGCAGCCGCCGGAGAAGAACGCCCGCCCCCCCTTCCCCGCCTCAGCCCCGTGCCTAGCACGCAGCATGAGAGGGCCCGCCTTCCGGCCCGCCTTCCTCTCTCGTAAACGCGAGATTGAGCCGTGTTTGCCGGCTCAACCACTCACGTTTACACTCTCACATACAGCATACGGCGCGCGGCGATGATCTTATCGCCCTTGGGCTTTATACGGAACCTCACGGCGACGGCGACGGCAGAAATGCGTGTGCAGTGTCCATATAATTGCTGTAGCAATAAAAGTCACAGGCTTGTGCAGCACATGCAGCACAATCATAGCTGGAGAGCGGTTCCTTAGCAGCTCCATTTTCGTAACCACGCAGTACAAGCTCTTCGCGGCGAAGCCTCTTCGCGTCGTTTTCACGAGACTGATCCTAACTGTCCTCCCGGCGTCGACGGCGATGTTACGTTTCGCCTACGACGCGCGGTTTAGCCGGCGCGATTGCAACAAAGCGGCAGACATTTTGGCCCGTTCGGCGTCGCCGCTACGCTCCCCGCCAGGCGTTTCCAGGCGTTTCCAGGCGTTTCCAGGCGTTTCCACCGATGCCACGTGTCTTCATGTGCGTGTGTGAGTGTATGTGCCATTGTGCCCGACCAGAGGCGCTACGAGAGCAGAAGTTACCTTCTCCTTCCAGTCATTGTGCCTGACCAGAGGCGCTACGAGAGCCGAGGTTACCTTCTCCTCCCAGTCTTTGTGCCCGACCGGCGGCGCTACGACAGTGTGCGTCACCTTAGCCCATTGTACAATCACGTGCTCGTCTATTGAGGGGTTCCTTCTTGCCCTCAACTGCGAGAGTATAAAAACAGCTGCCCCCGGACACCAAAAGGAGGGCTCCGATTTCTTCTGTTGAGTAAAGTGCTCTCCCGTCTCTCTACTTCGGTCAACCTGACCGCCAACTCTTTGCGATGTTAAAATAAACAAGTTGTTTTGTTGTTACCAGTCGACTCATGCTTTGCCGGGACCTTCGGATGCTTCCAGTTGTACCCCAGGCCGCCAGGCCAACGCTACCCTTGGGGCTTGCGACCCAGGTGCAACAACGGGCGTCAGCGCCGAGTTCGCAACAAATCGTACCAGCGGGTACGACCACAACAACTCGTACCAGCGGTGCGATTCAAACAACTGGTGGCAGCGGTGGGATCGCGACAACGGAGGCCAGCAGCGAAGAGATGCAGTTGACTGTATGCTGAGCAGCTCAACGACGATCCGGGAGCAGTGCAACGAGCCCTGTGTGATGACTGGTTGCCTGCAGCGGAACGACTGCGCTGAACTCTTGACTGCGAGGTTTGGTGAGTGCGGGACTTTCTTCTTCTGAGCTTTGCCAGGCTTTTGTTAGTGTCAGAAACAGAGCTGGTAATTGTGGTTGTCGTTGCTGCCGGGTTAGTTTGCGGCAAGACAATAATAGGCAGTAGAGAAAGCAGCATTCAGAGCAGCCATGGATTTGAAGTCGTTGCGCAAACCGAAATTGCTGGAGCTTGCAAGAGAGTTGGGTCTGGATGTCTCAGACAAACTCAGAAAACCAGAACTGCTAAGGGCTATTCTTGAGTTAGAAGCTGAGGATGACGAGCTGTCGGAATGCCTTGAGACCATTGAGGAGAGGGAGACTGCAAAAAGACAGGAGCGCGAACATAAAGAACAAAAAGAAAAAGAAGAGCGTGAACGTAAAGAACAGAAAGAGCGAGAGCAACAAGAGCGTGACCGTCAACACGCTTTGGAAATGAAGCGTCTTGAGGTAGAGATGGAACGCGCTCGTAATGGAAGTCAGGCACACGGTGCAGGAGAACGAGTATTGTTCAAAATGACTGACCTGATGCGGCCGTTTAAGCTTGGAGAGGACATTGGTTTGTTCCTGGTTAACTTTGAGCGAACGTGCGAGAAGCAGGGGTTCTCTCGGGAAACGTGGCCACAGCGCTTGCTCACTTTGTTACCCGGCGAGGCGGCCGACGTAGTCGCTCGCTTGGATAGAGAGGAGGCAGAGGATTTCGACACAGTGAAATCGAGTCTTCTAAAAAAGTACCGGCTGTCTGCGGAGGCGTTCCGTCGGAAGTTTCGGGAAAATGAGAAAGGCAAGAATGAGTCATATACAGAGTTTGCGTATAGGCTTATGTCAAACATGCAGGAGTGGCTCAAAGAAGAGAAAGCGTTTGGTGACCACGATAAAGTTCTGCAGTGCTTCGGGCTAGAACAGTTTTATAGTCGGTTACCGGAGAACGTGCGGTACTGGGTCTTGGATAGGCCAGACGTTTGTACGGTGGCTAAAGCCGCTGAGCTAGCCGAGGAGTTTGTGACGCGTCGGGCTCGCGGAGCTAAGGACGGTCAAAAGGGTGAATTTGGCTCAAAGTTTGAGAGGCCGAAATTCACGCCCATGAGATTAAAGGGGGACACGCGTAGTGAGGATGCGAGTGAAAGCAGTCTGACCAAACGTAAAGAGACGGCGGCAGCCAAACGCAGAAAGCGGTTCGAGATGAGGCGAGCGCGCGTTTGTTATACGTGCCAGAAGCCGGGTCACTTTTCGGCGCAGTGTCCGGAAACAACACCAAAAGTTGTGTTTTTTTCAATAGGCAGCACTGACGAGAACATGAAGCTTCTCGAGCCTTACATGCGAGACCTCCTCGTGAACGGGAAAGAGTGCCGAGTGCTTCACGATTCCGCAGCTACAATGGATGTAGTTCACCCGTCTTATGTAGAACCCCATATGTTCACGGGCGAGTGCGCATGGATCAAGCAAGCCGTGGAAGCTCATAGCGTGTGTCTGCCGGTAGCAAAAGTGCTTATTGAAGGACCTTTCGGAGCGCTTGAGACGGAGGCCGCAGTGTCATCTATGCTGCCACCTCAGTACCCGTACCTATTTTCAAACAGGTCCGATCACCTCCTGCGCGAGAAGGGGCTTTTGTTTGGTGAAGCTAGTGTTCAGGCCTTAACCAGGTCGAAGGTTCGGGAGCTCGCTGCAAAGGCGGTAGTTGCGGGGCCGACGTTATCGAACAATGAGAAAGGGTCAGAGGCGCAGCAAGCCGATATTCAGAGCACGCCCGAACTGAATAAAATTGAGTCTGTAGCGTTGAAAGCGCCAGATACTGGAGAGGAAACGCCCGACACGGGAAAGTTAGAAGAGCTATCTACTGATTTGCTCATCGCGCCTACGTCAGACGGACTTGATAGGTTGCTAAAAGTCAGCCGGTCGGCTTTGATAGCCGAGCAAAAGAAGGATGGTAGCCTAGAAAACATACGCTGCAATGTCAAGGAAGGTATCGCCAGGAAAAATGCGCGTTTTGTGGAAAGAGGTGGAGTCCTGTACCGGAAGTATCTAGACCGCAGAGGAGTGGAGTTCGATCAGCTGATGGTGCCTCAATGCTATCGTCAGGATCTGTTGCGCTTGACGCACGGGGGTTCGTGGTCCGGACACCTAGGAGTTAAGAAAACTAAGGACCGTCTCTTGCAAGAGTACTATTGGCCAGGGTGTTTTCGGGACGCAGACCATTTCGTAAGGTCATGTGACACCTGTCAGCGGGTGGGCAAACCAGGGGACAAATCAAGGGCGCCGTTGAAATTGGTACCTATCATTACGGAGCCTTTTAGACGGCTCGTTATTGATACAGTGGGACCTCTGCCGGTAACAGCCACGGGGTACAGACACATTTTGACTGTGATCTGCCCAGCGACAAAGTTCCCTGAAGCAGTGCCGCTTAAAGAACTCAGCTCAGTTGAGATAGTCAATGCACTACTGTCCATATTTGCGCGAGTTGGTTTTCCTGCGGAAATCCAATCAGATCAGGGCTCAGTGTTTACTAGCGCTTTGACGACAACTTTTCTCGAAAGGTGTGGGGTAAAGCTGCTACACAGCTCAGTGTACCACCCACAGTCGAATTCCGTTGAGAAGCTCCACTCCGTCATGAAGCGCGTGTTGAGAGCATTGTGTTTTGAACATCGAACTGACTGGGAGCTGTGTCTGCCTGGGGTGATGTTTGCATTAAGAACCGCGCCGCAAGCAGCTACGGGGTTTTCGCCAGCTGAGCTGGTGTACGGTCGCTCGCTTCGGTCTCCGCTTCGCATGCTTCGAGAATCATGGGAAGGCAGGGGCGACGACCCAGTCGTGGTGGAGTACGTGCTTAAGCTCCTCGAACGCTTAAGAAGGGCACAGGAATTGTCAGGTGAAGCAATGACAAAGGCCCAGCAGAGGGCCAAGGTTTATTATGATCGGACCGCCAGGGCCCGTCGTTTTGAGGTGGGCGATGAGGTCATGATATTGCGCACATCGCTAAACAACAAACTAGACGTGCAGTGGGAGGGCCCAGCACGAATTGTTCAGAAACTGTCGGACGTTAACTACGTGGTAAGTCTGCCAGGAAAGCGGAAAGCACAGCAAGTTTACCACTGTAATCTGCTCAAACCTTATAGACAAAGGGAAGCAGTGGTGTGCATGATGGTAAACGTTCCTGAAGAGCTTCCGGTCGAGCTTCCGGGACTAGGCTCAGTGACGAACAGGGAAGACACCGGTCAAGTCATTAGTGACCTTATCAGTAAAGCACCGCTGTCGCCTGAGCAGAAAACCGAACTACACCAGCTATTACAAGAGTTTCAAGGTCTGTTCTCTGAGAGGCCTGGTAGGACTTCTGTCCTTACTCATGACATAGAACTTACCTCCCCAGAGCCAGTACGATCCAAGGCGTACCGGGTGTCACCCCGCCAGAGCGATATTATGGAGGCTGAGGTAAAGAAAATGCTACAGCTCGGTGTTATTGAGGCAGGTGAGAGTGATTATACCTCCCCTTTGATTTTAGTTGAGGTACCGGGCAAGGAACCTCGTCCTTGCGTCGACTACCGCAGGCTTAATTCCATCACTAAGGATCAAATTTATCCGATCCCTAACATCGAGGAGCGCCTTGAGAAAGTTAGTAGCGCTCAGTTTATTTCCACCCTAGATCTTGTCAGGGGTTATTGGCAGGTTCCACTTACAGAAGAGGCTAGTAGGTATGCGGCGTTCATTTCACCAATGGGAACATTCCGTCCTAAAGTGTTGAGTTTTGGTTTGAAGAACGCGCCATACTGTTTTTCAAGCCTCATGGATAAAGTGTTGCGGGGACAGCAAGAATTCGCTTTACCGTATCTAGACGACGTAGCGATATTCTCCGCATCCTGGTCTGAGCATATGGCACACTTGCGGGCAGTGCTAACCCGCCTGCGCGAAGCGGGCTTGACAGTAAAGGCTCCTAAGTGCCAGTTAGCACAGGCCGAGGTTGTCTACCTCGGTCACGTGATTGGTCAGGGTCGTCGCCGCCCCTCTGAAATAAAAGTGGCCGCTGTGCGAGACTTTCCGCAACCGCGCACGAAGACCGATATTCGGTCGTTCTTAGGTGTCGCCGGCTACTATCAGAGGTACATCCCCAGGTACTCTGATATCGCGGCTCCCCTGACGGATGCTCTAAGAAAAACAGAGCCCCAAACAGTCGTCTGGGACGAGACAAAGGAAAGAGCTTTTAGCGCCCTAAAGAGTGCCCTAACAAGCCAGCCGGTGCTACGATCGCCAGACTATACAAAAGGGTTCGTTGTTCAATGCGATGCTAGTGAGCGAGGCATGGGCGTTGTACTGTGCCAACGGGAAAATGGAGAAGTAGAACACCCCGTCCTGTATGCTAGTCGTAAGCTGACCAGTCGTGAGCAGGCGTATAGCGCCACCGAGAAAGAGTGTGCATGTCTCGTGTGGGCCGTTCAGAAATTGTCATGCTATCTAGCCGGCTCGAGGTTTATCATTGAGACGGATCACTGCCCTCTCCAATGGCTGCAGACCATCTCTCCCAAAAATGGCCGCCTCCTGCGCTGGAGCCTCGCTTTGCAACAATATTCCTTTGAGGTGCGTTACAAAAAGGGGAGTCTCAACGGTAACGCCGATGGCTTAAGTCGAAGCCCCTAACGTAGGAATCAGCCTCAAAATTGTTTGTTACTGATGTTTTTCTTCCTGAGGCAGGATTGTTTAACATATTGCTTTTGTTTAGTGTTTCAAAGTGATGATATGCTTTCTAGTGCAATTTTCCAATTTGTGGACGCGTTCTGAGTGATGCTAGACTACTGTAAGGAACTAGGCAGTGGTATAAAAAGGGGAAAGAGCCTGGCAGGGCTTAGTGAGGGTTGTGCCGTGCTTGCTGACTGAGCGGTTGAGTTTCAGCGTAGTTCTAACGCTTGCCGGGAACGAGAACAAGAATGTGAACTCTCCCGAAGTCACTTTGCAGTGTCCCGTGCGAACCTGAACGAGAGAACGAGGCCTTCTCTGTGCGCTGCGCTCAAGAAACGTCGAGGGACGCCCGACTTCGGTTATGAGCATCATCGAGCGACATCCCTCCGGACAGCGGATGCAGTCCCCTGTCCATCGGGATCTCCTTCCCCCGGCGGGGCGGTCTATTACGTTTCGCCTACGACGCGCGGTTTAGCCGGCGCGATTGCAACAAAGCGGCAGACATTTTGGCCCGTTCGGCGTCACCGCTACGCTCCCCGCCAGGCGTTTCCAGGCGTTTCCAGGCGTTTCCACCGATGCCACGTGTCTTCATGTGCGTGTGTGAGTGTATGTGCCATTGTGCCCGACGAGAGGCGCTACGAGAGCAGAAGTTACCTTCTCCTTCCAGTCATTGTGCCTGACCCGAGGCGCTACGAGAGCCGAGGTTACCTTCTCCTCCCAGTCTTTGTGCCCGACCGGCGGCGCTACGACAGTGTGCGTCACCTTAGCCCATTGTACAATCACGTGCTCGTCTATTGAGGGGTTCCTTCTTGCCCTCAACTGCGAGAGTATAAAAACAGCTGCCCCCGGACACCAAAAGGAGGGCTCCGATTTCTTCTGATGAGTAAAGTGCTCTCCCGTCTCTCTACTTCGGTCAACCTGACCGCCAACTCTTTGCGATGTTAAAATAAACAAGTTGTTTTGTTGTTACCAGTCGACTCATGCTTTGCCGGGACCTTCGGATGCTTCCAGTTGTACCCCAGGCCGCCAGGCCAACGCTACCCTTGGGGCTTGCGACCCAGGTGCAACAACGGGCGTCAGCGCCGAGTTCGCAACAAATCGTACCAGCGGGTACGACCACAACAACTCGTACCAGCGGTGCGATTCAAACAGCGAGTTGCGACTTTTCCTGCTCGACTTTTCCTGGTATACTGAACCCGATGTTGCCTGGTTGCAGCCACGCGCGTAGTTCTACGAACTACGCGCGAACTTCAGAAGCGGTTCGTACCTGGTGAGGAAGCGCCATAACGTGTACCTAAGAGTAAACACTGGTATCCAGACAACGTGGTGCACATGAAACATCCCTTGACTTGTGGCACGGTACGTTGCTGTTGATGATGATGACGATGGTAATGATGGTTTATTTGCATACCCTTCGTAACGGGGTGGTGGTAAATAGAGAGAGAGAGATAAGTTTAATGATACGAAATGCTGGGAGGTCGGCCTGAGGTATATTCCTTTAGTCACCTAGCCTGCTTGTGTTAACCAGGTCTAGCTACATGCAGCATGCAAGTGCTATATGCAATGCTACATGTCGAGACACGTGGTCGAATATAACAGAACTACAATGAAAAGTTTGTAGGTATCAACGCTACGCGGCGCTCATCTCACATCGCATGTGAATGGCACGTCATGATGCTAATCGTGGTGATGATAATGGAAAGGATTTTTTTTTAAACGGACGGTGACAAAGTTATCTAACCTGCTTGAATTAATCAGGTATGCCATACATGTTTTTCGTCACGTAAATATTTATACATCTCCATATACATCTTTTTCATCGTCAAGACTTCTCGATCTACCTTTTACCACTACCTATGGAACTGCTACATGGCGTTCCACCAGGCGCACTGTGGTAGAATAGGAGAGGTGGCCAAACGGCGCCACTTCGCCAATGCACCGCGCAATACGCGACGGCTCTCGAGTTGCGGCCGCTTTGCGCAAGGTGGCCGCAGGGGTAGTCTGGGTCGAGGAGCAGAGTTGGTCATAGGTCAGGCATTATGTCCCAGCTATACAGTGAAGCCGCTACTCGCGGGCGCAGGAGGCTAATGCCGCGCAGTGTCCCATTTGCTTTCGTTTTTTCTTTTCTTCTTTTTTTTGTCTGTTGGTCGCGAGCTACATCAGGCAATTGTTCGCAAGTGCTCAGAAAGATGGCACATTTTAATGCTGGCTACGCTCGAACCATTGGCGTGGCCGGAGTGGGGTAGAGTTCCAGCCTACCGGAATTTTAGTTTGTATGTACTAATGTACATGTACATATACAAACAAAGGCACGGACGTGCATATAGGAGGTAGGACCCCTACCCTCCCCCCAATTCCCTCAAATAAAATCCTTACTAAGCCCGTGGCTCGAATTACCAGCTCAAAGTTCGCGTGCAAACACGCAGTACCTTGCAACAAATGCGGTGCAATGTTTTTCAGCTTGCGTACGAAGTTTGTCACAGCAACTGGAAAGGCAATTCAAAGCAACTGGAAAGGCGACAAGCTATTAAGAGTAACAACAGGTTATTTTTGTTGAACTAATCACATCAAGATGGCAAATTTGCAAAGTAATTATTCACACATTGCATAATGTAATATGAGAACATACTTTTCTTGATCTCTTCACACTACACAGGTCAAATTACTATAACACAGCGCTTATTGATCATACAGGCAAAATTTTACATTCCTCGTGTCGAGTAAGGCCGATCTAAGAAGCAAGATTTTGCGGGCGCTAAATGCTGAAGCTATCACAGCTGTCTCATAAGCGGTAGCGCGCGATGTTTTCGCTTACAGCAAAAAAAAAAATTAAGACTAGCACGTGAATCAATGTTACATGAAAATTAAAACACCGACAGAAATAAATAACAGAGGAGAGAAAGACCAGGGTGCAAGGGTCAAATTGTATCTGCTAGTATTTACTCCGTTTTGAACCGACTGTTCTAGACCCGCATAGTCAGAACAATCGTACAAGCAGCACAGCGAATTGGGCGAGTTGGTAGGTTATATGTGGTAGGCGTATATGTGGGCAGCACAACGCAGACGAGTCGTTCATTCTTCGTCTCGCCTCTGTGTCGTTCTGCACATATACGCCGAAAATCATACAAGTGAACAACATCTCCTGCAAGGCGTAGGCATCTCAGCGTTGACAGGGGCGTTAATGGAGATAACTTATGTTGCTTCAGTGCAAACAAGGCGAACGCACCTCGCATAGCCCTTTCGAAGCCGGCCGGTCTCGGCCCATACGCAGTAGTAGTCCTACCAGTCGCCGGCTCACATTTTTCCGCCCGCACGGCACCGCGTAAAAGCTTTGCCACCGCGCATGCGGTTTGTGCAGTTAGGTGCGCTGCGCCGCGTCATGATGAAGCACAAGTGTCAATATGATGTGTTTCGTATCACTTCCCCAAGGTCCTTGACTTAATATTTTCGAATGCCGTAGCTGCAACATGGAGTCGATGAATGCAACGCACGCTCGACGGTCCGCTGATTGCAATGCCGATGGCACTGACGGAAACGACTAGTCGGCCATCGCGCCTGTAAAGTTGGCTTCGCAGCGGCGTCGTTGAACATTTGACGTCATTTTCCACCGCGTGATAACACTCGGTTAATAGCGGTGCGAGCGGCGCCGGAGAAGTTATGCGCAATTCTGCTCCCTGCGGGAGCATATATAGGAACAATATCTGGGCCCATTTCTCCGCTCCGCCATATGTGAAAGTACGTACCTGGCGGGTGTTCGCGAGCATTCAAACTGTACTTTTACCCCTGTGACCGTCGCCTAAAACGGACTTTTCGCGCGGATTTACTCGTGACTTCAGACGCGTCGTTTATTCCTTGTTTATTTAGTTGTTTTATTTGTTTATTTTGCGGGATACAGATTGATTCTGAGAAATATGCGGTGACTAATGCGCCATTGTCAAATGAATCACGTTTGACACGATTATGTTTTTGATATGTTCACGATAAATAAGTACATCTGTTTCTTCTTTCTTTTTAGAGTATTAATAAAAAAATTTTATTACCATGTACGACTACGCAGAAAGAGTATTTACTGTCTTGCCAAAAGTACTGTGGTCGTGTTAATCAGCACATATGTTGATAAACGTATTGATATACATATATATATATATATATATATATTAGAGCATATCAGAGCACACTCATCGACCGTTTTGAACCCTCTCCGGCCGATGCTACGGCCGAAGAGTATGCTAGAGTACCGTCGTAACCTTCATCCGGACGGCTCGGAGTTCGTACTTGTAATACCTGAACAGCTCCGCTCCACTGTTCTAGAAAAGCTTCACGACGCACCAAAGGCAGGCCACCTCGGCATATCTCGAACCTATGACCGTGTAGGTCACCGTTTTTTCTGGCCGGGCCTTGCCCGTTCCGTACGACGTTACGTCGCCGCTTGTGAAATTTGCCAACGACGCAAGAAGCCTTCCCAGCTCCCCGCTGGTTACCTGCAGCCGCTCGACATCCCTGCCGAGCCCTTCAATCGTGTCGGTTTGGACCTTCTCGGCCCACTTCTGGAATCTACATCAGGAAACAAGTGGGTTGCAGTCGTGGCGGATATATATATATACACACGTTTGCGTTTGCATGCTCTGATCACAAGGAAGCCATCATGGTTCATTTGCTGCACTACTACGTATCAATGAGAATGCAGTATGCAAAAGTAAAAAATCGAAAAGCGGAGGAGAAGACTAAACAAACTAAGGAAGCTATAAAAACTGGTTTGAACTAGTGCTTCGCAACAAAAGGCGTAGGAGATTTCGTGTTCACGTGCTTTCCTGCGCTCAATTGTGCCTTTGTGGTGCATTTTATTTAATTGTACACTGGAACCTTGAAAAGGTATTCTATTTCTAACATAGCGTAATTGTATTCACAAGTTAACTACCAATAAAATGTTTTGTTAAATTTCTTTTGCGCACTTTTTTTTCTCTTCTACAGGAAGCTGAAGAATAATTAAACAATTGGTGAGCGCACAGTGAAGTTTGGTTAGAACCAGGCTATCGTAAATCAACTACGTCCAGACTCCCAATGCTACCCACAATGACATGAAAACCATAGGTGTGTGTGTGTATATATATATATATATATATATATATATATATATATATATATATATATATTGCGCTCTACACACCCCGGTAAGAATACTTATTTTTTGTGGGCAAGGCCAATAGGCAGCCTCTAAAAAATAGTAAAATCATAAACACGGTTCTAAAGCTAGAGAAATTGCGACAATAACCGCCCTTTTACTGCACATCGAAAGCTTGCGATGCGCGTCTTACAGCCAATTAACCTCTTTCGCCACCTGGCGACGGCTGTAGAAACTCGAGAGGGGCGGCAACGCGCTTGCGGCGCTCGTTTGGCCACCGCTCTTATTCCACCCGTGACCTGGTGTAATACAATCCACTGCATTGCAAAGGGTCCACATATAGACGCCACGCGGCGCGCATCTCACACGGCAAGGTAAGTGGCACGATACGATGCTAATGATGATGACTTATTGGTGTCCGATTTGAAACGCGGCGGTGACGTAGTCACCTGGCCAGCTTTATTTAATGAGGTATACAATATGTATATAGATATATCTTTCTTTCTGGTATTTTTGTATGCACCTTTTTAAACTTCTTTTTTCTTCTTCAAACCTTCCTTAACTGCCTTGTGCCGCTCCCTGTGTTTTTACATGGCTTACTACCATGTGTAATAATATGCAACTACAATGCAAAATGTCCACGTATCGACACTACGCGGCGCGCATGTCACATCGCGTATCTCCTTGCGCGCTAGGATGCGTTTATAAGACGTTTTTTCTGCTGCATGCTAGCAAGCGCTGGCGTGGCTAAGTGCGTGAGTAGCTTACTCCCACGCAGCGGGCCCGAGTTCGCATCCGGCGGGAGGTAAGTATCTTTCATTCCCGGCGATAGCTGTTACAGACGGCGGAGGCGGTGGACACCATCGCCAACAGAAGGGGCTATCGGAAGGAGTCCGTAACAGCTAGCTTACGCTGCAAGAATAATATAACATCAATGTTAAAAAGGAGGAGAAGAAAAACCCAGCAGTAAGATTTAGGTGCTTTCAGTCAGCCTAATGTTATTTTTTGTGAACATAACGCAAACCAGCCGCGGTAGTTCAGTGGAGGCTTTGTGTGTCTGAGCACTGGGTCGCGGGTTCGATTTTCTGCAGCTGCGGCCGCATTCTGAAGTGGACAGAATACAAGACCAATTGCGTATTCAAACTAAGGTGCACGGTAAGGAACCCCGGGTGGTCGAAATTTATCCAGAGTTGCTCAATACGGCGTCCCCCCATAACCCACCGCGTAGTTGTTTCGGGACGTCGTTAGCCACTGCAACTTTAAGAAGGTATAATAATAAAACAGAAAGAAGAGCAGGCTAGCAAGTTTCTCATAAAGTGTACACCCCACCCACTTGCTAGAGAAGCCCTCCTGACGCTGTTTCATATGCATTTCAATAATTCCACGCGTTTTCTGTGGAAAACCGGGAGAAGGTCGGAGACGGAAATTCAAAACCGTGAGCAACACGAGAACAAGGTGAAAGCGGGAGCCAACGTTTCGACAAATGGACTTGTCTTTTTCAGTGCAGACATATGCGTTCCTCGGCGCAGTATATATATAGGTAAGGTTCTTCTGAACGGGAGAGGGAGTAAGGCGGGTGAGTGCGGCAACGAGCGAAGGTGTGTTAGCGGCGAGGGTGTAAAATTGAGAATAAAGGAGTGCTGTGCACAAGGCCGGCGACACGGCCGCCTGTCAGTCACGTGTCAACGGCCGTGTGTCAGCCGGCGTGTCAACGGCGTGCACAGCGCCCTTGTATTACCGGCTTCGCTGGTGGTCGTGGGCTATCGTGGCTCTGAAAGAGATAATAGAAAGAGCGGCAGAAACCGGTGCTCGAAACCGCCTTCAAAGACAAGTCCACCCGTGGAAACGTTGGCTCGCGCTTTCACCAAGTTCTCGTTTTGCTCGTAATGGGTTTTCTCTGTAATTCATAAAAAAAAAATCACGTAGATGTTCAGTATCAATTTCGCATTACTCGTATGAGAATAATTAGGAAAGCCGGTGCAATTATTGGAGCACATACGCACAAATGAAAAAGAAAAGGTATACCCGAAAGGGGAGACAGCACATCAGAAAACAGACCACATGACATAACATCAAGCGCTTCTGCGCAAGCTCATGCTCTGCACAGCTCTACAGCCTTACCTTACCGGGGGCCGTTGACACACGAACGACCTGTTCGACCGCCACCAAGCCAAACGTGATGACGTTGTTGTCTCCATCAAGAGAACGGCATTCAGCTAATTTTACGGAACCATCATATATATATATATATATATATATATATATATATATATATATATATATATATATATATATATATATATATATATATATATATATATCAAGCTTATCTAGCTTTGTGCTTATTACAAGAAGCCTTGCAACGGCTACACAATAAAGCTGCAATGTAATTCTTTCGCCTTGTTCGGCAGTAGCTAACAAGTAAGTTCTGTGGTTTTACTTGCCAAAACCATCGTTTAGGCACGCCGTAGTGAGGGACTCCGGATTAATTTTGACCACCTGGGGATCTCTAGCGTGTACCCAATGCACGGTACACTGGCGTTTTTTTTTCCTTACATCCCTGTCGAAATGCGGCCGTTGCCGCCACCGGGATCCGATCCCGCGCCCTAGGGCTTAGTAGTGCAACGCCATAGCCATTATGCCACCACCGTGGGCGTTCCACTGTAGTGAACGCCGCAGTCTGCCACTGGCTGTTGCATCTATTACCGCACTCTAATGCCGCGTTCACTAATTCAAGCCTTAAATGCACGTAGTAGGTTCTCTAAAAGCAAATAAATGGAAATAATACCAACAACTAACCAATAATACTAGTAATAATAAAATCTAGCTAAGGTGTATAGTCGAGCTTTTGAAGCGTTCCTCTGCTCCAGAGATGTCAGCACTGCACCCAGTGTGTCAATTACGTACACAGCACATTTAGCTGACGTACACGGAAAACGTCCATTATTGAGCGCAGGAAGCATATGATCTGACGACCTGCAATTGACACTTCATCAGTAGGAGCACTGTGTAGCGGAGTAGGAGCAGCACACTGCGACTCCTGGGCAGCCGATGCGTACGAAAGCCACCCGAAACTCCGCCTGGTTCGCGATGTTCGCCCGGAACAGCCTGAAAGAAACGGGGATACGTTTCCAGAAATAGCGAGGACACCGAGTTGTACTCTGCCTCTGACGATGAATTCGAGACCATCTTGCGTCGCAAGGCTACAAGAAGAATGCTGAAGGCACCTTCCATGTCGAGTGTGTTTAACCTGAAGCGCGTGCCTCAGTGCTGGCCCCATTAATTCATGTGGGTACAACAACTCTATGAATAATCGGCGAATCGTGAACAGGCAAGCTGTCTCCGTGTATCTTTAGAAAATACCGCGCCGACGTAACTAACGAGACAATAGCAGCGTTCGATAATCCGCAGCTTTATACGTAGCTGCTGCCTTTTACCGCAGGCCATACTGTGAACCTCGTTGGAATGAATTTAACTGCAATCGCCCACACACACAAAAAAATATACGACTTATTTCAATTGGCCTCTTTGGATTCCATGCACATAAAGGTTACCTTTTGTTGGGCGTGCTTAGCCTTCCCTATTCTTAGCGGTACGGGGCACGACCTTTACGACGTAGTCACGTGTATAACGAAGGATTTTGGAGGTCCTGAGAGTAGTTCGTTATAAAGGCGTTTGACTCGTTATCTGAAAGTTTCGAATGTTCGCACACTCATAGAATACCGCGGCAATTTTATTAATCTTTTTTTTTTCTTAGAGCTCGCAGCTGCGCAGCCCCGGTGGGCTGACCGTGTATGACATTCTGCAACTCAGAGAGCTGACGCGCGTTTGGTTTCTTGCCGCCCATTCCCGCACTCCGAAGCGGCCGAAGTGCAAAGCACCGAGAGTGTATTCAGATTTCAGGTCACTAAATAACCCAGCTGTGCAAAACGAAACCGAAGTGCTCAACCACGGTTCCCATCATACTAAATTGTGAGCGTTGATTCGTACCTCAAAACCCGTTAACCAATAAAGCGTGACCTGGCCAAGTCATACGAATACTTCTTTTTTCTCTACTAAAGCAGCGAACGCAATTAGTGTAAGCAGTCAGGGCAATCACCCTGCAATGGTTAACAAACAAACAAACGAAAAAAAGAAATATCGAAAAAGCAACACCATCCGTCGCCTGCTTGACAACAGCGAACAGCACTGAAGTTGTTCTCATACAATGATCTAAGTGCATTAAGATCACTGTCCTACTCATGCTTCTAAAGCAGGTGTTATCTATACGAGAAAGCACACACTGCCGCCAGATATGTCTTTTTTACACGCTAAGTGGCGTGAGTTGCGCGATGCACTTCCTCTGTTGAAGTCTTTGTCATCTTAAACGAGTGTAGTGCGTATAGAATATGAAACGCTCTTCGCACTGACGCTGAACTCCTGACATTTCATAACTATGACGTCATCCACTGGTGAGTTGTCGGTGTGCAGGCTTCGCAACGTTTGCACGTATTCGCTGAGGAAAACATCCTTGTCACCACCGCGGCCTGACGTAACTGCCAGCTCCGAGAGGGGACTTGACGCGCATACGCTGTCGCTCGTTACGCTGTGCGGCTCGCTATCTCCAGCTAAGCAGCGGCGTGGTAGTTCTCCTCAGGGCTGGCAAGGGCTGTGACGGTGCCACTGAGAGTCATCCTTCAACAAAATTCGCTTTCATTTTCTTTCTAGCGTGGACTTGGAAAAAAAAATGTGCTCAATAGAAGGCAATGCGTTCGCAACCGCGGTCGAACCAATAACCTCGACAGTTCCCGTGGCATGCAATGCCTTATGCAAACGAAACAGAAGTTCAGGAAAATTCCGCAGTGGGCTAGTTGGTTGGACATATTTAGCACTGTTGCGCAGAGCGATTAAGGCACAGGATCTGAGCGAGAAAACAACACACGACAGCTCAGCGTAAACTACCAACTGATTTATTTTTCCGCGAACGAAGCATCCATATAGCCTACACGCATGCGCACGGGTGCTTTTCCCGGTCTACCTAGACCCTATAGTGTCAGTGATTATGCTAATCTCTTCATTGCTGAGTAAGATAGACGGCGCGCTGACACATAAGCCTTGGGTGTCCATCTTGAAGTTGTATGCTTCCACGACTTCTTTTCTTCTTTGGTTCCTACTTTTCAGCAGAATCACCGTCTTGTGAAAGGTCGCCTTGCACTTGCACGAAGCGCAATGTGTGTCTAGGTGCCATGGTGCTTGTATCAGGCTGCAATTGTAACAATGTTCGCGCAGGTTCGCGCAACCAGGTGTTTCAGGTACGTAGATGACTTCCATCTATGCCTACCTGCAGAAAAATTTACTGAGAGCTGTAAGGACGAGGTGCTCAGGCTGTTCCACAATGAACACAGCGGGCTGCAGTTTACGTTCGAACTGCTGAGCGAGGATTCCCCTCAATTTCTAGACTTGAATTTACCCTTTGACAACAAGCACACATGCTAGACTTACAAGATAAGAAGTGAAAAAAGGATTTTGCTATATGACTCGGGGCACTCAAAGGTAGTGAAGAGAAGCGTTACCACTGTGTGCCTGCTGCAGGCTACAAGGAAGTCATGCGAACACACTGGGAAAGTCGGTGTTCGGATGCAGATTGAGCACTTGAAGAGCGGTAAATACCGGCGCCATTTCATAGATTCCATCATGAATGCTTTGCTTTAAAGAAGCCCTGGTGAGCAAAGTGCCAAGGAAGATACGAAGGGCGAACCTTTCATAACCATGGCCTACATCACACCGACTGAAAAAGTAGCTGCTAGGTATGGCGTACGAGTGGTCATCACAGCAGCACAAAAGCTAAAGGAAGTGTGTGCAAAAGTAAATTGAATGACCAGAGAAAGGAACACGCAGAGTGCATGCACTACAAACCACGACAAAAGATTTATTTACTGCGCGACGGGAGTAGTCTACAGGATGCCTTTGTCCTGCGGGGCTGATTACGTGGGCCAAATAGGCAGGTGCGTAAAAGACAGACTGCGAGAACGTCTTTACAACTGCAGCCTGATACAAGCACTATGGCATCTAGACACTCATTGCGCTTCATGCAAGTGCAAGGCTAGCTTCCACAAGACAGTGATTCTGCTGAAATGTAGGAACCAAAGAAAAAGGGAAGTCATGGAAGCATACAACATCATGATGGACACACGGGGCTCATGTGTAAGTGCGCCGTCGATCTTACTCAGCAACAAAGAGATTAGCATAATCACTGGCAACAAAGGGCGTAGGTAGACAGGGAAAAGCACCTCTGCAGGCACATGCGTGTAGACTATGTATGGTTCGCTTGCGGAAAAATAAACCAGTTGATAGTTGGCGCTCAGGGGTCGTGTGTTGCTTTCTCGCTCCTGTCCCTTCGTCACTCTGCGCAACAGTGTTAAGTAAAACAGAAAGTTCACATGAAGATTAAAACGAAGTAATCTAAAGGGATCAAAGAAGTGGTGTCTCAGGCTGTAGCCAGCGTTTCGACAAGAGAACTTGTATTTGAGTTGAAAGTTGCCCTGATAAAGATAAGTACCCTTGTCGAAACTTTGGCTACAACCTGAAACACTCCTTTCACTGTACTGTCCATTACTTAAAAATTAAACTATGGTGTTTTACATGCCAAAGCCACTTTCTGATTATGAGGCACGCCGTTGTGAAAGACTCCGGAAATCTCAGCGTGCACCTAAATCTAAGTACACCGGTGTTTTCGCATTTCACCCCCATCGAAATGCGGTCGCCGTGGTCGGAATTCGATCCCACGACCTCGTGCTCAGCACCCCAACACCATAGCCACTGAGCAACCACGGCGGGTTGTCCATTACTTATAGGTACCAGTTATGTTATCACAAGAGTTCTTTTCTGCTGCAGAATCGGCGGAATTTCTTAGAGGTGAAATCTTCAACTGACCATCTGTGAGTCCGATAACTGAATCTTCGCAGGACACTGAACATTTCATCGTTTATTCAATCATAAACTTCTTGCGATTCGCTTCAAGATTAAGATTCACATGACGGTCACCGGTGGACACGGGTGGCTACGAAGGACATGACAACCACTAAGCGGAGGAAGCCCTTACGAGATTTCACTGTGAAACGGTGTGTTCGCATTCTTTTGGGCTCACAGACGCTAGCTGCTTTATTTGTTCACCCAAAGAATTTCTGCCTTGCTTTGATTTAAATATCCCCTCATCTGAGTGATTGTTCACGGCTACCTGTACTGCGCAGATTTCTAATCTGTTAGTGTCTAAGTCATAAGTAGCACAAGGGGCTATTCCAACCAGATGATTGCTGCTTTACATAGTGCTTGTGGTTTGAGAACATGTTCAGTATTCTGCGCCATTGTGGGCAGCGATGGATGTTAACGGTCTGATGATGAGGTGGCACACAAATACGTGGGAAATTTCATGAAGTCAAGCGTAAGATCTGGAAGAAAGGGTTTCAATCTGCGCTAGTGGCATGTCATCGCGTCTTGTTAATTTCCTCTATTAGTTTGGTGCAATCCAATGCAAAGCACAGCGATTGTTAATAATTCTTTTAAAATGACAGAATTCAATGCATTTTGACTTTGTTTAGTTTCAATCTACTGTTGGCATCTTCACTTGTAATGTTATTTATTTATTTATTTATTCTTTTTTGCATACCAAATTATGAAGCTCAGTACTTGCATCACTCAATTCTAACCTGAACGTACTGTGGCTCAATCGCCATAAGGGTAGTTATATGCTGCCAGCTTTCACGAATGATTTTCACCGATTTCGTTTGCCACACTTTCCAATTGTCACACTGTCATCGTGTGCCCCTGTTCCCTGTGAGACTGCAGAAACTGCACGTTGTACTCCGAATAAATGTCGCAGAAGCCCTTCTCACTTGACGAATATCCGGTAGGAAATTATAAACCAGAGAGCACACCTACAATAACACCAAAATGGAGGAGGCATGAGCACTCTCCCATATCTTAACCAAATTATTATGGCCCTCAAACACGCGTCATGAAATATTTTCCCTGCTTTACTTACTGCGAGTATAGGTTGCGAGAAAAGCACTCCTACAGAGATACATCGGAGCTTGTTTTGACGTCTAGTTTGTCGATGTTTCTGGCGCAGGGCAATTTCATATTTGTGTGAGAAACCTGTGCCGGCTTCCCTTACTAATTTTGCCTTGAGAAAAGCAACATGTAGTACTGTTGATGTTCGCATTGTTGGCTGGAGAGTATCATTGTAAGGTGGTGTTGTTTCAACTGCTATATGATAATGTCGTTCAGTGTCCATTAACTGTTCTTCTGCCCTTTCTTCTGGAAAACAATGCACAAAAGTACACAAAACTATACATCTAACAGTACCAGCTGTTCAAGAGCCAAGGAGTAGCCGGTTCCGTAATTATGTGCCAACATCTCCTTCCATAAAATCAAAACAGCCAATAAAGAACAGCAACAAATTAAGGACTCGTCGGTCTACGTAATATTTCCGTCTGCATATATAAACAGGCTGTGAGCACAGTCTCTTCGGAGGTCAGGACAGCGCCAGACACAACGAAAGCTCAGTTTAGGCAATAGAGGTCACATGTGTTTTCAAAGGTGGGCTTCAATGATGACAATGTAAAATTACTTTTTTGTCCTATTGCAT
This sequence comes from Dermacentor variabilis, assembly GCF_050947875.1. Lineage (NCBI taxonomy): Eukaryota > Metazoa > Arthropoda > Arachnida > Ixodida > Ixodidae > Dermacentor > Dermacentor variabilis. Next base: position 52,319,906 of record NC_134568.1, on the reverse strand, counting down.
ATGCCTCACTGACACTCCTAAAGCCATGGCCGTCAAGGGTCCTCTTGTCACAAGAAAGAAGAAAAGAAGCAATGTTACTCAAAAATATCACAAGTGCGCCCACCGGGAAAGTAAGTGTCAGTTCAAGAGCGCAAACGTGGGACACCCCAAAGCTGAAGGCGTGAAAAAAATTACAAAAGTCTATATAGGCTCTGTGATCACGCAGTTTCATAAGCGAGGCCCACGAACACAGCGCAATAGCGAGGAGCGTGCGACGCTCTCGGTGACGGACGGGGCTCCAAATAACAGGTTAGACGAAGTGGAGGCATCATCGCTTGGGAAGAGCGAGCCCATTTACGCAAAGTCGAGTGACTTCGTGCCTTCGCCTTGGATGACGTCGGCCCTGGGCTGAGCACAAGAACAATACATGCTGTCTTCTGTACGGCACAGAGCGATTCGCTCGCAAACGGCTTTAATTAGCAGATGGCAAGCTCGTTCTCAGCTACTCGCAGGAATTCCCGCGCTACGTGCGATAAGGAAAATGACTCTCACGTGAACAAAACACATTTCCGGTGTCAAATGCGCCGAGCGGCAAAGAGTGCGAGACATGCGCGAGTTTCCGTTCTCAATAAAAATGACGCAGGTGCCGATGAACAACAGTGCCATCAACGACAGTCACGGAGTCTTCGCCAGTGTACTGACGACAGGACATAAAAGCGAGTGACGAGAATCTTTCCGTTGACTGGACACTGTTATTAACCTCGAGAAAAAAATCATTAGGCACTGAGGCGCTGCGATCGCGGCGGACATCTTCCCGTGAAAACTTGTGCAACAGCGAAAGGCATATATGGCGGAGCGACGCCATCCCGGCCCTTTTGCTGTGAAGCCTGACGGACACCACACTCGCAGATCAGTGTTGCTTCCTTCACGGGTGTGAACAGTTCTGCCTTCGGGACACCGTGTTCAACTTCTGTGCGCGATAAACCCGAGTTAAACAGTTTACATCAGAGAGGGGAATAGTCAAACCTTTTTACCAAAAGTACGCCTGGTTTCGTCGGCTGCGTTTCAAGGTGCTCATCGCGAAGCTTCTGTTTGCTGTAGCGCTCACGCTCAACTGCTCTGTTAGTGCCCACGATGCAGGCGAGCGTCGTTGCTGGTTATTCGACCGCTCGGGCCAAGTTTCAACTGGTGGGTGACACAGTTGTGTGGCTGGTGTTCTCCTACTTAGCCTGGGCCCTCGTCCTTCGTCCAACAATTGTGTGGGTTCGCAAGTGGAATGCACTGAGACCGCTGCCGGGACCGTGCAATGGGCTCCCGTTCTGGTATTCCATTCGCACCTATTGGGAAAAGAGCCGATCGAATTCTGTCAAGGATGCAACGTATGGTAAGTGTCCGTGCTGCTCTTGTTGATGTGGGCCATCCTTGTGGGCGACGCTGCGCATCGGGACGAACGCTGCTCGGTGGGAGAAAGTATTGACTCTCGTGAACACCTTTCGGCCCAGCTGCCCAAATTCATTGCACGATCTCCTGATGGCTCACAGTGAACAGAGGCACAACACTTTTGCGCAGGAAATTTTTCGTGATCGTGCCAGCATGTTTTATTGGTTTTAGGCCTGTTGGTTATGATGTAGCCGATAAGTCATATTGAATAGATCCTGTCTGGTATAGCAACGTTCGAATGTCAAGCCTGCCTCCTTTTCTATGCTTTGTTTTTCCGCGGGACATTTTGTCACCACTATGGGCTTGCTAATATTAGGTTATCTTACTAACTATTCCACACCTTTGACATTTAAGTCATTGCCAAGTGCTGATGCCCATAAACAATTGTTAAGGCGCAGGATCAACTGGGAGCGCGAGCGCTCTGAAGAGAGAGAGAGAATACAGAGAAAGGCAGGGAAGTTAACCAGACGTGCTTCCGGTTGGCTACCCTGCACGGGGGGAAGGGTCAAGGGCGATAAAAAGAGAAAGAGAGTGGAAGGGGGGATAGAGAGAAAGCGAGACGAGCACTAACAAAGCGCGTGTACTATAGAGCGGTAAGGGGCGGCGTTAAAGTCTATCGTTAAACCCCGTAAACCACAGCAATCTTAATAACGCGAGTGAGGCCTTCGACGCGAATGTTCTTTCAGAGCACTGACCTAAAAATATCTCAGTAGCAGTAAGAGTGGCAACATGCGTTGCGTGCGTATGCAGTTTGCCATGTGTCGCTAGACACTCTCCTCAAACACTGTGGTATATCGCAGGATTAGAAATCTGACTAGGTTGTTCACAGTAGTCACGAGTATGTATAATTAAAGCAATTATTTTTCGGCGCCATTAAGCAGAAGGGAGAACATTGTGGTCTAGCCCACGGTGGTAGAATAGGACCATGGTCTGTCCTGTTAATTCGTGTTTCTTATTTTAAGGATATTTACCTTCAATCAACATTCTCGGGGCAGTTAATGCGGCACTTCAGAACCATGCGTCTATCTACGCCCTAGACTAACACTTACTTTCACTCTCTTCGTCAAGCTACAGCTCATTTTTAAAATTAAATTATGGGACTTCACGCGCCAAATCCCACATTAGATTACGGGAAACGCCGTAGCGGGCGACTCCATATTAATTTGAACCACCTGGGGTTTATTAACGTGCACCTATATCTAAGTTCACGGGTGTTTTTAGGAAATTCGACCCCATCGAAATGCGGCCGCCGTGGCCAGGATTTGATCCCGCGACCTCGTGCCAAGAGAGAGAGAGAGAGAGAGCAAGGACAGGAAAGGCAGGGAGGTCAACCAGAAGAGCATCCGGTTTGCTACCCTACACGGGGGTGAGGGGAAGGCGAATAGAAAGAGGAAAAGGGGAGGAAGTGAGCACTGAGGGCGTGTGGGCGGGACACTAAGCGCAGGGACACTATAAACGCTCTCTTAAGCCTTTGCACTTGAAGTATTGCACTAATGGCAAGCAGCACAACACCATAATACAGGTCGTTTTTGATGCGGAAAGTTAAGGCTTCCTCAAGCATAATCACTGGTGATGACTAAACTTCTCATTAGCAAACAAATCAAGCGAAGCAGCCATGAATCCAGGAAAAGCATGGGTGGAATTAAGCGTCCTTTATTAAAAATTAGAATTAATGCTAGCGAAGTTCTTGACTCTGACAGCGTTGTTGCCTCGAGGCATCATGCAACTGTTCCTAATATAGCGTACTATATGTCATCTGCTCCTAATATAGCGTACTATATGCAAAGCCTGTGGTTGAAAGGTACCTCCATATTGTTGTCATAAACGGGAGTGGCGCTGGCTGACACTCCTAGGGCTACGTTTAGTACATCTACGCAAATACCTAAACAAGTAGACGGAAGGACAGCCACCGCCATATGTGAATTGGTATATTGCAAGCGTCATGCGGAGGTTGTAGGTTCGGCTTCCACCGACGGTAACTTGTTTCCACCTTCATTTTTTAAAAGCGTAGCTCTTAGACGCCCGTTCCTGCGGCGATCCTCGGTCTCGGCGTAACCGAGCGAACGAGTACAGCGAAAGATGAAACAGCGAACACGTAGCGCAGCGGGGGATGAAAGACGCGAGGATTAAAGAGGAGGAGGAGGAGGACATGGCGAGAGGGTGAAAGGAATAGCGTAGTGCGGCGACGATGGCTACGACATGGCTGCCGGAGTAGTGCGCGTCGTCTGGGAGGTCTGTGTGCGGCAGCTGCTGTGAATCGCGCCCACCTACACGCTGCATCTCACGACCTCCCGATTAGCGAGGCAGTCGCGCCACACTTCGCTCCGCTCGCAGTGTGCCGCACGAGACAGATTGTCCGTTCCAGCCAATATATCGCGAAATGAAAACACGCATAGAGCTGCGCTCAAATTTCGCATTAAGGATTGTCGTGATCGCCGGCGAATTTTTTTTCTTCTCTTTATTAGTAGTATAATATTTATCGCAAACATAGCCCCTTTTACATAATTATTTGTGCAACTGAAAAGAAATAACAACTAGCTTTTCATATAATTCATTGGGCTTCATTGCCTGTTGACTTCACGCCCTACTTACTAAACATTGACTCCCTGGATTCACTAGACTCCATGATTCATTTCGGTAAGCCTTTTGTTGTCGTCCTAGTCAAAAATGATTTCCAGAAACAGAATACTCTTTCAAAGTCTTATGAGAAGCTGCATTGGTCTCCCGGTACAAGCAATATTCTAAGCTTTCATATCTTCTTAAAAGTTATAGCAAGTGTGAAAATTTCCTTGGAACATTTTTTGCGCTCCTCCTGTAAGAGACTTTTTCTGACTAAGCCGCTTCATTTTGCAGAATATAAAACTGGTAACCGTGCTTGGTTTCTTGTTTTTCTTCGCCATGAGTCTGAAAATGAAATCTTTGTATTTATTGAAAATATTTAAACGAATGACCATCGAAATTTCGCTATAGGTACGACGACGCTGGCATTCTATTGTTTTATTTTTTACCAATAATATGAGTGTTGCGACACTCACAGTACTATCATTCGCCGCGCTCGCTTCTCTGGGCCTGGGACACCGTCCTCGGGACCTTTTTCTTGTATGTAGTGTTGTTCCACCACTGCATTGCTAGCGCTGCAAACATTCCAAGCGCCAGGAAACTGGCTTACGTAGCCCGGCATTTTGACTCGCACATCAATGCCAGTGAGCGCATCTCTGTCCAGCGTAATAAAGCAATAGATCGCGGCATACACTCTTCCAAAAAAATTTGCACCCTTCAGGGCTTATCTTGTCGCCCAACATCAATCATCTATCGTGCATGCGTTATCTTTCTGAAACGCTGAATCGCCCCTTCCCCGCCCATGCCACCACTCCTCACACTCTTAAGAACGGCCCGCTGAAGTGCAAGTTTTGCCAGCCAGTTGCGACAGCGGCGTCAACTTTTCGTGGAACGCCACCGCAACCCTCTAGCCTCACGGCGTCAACAATAACCGCGACCTCGACTCTCCGTCGCAGGAGCCAAGATGAGTTCGACGAAGCAGGCTTTGTGCCTGAAGCCGCCACCGCCGACGTGGTCTGCTATGAACAAGAGAGTCTCCAGGGGAACGTAGTTCGAGGTCCCTTCCCACGCGCCGTTCAAGACGCAAGACAATGGGCAATCGGCCGCGCTGCGGGGGTCAGCTCGGGGAATAAAAGGCACCTCTCCTGATGTAAGCCCCGAGTTCTACGAAGCCCGTCTGGCCTCGGTTGGGGACAGTGAACCTCGCGAAAACAAGTGTGTGTGAGTGTGTGTGTCCCGCCCGCAGAGAGGCGACTCGTTTACAATGACTGGTCGAACGTTTCCCTCACCGTTGGATCGAGGAAGGACCGAGTGTTTATAAACCGCTGTTGTGCGGCTGCTCAGTACACTTTCTCTCGCAGTCATGCTAGACTGATGAACTGCAACGCCCTTATGTAGATACTGTAAATACACCCATATTCCTCGTTCTCGATGAGAAGCAGTCCTTCCCTTCAACAACGTCCTCAGCGTGGATAAGTTGGACGACGGCATGGGCCAGCTACCATCTAATTCATGCCAGACTCCAATCTTGACAACTGGTTACGAGCGGGGGATTGAGCCCACCAATCCTTGCAACACACATTCCTAAAGCGCCGCCAAATCGATGTTGAGACTTCTCAGCTATTCGGCGGTCAACATTTTGCTGTCTTTTTCACTCCCTTTCGATGGCGGTAGTTATCAGCATCTCCTGAGGTGTGAAGACCAGTTTTTTCATAGATTTGGTGCCAGTGCGATTACCTCGAGATCCGTTCAGTTGTCACCACCTATTCAACTGTCACGCGCATCACTGTTGCTTTGTTAGTTCAACCTTCTTTGTTTAGACTGATCCATGGACCAGGAAAGGGATTCGGTTCGAGCCAGTTGGCCATATGCTCGAGGAACGAGTTGCGGTAGGAGAAAACACCAGCTGCGTCTAACTTTTCCTTTTGCTTCATTATTTCCTCGAGTGAAGGCTGGCCGCGACGCTGGCAGATCCTCGGAACCATGTACCCGTGATATTGGTAAGTGAAGGTGGAAAATAAAATAATGCGAAACAGCGTCCATCATCAAACTCTGCAATAGCCCTTAAGAGGAAGCTTTAGCTCGGGCCCAACTTCGACGCGGCCTATTCGAATGCATGTAAAACGCAAAAACGCTTTTTTGAGATAACCCCTGGACCGATTTTAATGAAGTTGGTTGCAGTTGAGAGAGAAAGTTAAATTCTTTAAAACAAATTAAGAGAAAGAAAATTCTGATTTATGAGCTGATTTTCGTGAAAAATATTTTCAAAAACCCGAAAGTTCGAAAAGAAACAGACGCGCGAAGTTTATAAATTTATAGCTTTGCATGAAAAACAGACACCGCGGTTCTGTAAACCGCATCCATTAGATTTTTCTAAAGCGGACAAATTCAATATGTCAATTTATATCTTACGTGAATTTATTGCGTTGTGTACAAGGGTTCAGCAAAAGCTGTATTTCCATATTACTGAAGTTATTTAGGTTCATGTGTAACATATGAATGTTGGCCCCTTTAGATGTGACATCAGATGCAATTCACAGAATTGTGATATTATTTTTCCTTGCTGAGTTAGAGAGTTGTAAACTTGATAGTTTCGCTTTCTGAAATTTTTTGATTTTTTGCCAATTTTAATAAAAAATTTACAATCTAAATGAAAAATTAGACACCAATGGTCACTAGATTTTGTCACTAGAGTTTATTTTTAAGCGCAACAAACCTCGTGAAATTTGGTGCCGTGGTTGCCGAGAAAACGAATTCTCCTTTTACATGTGTTTAGATAGGAGCACCCGAGCTAAAGCTTCCTCTTAACCCCATAAGCAATATCACTGTCACCCGTTACCTCGTCTGGTTCTTCCCTAATTGTACAGCACTTTTCGCGCAAAATTGGCAACTGGAAACAAGAGTCTCAAGGAGCTGAGAAATTAAGCGATCTACTAAGGGAAAGAGCCAAGGCAACAGCCAAACAGGAAGAAAAAGCGAATATTAACAAATTTAACCGTTGTTTATGAAAATCTTTATGGATCAACATCTTATTTAAAAAGGAAGTAGAGAAAACGCCGCTGGAAGGGCAGAACAATTCGATGAGTTTTGAATGACGCTTCTACAGTTATGAGTCGAGCCGCCTGACGTAGCCACTTCTCTGCTGTGCTTATGTATAGGTGTTTTTCTAACCTTCCGCGGTGGGCGCAGTACGTCTATAACCGCAGCGTCCTGCAATACACCTGCGCACTACGTGCAAGGTTTGTTCCATTCCCCCTTGTCCGTGGACGTTATGGGAAAATCGCATACGGTCCTCCGGTCCTCCGAACCTGCGGCACATGTACAGCGTAGACAACGCCACGGCAAACGTTCAGTTTCTTAAAACTCGTATCTATGTGCGTGTTCTTTCGCAATGATACGGCCTCATCTTTCCCCATGACTATTTTCCATGCATTGGCTCCTAGAGCTCCGCATCCACTTCCCTAGTATGGGCAGCCTACTTAGACTTTTCATACGTCTAAAGTTTCCACGAGAATGGAGCTATATGGCCGTGTTTTTTACAGATCTTCCACTAAACATCCCCCCGTAATTTAGGCCGAGGTCTTAGTCACTTCACCTGCGCTACGTGCACTACATGTTGCTCTGGATATATGCTGGCAGCAATGCGGTATAACTGAGCGAGAGGGCCGCAGATTTGGTTATGGCTCAACGACGTACGTTTCATAAATTCGTATATCTGGCTTAGCGATGATTTTCAAAGAAATAGGCTATACAAACTGGTGTAGCATGCAAAGTAATACAGCACATTAAACTTCCTCTATTCATTTTATGTCTTGGAAGTCGCTGGAGTTACCTTTTTTATTTGTATTTTTTACGGTACTGGAATGGCTGGAAATTTTTTTCCCCGCTTTTCTACGGCAATTGAATGTCAAATAAGGGCGAAGGAATGACGTAAAAGGAAGCGAACAAAAGCAATGGGCAGCGCTTCAAAGCAATGGTAAACTCATATGACGAAATCTAAACGCCTTTCATTCATGAAAAAGAAATCGCCGTAAAGTGGTTTTCTCCATGACCGTTGTCTACGCTAAGTGCTCAGTTCCGGTATGTAGACACTCCCGACGTATCGTCCTGACGTCAGTGCGATCTATGAATGATTTCCCAATGAGGTTCATTTCTTTCGCGGCGGAACAACGAAGGGGTGATTCCCGCTCTTTAAGGCCGGTGCCCCAAGCGACAGAGAAGAACAGCCCCTTATCATTCGCTTTTTTTGTTGTTGTTGTTGTTATGGCCATCGCGAACGTCACGTTGAGACAAAAGACTCATTATACGCGACATGTACCTCACTCGTTTTTTAGCACACAACTAGAGACGCCAGCCAACGGTTTCTCCGAGTAACGTGAAAGACGTTCGAGTCAGACATGTGTAGCCACCATGCAAGAAAAAAAGAAAAAAGTCACACCATGAAAAGAACAATTTCTCCTTGCCTGAACAAGGAGACCAACGGTGAACTATACAGCGCTGAGGAGGCAAGGTTCGAGAAGCGAGAGAGGTAAGATAAGGCGCGTTCGCGAGTCAGGCAGTGAGAAGCGCGTGGACGAGGCGGAGGGGCGCTAACTCCCATAACCATGCCTCAAACGCTCCAGCACGTGCCGGAACAAAAGAAATGTCTGGGAACCAGCTCCCGGCAACAGAGCCCCGACAGCGTGCGCTCCGGCACACGCAACCGCATTTTGTAAGATAAGCGTTTGCTTTAACCCTCTGTCACCGTCTCATATGAGCAGGTTGGAGCAAAGGCAGCTGGGCGAATTAATATGTTCATGAACCGGGAAAGACGCCCCTCGCAAGTAATTATGGCCGTCTTTTCGCTATTTTGGATACAATCAAACGGCAACTGGGGACAACGGAAGCTGGGGGCGAACAGAAAAAAAAAAGAAAGAAAAAGTGAGAAAGGACATCGGGCGTTTTGAGATGAAGGAGGGGGCATTCCGCGACGGTTGCAACGTGCAAGCAACGCGTTCTCGAGAAAACGTGCTGGCTTAGCGGCGCCACGAGCACCTCTTCTTTCCCGTTGCCTCACGTCTACCCTCAGTGACCCGGCTTGCGGTAAGACGTGAGCTGGGTGTCCTAACGAGGGTGCATTTTAATTGCGCTTAGCAAACATTCGCCCTCTCCCGTTGCATCCCTTTCACCTTCCCCCCCCCCCCCCAATATGGCCAAAATAAATCCGCGTAAAACCTTTAAAAACCCTGCATAAGACAAATGTTAAAGCCATCGTGTAGCATCCACTCCGAGACCCGTACAGCCGCCAGCGCCGTCGTCCCCTTGTGCGCTGACGTGAAGTCTGTAGACGTGCGGCTCATAGGAATACAGGAAATGATCTGAACCAGCGCTGTCCTCGGGAAAGTGCGACTATGCTGTTCACTTGATCTGCTCTCTACCTGACCGACGGTGACAGCCGATGCGCGTTTACAGCGCGCTCTCCGCGTGAAATACCCACAAAGCGTACACGCATCGAATCGCATCATGATCGGCAGCGCACTGATCTTGGGCCGCTCTCCGACGCACACCCGCTTCCAAGTACTGTGCGCGCGAGTGATCCTGTTGCTCGCAGCATACCTCGTCTGGAAGCACGTCGTGCGGCCCTGCATCGCTTGGTTTAGCCAGTGGAAAGCACTTAGACCCATGCCCGGACCCAGTGATCTAATACCTTTCTGGCATACGGTGTCCGTGTATTGGAGATGGGCGGGCAGAGTTCAGTACAAGGACGCTTCAGCGGGTAAGTATTTCGTTGGGGACACCACAGGCTGTTGGGCCTGTTGCATTTGTTTTATTCTTGTCTGTCTTTCGCTTGCTCTATTTTTCATATCTGAGCACTGGTCGGGGTCAGATGCTCACACGTGAGGAGTTCTTGAGAAGCGGCAGATTTTTGGAATGGAATAGGAAGATGACACGACTGCAATGCCCCGCCTGCAAATATGCGTTAAAAAAGGCCATGTGGCTCTTACCCGCGATTTCAAGAATATGATACACATGGACTAGACGAGAAGATGGACGTAACAAAATAATCCTTATAATTCATCGCTTGTCCCATCCTATCGTTTCCCACCTGTGTTGCGCGCTGTTTTAGGCACACCAGTGAACTGTTCCAGCGTACAATGACGTAAATTGACGGGGTAGTTCAAGACAGGGGGGGGGGGGGTTTAGCCGCTTCTGAGTGAAATAGCACGATGTCGGGGGCAACAGTTGAATTCGCACCTTCCAGTCGAACGGGAATAGGTCGTTGTTCCCGTGGCTGACCTCACGAGAAGGATGACCTGCTTGCCGTGGTGTTCGCGAACTGGGCTCATAGCTACGTTATTCAGCCGCTTCTCAACTTCCTGAAGGAACGATCGCAGAAATTGGGGCACATATGGAAGTTCAACAACGCATTCGCGAATTGTAAATTATGATCACTGCTCAAGAAATGTTACTACATGCACTGGAAGTCATAAACAGTATCTGGTAAGTTAAGAATCGTGTTATAAAAGGGAAGCTGAAAGCTTTTCCAGAAAAAATGAGTGAAGAGCAGTACGTCATGGTTTTCAACTCTCTGAATTCGAATATCGCATCGAAATTGAGCGAAAGAAAGCGCAAATATATTTTATTTCGACGAAAAGTGCAGCAGCAGACACGCCCAGCTCGCGCGCCTCGTTTTCGCCTGTGATTGGTCGGGCGCCTCGGGACGTCAACAATGGTGTTCGTCCGGACCAACTGCTGCCGCTCACACGAAGCACGGTTCAAGGTAGTTTGGCGGTGTTTTGCTGAGACGGGGGTGATGGAAAATTTCGAGAGCTTGCGTTTCTCTGAGGACTTCGGCGTTAAGTCCAAACTCCACGAGAGCGATCTTGCGCGCGACGGTGACGGGCGACGGCTTCGAGCGACAAAACGGGCCGTCGCTTGAACAAATCGCTCGGTGTTGTCGCTCGATCGCTCGTTTCTAGAAATCCAGAACTCGTCGCTCGTCGCCCGGAAATGCTATGAGCGACTAGCCAATAGTGCGAAGCCGAAACTGGATGTACATAACTCAAATACTACTGTTTGTCGCACCGAACGAGCAAACTACTGAATTTTACACGTGCAAAAATAAGAACCTAGTGCAAGACCTTCAGAAATATTTTATGCTCCTTCTTCAGTAAAATATATCAACTTAAATTGATAAAGCATGCGTCACGCTAGTTTCGGCGCGTATATTGCTGCCCTCATACCGGGAAGTCGTTGCTCAAAGGCGTCGCCCGCGTGGAGTTCGGCTTGCCGGCGACGGGTGAACGCGACAGACATCGCCTCGCATGTCGCGCTGTCGCTGTCGCGTTCAAGATCACTTGTAAGGGGTTTATACTTTACTCCCTACATGTACGAGCCGAGTGCGAAGAGCCGGCCTCTCCAAGAAGCAAAAAATGCTGGTGCAAGCACTGCTTTCCACGCGAACGAAGGCGAAGTGTTAGCATCTCCTTGTGTTGGAAATGTTCTTTGGCGAGTATGTTTTTTGCTAAGCTGCATTCAGCGTTCCAGTACGTACGTTTCCGGGCAAACAACTGTAGTGTTATGTTCCTGCATGCCTCCTCGTAGAACGTAAGCGGTGATGCGATCTTCGGCATTTGTGCGCTGCCCCAAAGCTGTCGGCAATCTACACAGACGGTTTAAACGCGGGAAAAGTTTATCGGCTGTTGTAGCACGTGCAGTATAGAACCTTCATCAGCGCGCCATCCGCACGCTACTCGTAACCGGCGAATTCCGTAAGCTACGTGAGATGGTCGGTTTCTCTGTGTGTGCGAGAGAAGGGGGAGCGCAGCGTCCTGGCGTGAGCAGGCTTTTCTACACATGCAAACTTTACGCTTGCACTGCGTTATGGTAGCTGCATGCAGGCTGTTTCACAACACACGTGCGAATAGAAAATTCGCGGTGCTTGGCTATGAAACCTGCGTCAAGGGTGGGAGATAAACAAGCACCTTCCGTTCAGCGTGCTTTTTTTTTTTAGGAGAACCCAAAGCACGCATTATTGATAAACTCCGGTAGTAATCGTCACGGAAGTGGTTAGAGCACAACACTGTTGTTCTTGAGCGCTTGAAGTTGTTTCGCTTCACAGCAGCCTCCCACTTAGCTGAAAGCTTCTTGTCTTGCAGGAACTAATGGAACATCGAAACATCGTCGCGGCCGCTGGTGTTCGTGCAAGCGTAGGCTGCACAGAACGCCGACATGATCGGCCTACAAGTTCAATTGATGCTGCGCACGTCAACTACCACTCCTATATACGCACAAACAAAGGAATGTAGGGTCGAGCGAAGCAGATTAGGACAGCACGCACGCAGAAATAAGCCCGGTCAGGCATGGTCGCGGAGACTGCGAAAGAGCGGAACACCAATGTTGACGTCACTACGCCGCGGTTTCCGGTCTCCGCTCGCATCGTCAGCGTCAGCAGCAGCGCGCGGCGCTCGACGGGGGGCGGAGCTACAGCGCAATTTTAACCGACGATTGCGTCACTCCTAAGTGAAAAATCCCCCCCAAAATTTTACCTTCATGGTTTATAAGGTTCCCGCATCCGTATATGAGCGTCTTATTGAATTCGACAGACTCTTCAGCTTCCCTTTAATGCAAGCCCAGCTACCGACGCAATGTGGTTTACATTTTCAGCATTGTGTTTAGCCGTTTTTGTTTTTTCTTAATGTGTCAAGTATTTTTACAGGCCCCTTGCGAAATGTGCTGATTGAGAAAACATTCTGTGCTAGAGAAGGTGGTGCAGCAGGCGGGGTTAGCTTGGCGTGTTTCGCCAGCAAGTGTTCCCACCTCGGCATATCTTACGATATTAGTGTGGGCGTTTCATGAAACGTTTGCCAATTCAATGACTCGGAGGAAAGAAATCAAGAGGCGTAGAACTATCTTCCTGATCACTCGGAATCTTGTAAGATCGTGTGTTGAAGTCCGCGGTTCTGTATAAGCAGCCAAGTAGCGCTCCTCGTTTCTCGTCCAACTACGGGCGCAACCAGACCGAGTGCTCCACATCACCGTCCTTACCACATAATACACGAAGCGGGAAAATGGATCGTGTATTATTACATAACTATGACTGTACGTAGACGGAGCAACTTCTAATGCGACAATAGAGGGTAGCTTCGAGATGCCGAAATTTCCTGCATTATTTCTGGTACTATGTGTTCTCACGTGTCTAGCAAATATGCTTTGTGTGGCCGCATATTTGCTAGCCGTTAGATGCATGGACAGACCAGGAATCTCCCATTAATTATGGCAGGCAGCATATTTTGTGATGCAGAACGGTGTTCGTATAGGTGCTTATAAATTGTACACTGCTCGAATTGAGCCTCTCCGTGCTAGAGGTTAGAAGTGGTCAGTCATTTTTTTTCCCTTTACAAATGAAGAAATTGAACCATATTTAGCATTTGCCTGCAATGTTCTGCTTGACGAAAGGAAGTGGCATCAAGGCGACAAAGCTTTATTGCAGGGTATGTGGTTATTGGGTATTTTTGCTCGTGATACCTCTGTCCATGTACCGTGTCAAACTACTGTTATCATGTCATTTAAAAGAAGCACGTCCTGTCAATGAGGAAACAGGAGAAACGTAACGAGTGACGAAAAAATGACACCGCGTAAGTTCTTTGTAATCCCTAGCGGAGGGCGTACTTCAAGAGCACGAAAATCTCCCGGATGCAAAGCTCAATTTTTCCTGACTCTTGTTTTTGCCTGATTCGCCCTTTTTTTGCACCTCGTTTTTTCTATCTCTACCTCGTTCTGCAGTATAAATACTGTGGCGTGTAGCATTTACCCTCAGCATCCAGTGATTTGAAAGACAGTTTTTGATTGTGTAAAGGCCAGCTTCTATTTTAACTTGTTTCGCCTTATCAAGTGCGCCCCTTCCGCCTTTTCTGCTGAGACACAGAGTGTCATACCGACCAAACATGAAAGTCGGAAGGCTCCTGTAGGCGTCCGTGGTCGCCCTCTGCCTAATCGTGCCGTTAAAGCATTCATTCGGGCAAGACGGCGTTCCACAGCATGCCAAGATCAAAGACTGTTTCCTTCCAGTGGAGAGCTTGGCACAAGAACACTGCAAGCCACCCTGAGCATTACCAAGTTTCAATGCACTTCCTGAACCACTCCCCTCACCGGGTTCTTCGCACAATGTGGCTTATTATTTTTTCATTAATTCCCGGAAATCTTTCGTTTCCCTGCCGTTTGCACTTCGAACTTCACCATACTGTAGCTGGTAGTATAAATGAGAAAATTACAGCTTGTTAACGAAGAAAGCCAATCCACCGTTTCTTAGATCCGCGAAAAGACTTCCGAGTGAGAACAAAGTGTTTGAATTTCATCTTACGTAATCTGTGTGATCTTACGTTTACTACAGATTGAAACAGGCTGCATGCTATCAAATAACTCTTTAACTTAATATTAACATTTAAGAATGAAAATATACTACGCAATTCCGGCATCTGTAGATTACATATCAAACCGATGCTTTTAGTTTTGGTTTCACAAACACTGTGGTTGCATCTATCACTATATGTTCTAAAAAAATAGAAATAAAAGAACGAAAGAAAACTGCAACAATGAAGCAACATACTTCTTTCTTAAAATTTTTCTCCACTCTAACATCTAATCTATTCGAATTAGTCAAGAAGCAAATAAAACATGTTTATTTAAAAGTTTTCAACTTGACGTCGTATCTTAAATGTATTTTGATATGCATCATACTTCTCTGTGCATGCACCTATCGTTAACATTCTTCCCTCGGCGAGCATCATACGTCCCCTTCGGCCTCCTGACACGGACAGCTTAAAGCTACAGGCGACGATGTCATGTGCGTGTCATCAGCTACCTCGCGAACTAGAACAAGCTTTTCGTCATTTAGATTCCAGCATTGCGTTGGATGTGCGTAAAGGTGCGTCTGTGTTGTTTTTTTCTGCACACTATTCTTTGGTGCAGAGAGCAAGGGAGGCAACAGGTGATCTTTTATTCATGCTTATTTTTATAAGGGTGAGAAGGTAAAAGAAATTGTGGAGGGGCACAAGAACACTACAATGCAGGGTTGCGGGTCAATGAACAGCATTGCTTAGCTGTCACGACGCATAAAACAAGGTGATGGTGTGGTGCAACTCTGGCGCAACTGTGGTGTGGGCAGCAAGTAGGAGGCACCCAGTTAGCCGCACCTTTCAACTTGGTATGCCGCGTGTGCCAGTCTCGTTACACAACGTCTCAGGATGTCATTCTTTATATCCCGTTATGCGCGGGTTTCGAGTCTTTGCTTCTCTCTCTCTCTCTCTCTTCTGTCCAGTGTTCTTTCAGATAATTTGCGACGTGTCTCAACAGTACAGGGGAACGACCTTCAAAGCCTACCTCGGGATGACACCGGTTGTGATATTGCACACTCCAGACGCTGCGCAGGTAAACGTCATGGAAAGCGAATTCTCCGTCTCCTTTTCACTTACCGCCCCCACCCCCACTGATTAACCCTATACAATGCACGGACGGATAGAGGCGCGCGTAAGAGCGCTTAACGCAGGGCACGTTAATTAGTGCGGTCACTTTGAAGCACAAACGACAAAGGGCCTTTGTTTTCATTTATTCAAACATTACGGCGTGAACTTATGATATCTGGATGTAGGTTTCTTGGTTCGCAGCATACTTGGCCGGAGTTCGCTGCAGTAAGCAAAAATTAAAGAATAAATCTACAGCTCAAAAAGTCACCTTCCTTACTTATGCGTTTACAGAGGGCACTTGTGGCGCTTGAATGCGTCGTTGGCCACTCATTCTCACACGATGTAAAAAGAAAGAAGAGACAGCACCTGTAGGCGACGAATGTAGTTGAAGTTCCGCAGCACTTACTGTTTCAGCCGGCCTACTAGATAAGCTGCACAGTTTTAAAAGGCACACATTTGGTCACACAGTGACTTGTAGACCCGGAGGACGTATCCGGCCAGAGCGAAACAGAACGCATAAATTTTGTGAAGATCTAGCGTTTTTGGTTAAAACTGAAACAACCAAACTGACAAACAAAAAAATACAATCGCAGCATAATTGTGAACTTGTTTTCTGTTAAACAGTGCAGACAACTTGATTAGCGTTTGAGAGCTGTTTCCCAAGCGGTAAAAAGCAACCTCAGGCAAATATGCAAATTTCTTGCTTCATCGCACCGAACCACCGTAAAATTAGCCGCGAATCTGGCAAGTGTTAGGACTAGAGCATGGATGCAAAACACACTTGCGTCTGTTTCAATAAGTTGAGCTTCATAAACATGCAGCGTCAGGTTGAATTCAGGAGTGAAGGAGTTTTTCGAGACAAATATTGTCTGAAGGTCAACAACGCTGTAGAATAGGGTTAAGCATAAGGAAGACTACCGTATATTTTTTGTGTACAGTTATTAAGCAACAACTTCGCATTTTAGAGTCCAAGGTAGCTACCGAAGTTGTATATCATCCAAAATGTAGTCAACTCAACCATACTCACGCAAGCTTGTCGCCCACATATGTATATGAAAGAACCACATTTCGTGGTTTGTACTTAGCATGGTTTCATATGTTTGTCAATGGCAAGGAGACAGGCATTTTTACATTAGTTATAAAAAGTTTTCTCCCCCTAATGAAAGCTAACCGCCACCGGTCAAAATGTATTTTGTTAAGGAGTTCTTACTGAGAAAATAGCTAAAGTATTATGAAAATATTCTCGAAGACACAGCGGTACCTTTTAATGTCATAGTTGCTGGAAGACACCAGTACGCTTTCAAGTTAATGAATGAGTCACTAAAAAAAGGAAAGCCTGGAAATTTTGTCTCTGGATATATTGGTAGCAATAAAAGTATTCCAAGTTTTTGAAAAATTCACCCTGAAAATGCTCACCTCTCGTTGTGTGGCACAGCTCTGATCCGTGAAGTTTCACTGAAGCGCAGCCAGTTTCACAACCTGCATGACATGTGACCTTTTATGTCGAGGGTCGCACTTTGTCGTCATGTGTGTCCTGCAGTTTCGTTGTTCTCAACTAGGAAAATACTTAGTGGATAAACAAGAATGAAAAATCGACATTTTCCATCCTCGGCTAATACAAGAATACCCAAGTGAGTGTCGTGTTTTAGTTCACCTAAATATTTCGCCCTTCACTATTGTCGTACAGTACGCGAATTGTATGAGGATAGTTTACGCAGATGGAAGATAAATGTTGCAGCGACAAAAACCCTGCAACTAGAGCACTCCAACATAATACTTAAATTGGTGTTTGATAAATTTATATGAGTGTACCTTTAGATTTACGCTGGTGCCATTTTCGTCCGTGTGGTTTAAAACTTCCTGTGCGTTGTGTTTATGGTTATTACTCGCACAAGTGTCTTTACTACGACAGGGAATAACTTCAAGTGCTAAGTAGTCAAATGTCAACAACGCTAAAACCAGTAATCGATAAAATGCTGCAAGAAAACAAAATTTGAAGGATTTTTGCCAAGAATGAGTAAACGACGAAATCATAAGAAAGTAAATCGACAAGACCGCGTCGAAGACTGTAGAGCCGTGATTTACTGAACGCTTAAAGATTTTCAACAGTATCAAAACTTACATTACAAAGTACATTTAGCGTTCTTTTTAATGCAGATTCATCGCAAAAGAACATTCGCGAATAACGGTGGGACAAAAATTAGCTCTCCGGTTTAGAATCACGATGTAGTTCTAACATCGAAATAGGCTATCATTAGGCTGTTCAGGCATTTCAGCATGACTTCCTTTCTTTACCGAATAAGCTTCGTTTCAATCGTATTTGGGAGAATCTTCTTTAAGTGCATCACGTGTTCTTCGTTCTTCTTCTGAGGTCTGCATTTATAGTTTGTCTTTATGTGAACCTTTTTTTCCCACATTAGACCCTTTTGACAAGCAAGACAAACCTACGTAAACCTGTGGTATACAACTTCCTTGCATCGTGGCTGGGCCATCACAATATCCTCACTGCGTAAGTATCAATGAAGAAACACAACGGGAATTTCTTTTTCACGCTTTCTTTAGGATTACAATCAACTATCAATGTGCCTATTTACCTCAAGAAACGTTTTTATTTGTGTTTGCACGTTCGTCCTTCGTATGTACGGTGTGAAAGCACTTGTAAGCGTGACGATCTTCGCTATTCACGTAATAGTAGCCAGCAGGTATAGCAGTACTTACCACAGCAGAAGTAGGTTCCTAAAGCTAACGAGATGCGTCTCGCGATAACCAAATTCAAGTCTGTGATCACCAGTTTGTCAACCAGAATTGGGGGGGGGGGGGGGAATCGTGCGTTCAACAGGCCAGGTCCCTGGTGACCGGGCGGGAGACAGCAATGCGGCTACTTGCAGCAGAATAAAAAATAATTAGATTGTCTGGGTTTAACGACGGCCCAGAACTGCAGAATCGGTGCAGTTCCGGATGTGAGGCCGTATTGGAATACTCCTGATTAATTTTATCCACTTGGGGTTCTTCGATGTGCATCTAAATCACGGTACGCGAGAGTTTTTTTTTTTGTTGTTTCCCTTTCCTTCCGCCCCCATCGTAATGCCGCAGCCGCCACCGGCAGTTCAATGCGCCATCTCGTGCTCAGCAGTGCAGCGCCACGGACATTGACCCAACTTGGCGGCTGAGTAGTATGATGTGCGATCCCTCCTCTCTGGTATTGCCGCTTTAAACACTGTCTCGCCAAGAGTCAGTGCAGCTAAGTGTAACAGCACCCAGTGCCAGACGCGCCACAACGCGTGGAAATTTATTCCTGCATTCCGGCATTCATGCAATGGTGATCAGTGTAAGAAATTTGCAATGATAAGGGAGCACCACACACCGCGTTTGGCGCGCGCCGTCGACAGCGCTTGCGATTCGTGTGCGCCGCGAGAGGAAGCTTTTCGCCCTCTCACCAAATCTGCTGGTGCGCGTGCGACCGTCATGGGACGCGAAGATTCCCACAAACTCTGCACCAAGAGATTTAATTTTTTCCTCATCTTTTGATGAAAATGAGCGGCACAGTTTGCCGGGAGACAGGCCACGCATATATAGAGAAATGACGCAGCGGGGTCGAAAGTCATTCCCTCTCTTGGTTTCCTTCAGCGCAACAAACCAGGGAGGAAGGTGTCCGATTCCAACTAAGCTAGCTAAGTGCAAAGTGCTGCACAGGCCCAAAAAGAGAAAAGACAAGAACGAGGGGTGCTAAAAATTGCTTGCTAACAGGTGACCTTGCCACATGTAGTATTAGGAGCGCAAGCGCCCCCTCACACCATCGCGTCACTGCGGGATAGTAAATTTATCGGCGGGTGGTCTCCCATTAATAAACAGGGGCTAGCAGTGCTCGTCCGTGTCGGTGTGGTGTCTTTGTCTGTACACCGCATTGCTCTCAGTTAGCGCAGTCAGAATACAACAGCAACGGTCCCCACAGTCAACCTTTCTAGAGTGGTTTCTGTCTGGCCCTCATGAGGGCCCCTTGTTTGCTGTACATGGAAGTCACTTATTTTGAATATATAAAATGGGGTTGTAGAAAGTTATGTTCTCGAACGTTATGTTTTCCTGACGTAAACGTCTCGGATACGTGCGCCATCGCAGCGTCGGCGACAGCTGGCGGTTCAAGCGGCGCTTGATGACGCCAGCGTTCCACTTCAAAGTCCTCGAAGACTACATAAGCTCCTTCAACTACAACGGCAAGCTGCTCGTGGAGCGGGTGGACAGGCTGACCGCAAAGCATCCGGGCGAGCCTATACCCGCATTCCGCCTTTCTCAGAACTGCGCCCTGGATGTCACCACAAGTGAGTGCCCTTCCCAATTTTTCTGTTCCCCAGAGCATTGCGAGCTTATCACAGGTATATACCGTGTGGTGTGCTTAGGTACATGACACGCGTTCTTCCAGCACGAGAGTATACATCTCGGTATGCTTCAAAAACCATTTTTTGTATTCTAAACTCGTTTCTTCTGGCCTCCTTGCAGAAGTCCTGATGGGAGTCGACTTGGATTCGCAATTGGACACAACAGAACCGACTTTCGCCAACCATTTTAACATGTGAGTATGCCTATAGCATTGACAGGATGGAATGTGCAGTCTCGGAACAAGCATGTCTAGACGTTTCGTCGGAGTGCGATCTAGGGAGGCCATTCACCAACAAAGGCCACAAACCCCCACCAACCATTGTCCACGAATTGTGGGCGCGTGTCAGCGCTAACCTACAGAATATAATAGGATTCGGTTCAAAGTAATTGGGGTAGTAATCAAGCAAGAAATTTGCGTAGGTATAGTGCAGAATATCTACAGGTTGATGGTGTTTCTATAAATGAGGTAATTTAATTAGAACTCCCTCAATAACTTTCTAAACAAAGCCAGGCGTGCGGCCTGGCGAGCTGGTGCACAAAGGTTTAGGGCCGAGGAGGTCGCACCTGGTACGTGTCTGCACGTCACTTTCGTACTCAAATTACCAATTAGGCTTTCAAACAATCGCCACAACGCGTCTCCTTTCAAGCGTTCGCCGAGTGATGCTCTTTACGAGCTAGAAAAATGAAGCATTGGCACCTGAAGGGGCCAATCGCAAAATGTTAGCCGAGAAAAATAGCAAGAGAAAAAAAGACGTAACGAAATAAGAAGACACGGTCGAAACGAATCCATAGATAACGAAGGAAAACAGAAAGAAAAGGCTAAACGGTAAAACAACTGGCAGCGTCAAGACAAGCTTGCCCTACGACAAGTATGCTGCCACGGCCAAGGACTCTCGGGGGGCGCACTCGTCGCCTAGATACGCTCAGATGCGAAGAATGACCCATCCGACGCCTCGTTGTCATCTCGCGCTGTTTATTCTTGCGTGTTCAGCACATGCACTATGTTGACAGATGCGTGGAAAGCCCCTATGCCAATGCGCCTGCCGTGCGCTCTGATTTTGCGTCATGAATTGCCGCTGCAACTTTTGATATAAGCCACCAGGAGACGCTTAGATCTGCAGAGATCTTCAGTTCCTCTCGACCTCCCTGCCTTTGTATGTGGGTTTTTGGAGACTGATAGATAATTTGTGTATTGAAACGACATAAATACGAAAGCTACTAGCCGCGCCGCGAGATAAAAAAAGAAAAAGAAGGCTTATTTCGAGCGGACTGTAATAAAAGGAACGCTCTTGCGGTATCCCTTTTTCTTTTTATATATATAGCAGCGTTTGCATCGAGAACGGCGACCTATTCAAACAGCGCTCGGCCTGGCAGAGATAAGAACACACCTGCAGAAAGTCAGGCTATAAGAGCGCGTAGTGCAGAGTAAACAAATAATTAGCCGCATGAGTTGAGTGAAAGTCTGCAAAGGGAAGGAAATGAAGTATCGTGGCCTTAGACTAGTTGCTGGCTATATATTATTATCTTTTGGAACGAAAATGACTCAGTTTTTCTAGCAATCTTTGAATAATGTTCATCTCGCGTTTTTTTTTCTTTTATCTTTTTTTAACTCTTCGCGACGATTGGTCCTTTGGACATAGACGCGTCTCGCATATTTATTTATTTATTTATTTAAAATACCTTACAGGCCCTATGGGGGCATTGTGTAAGGGGGGTACAAAATCAAGGGGGAAAAGAAAGAGTAAACAGCCTTCTAAAGTGTAATACAAAAGATACGCCTCAATGCAGGGCTCATTACTACCAAAAACATGTAAAAGGAACAACTGAAGTAATAAAAGGCCACAAAGGTACACTTAAGGAAATAACACGAGTAAAACTCAACGTAAGGTACTAATACTATAAAGTAAAATACACGAAAAATGAACATATCAGGGAGTACAATTCTTGAAGAGATATTTAGGGAAACAGACGCAAAAAAGCTATAATATATACAAGGCTTACAAGTGAACACGTGGCGCAGCATAAAATAGCAATTCATAGGAGCGAGATAGCAATGCATCAACAAAAAAAAATTCACAAGAAGTTCGAAGCATATTGCCAAGGGCAAGAAACGAGATAAAGTGATTTGTAAGTGCTATTATGAAAAATGCTCGTGTAGGAGATGACGAAATTTTTCTTGATCTGACTCGGAAGCAATGTGATCAGGCAGATTGTTCCACAAGCGAATGGCCGTAGGGAGCACGGAAAAGTTAAAAGCATATGTCGTACCGTACATGTGCGCAAAACTAAAGTGGTTATTTAATCGGCGAGACGTGTTCGAGACGATCTGGATATGTAGTGTGGATTGTGCGGCATTGTAAACATATTTGTGAAACAGGGATAACAGAGCGATATTACGGCGAAGAACTAAAGGCTGTATGGAATGATCGAGTTTCATTTGTGTTACACTGGAGTGATGGCTATAATTACGTGTAATGAAACGGGCAGCTCGGTTTTGGACTGATTCAAGCATGTCGATTAAGTATGTAGGATGCGGGGACCAAATGGATGATGCATACTCGAGCTGTGGACGAACAAATGTCTGATAAGCCAATTTGCGAATGTTGGAAGGTGAATTACCCAGATTACGACGTAGGTAACCTAAAGTCTTTGAAGCTTTTGCGCAAACGGCTGCAATGTGGTCTGTCCGGGAGAGGTTTTCGGTTAGGTGAACACCCAAATATTTTTACGATACTGTATGTAACAATTGTTTATTATTGACGTTGCATAAAAAATGTGAGTTGTCACGCTTACGACTAAAACAAATTACCTGACATTTTGATACATTTAAAGCCATTAACCAGGTGTTACACCAATTATGAATTAGGCTAAGGTCATTTTGAAGGGCCAGGTGGTCGTCAGTACTGTTAATTGATCTGTAAATAATGCAGTCATCAGCGAAAATACGTAAGTGAGAAGAAACATTAAGTGGCAAATCATTTATGTAAATTAGGAAGAGTAAAGGGCCCAAAACGCTGCCCTGAGGCACACCAGAAGTAACGTAAGTAGAAGACGAAGCGATATTGTTAACTACTGTGAACCGTTGACGATTCGAAAGAAAATTACGAAGCCATGTTAGAGTGAAGGAGTCAATTCGAAGTGCAGTTAATTTTGCAATAAGGCGACCATGAGCTACACGATCAAATGCTTTGGAAAAGTCAAGAAAAATGCAATCGGTCTGCTGGTTATTGTTCATGTTAAGGTGCAGGTCAGTCGTGAATTCGAGTAACTGTGTCTCACATGATAATCCTTTCTGAAACCATGTTGATGGCGAAAAAAGAAATTATTGGACTCTAGGTGATTATAAATATGAGAAGCAATTATATGCTCGAGTATCTTGCAGCAAATGCAGGTCAATGACATTGGACGGTAATTTTCCGGGGAGGTTTTATTCCCAGTTTTAAATATGGGTATAATTTTGGCCATTTTCCAGTCATTGGGCAGCTGTCCCGATGACAAAGACTGCTTGAATATATGGTACAGAATGTTACTGGATATAGAAATAGTATATTTTAATATCTTGGAACTAATATTATCAATACCAGATGAAGTAAATAACTTCAAATTATTAATAAGACATGCAACTCCCTCCACCGAGATTTCAATACTTTCCATGAATTGCCAGTCATAATCAGCAACATCAGGTACATTGGTATGATCCTCGCGGCTGAAAATCGATGAAAAAAACGTATTAAACGCAGAGGGGCATTCATTGTCAGAGAGAGGAGTATTTGTATCGCTATGTAAGGCTATCCGGTTTGAGTCACGGTCAGGTGATATAACTCGCCAAAACTTTTTCGGATTCGAATGTAAGAGAGAAGGTAAATCTGTGGAGAAATATTTATCTTTAGCTGCAGCTAAGGCGGAACAGTACGTTTTTAAGCAAATCCTGTACCTTTCCCACGAAGGAGCATTATTGAGGCGTTTAGCGGTATTGTAGAGACGTTTCTTTTTATTCCTGAGCTTACGTAGGGCCTTAGTAAACCAAGGATTTGTTTTGTCATTTGTTATCGAGATCAACGGGATTTGTTAATTAGGGCAGACATTTTATTCTTGAAATATACCCAGTTATCTTCCACCGAGCGATTATAAAAAGAAGGAAGTAGCGTGCGGTTGAAAAATACTTCAAGTTCATCGTTTATTTTAGAGTAGTTTGCTTTGTTATAATCACGTATTGTTTTCTTTGAGATCCCTGAAAAGGGTAGTGGAACACTGATTGTTACCTGAAGTAGATCGTGATCACTAAAGCCGTTTAGATGAATTACGGATTCAATCGTTTCAGGAGTGTTGGCGAGTATAAGGTCTAGAATGTTAGTACCACGGGTAGGTTTGTTAACGACCTGGAATAGGTTAAGATCTAAAGTTAAGTTAAGAAAATCCACTGATGTTCGACAGGATGATGATAGATTACTCCAATTTATGAGCGGAAAGTTAAAATCACCGAATAAGTAAACAGAATGCGCTGGACAGAGCTGGAGGGCCGTGTTTATGCTATTGCGTAGTTCTGTAACGAAAGAAGTGCTGTAGTCAGGTGGACGGTCACAGGCACCTACCAGTAGTTTTGTCGTATTTATGATTACTTCAACCCACACAATTTCAAGAGATGAGTTCGAGTCGATAATAAGAGAAGACAATGATTTTTTAACACCGAGAAGAACGCCACCGCCTCTCTCGCTAGTTCGATCTTTGCGGTAAATATTA
The DNA here is from genome assembly GCF_050947875.1 of Dermacentor variabilis. Lineage (NCBI taxonomy): Eukaryota > Metazoa > Arthropoda > Arachnida > Ixodida > Ixodidae > Dermacentor > Dermacentor variabilis. The sequence continues at coordinate 52,295,370 of NC_134568.1, read as the reverse complement.
TAAGAATGGTTATCAGGAAGAATTTCGTCGTCTGTAATGTCAGGATTTAGCCAAGTTTCGGTAAGAACAAGAATATTAGATTCGTTATCGTCAAGCAGGGAGCAAACTAATCCGCGCTTGGGCATGATGCTTCGTATGTTTGCGTAACATAGTGTCAACAAAGACCCAGTGATAGGTAGCTTTGACTGTGGAAGAGCCCGTGGGCAAGTGCTTATGTCTAGCTATCTTTGCGACATGACAACGGTATCAGTGACTTTGTCGTACGTGTAAGTCTGGTTATTTATAAGCAGCCGATCTACTGACAGCTTAAAAGACACATTTTGAGGTTTCGCGAAGTCAAGCAGCTTCCTTCTAGCTTGTCGCGTAGCTGGCGAGAAATGTTCAGCGATTGAATATTCTAAGCCTTTTAATTTGTGTGCAGATGAAAAGATGCGTTGCTTGTCTTTAACAAAAGTTAGTTTAGCTATTATAGGTCTGTTCTTTCCTTCTTGGTATTTCCCAAGCCTATGTACGCGTTCAAATTGCGAACTGATTGTTGCAATTTGCAGTTTTTCAGAGCACAGTTTTATGACTTTCTTTTCAGGGGTAGCCCTGTCCTCTTTAGGGTCATCTTTTATCCCGAAGAACAGCAAATTACTTCGTCTGAGCCTGTTTTCTGCGTCCTCACATATTGAACTTATTCTTTGCAGCTGATCTGAGACATCACGTAAAGTCTTACTCCCTTTTTCCTTCACGCCTGAGTCTGTAACGCTTTCTGAGGAAGTGGCTAACTCAAGCGCCGCAACCCTGGCTGTTAGAATGACGAGTTCATTATCAGTGGCAGCTTGTTTGTCCTTTGCGCTTTTTAATTCCGCCAAAAGCGCCTCTTGTGCGGCCTCTAGTTTCTGTATCGCCTCAAGAGCGGAGGCAAACGCATCTGCCTCAGCTTTTGACATTGGACCTGGGTTCGACTCAACGTCGCCAGAAAGCAAGAGGAGCAACTCAAACATTGCAGAGTAGAGCGAACACAGAAGTAAATTAGAACGCTTTAAAACATCAATCCACTCAACTGGGCACGACACCGCGATCAAACAGCAGTTGTTACTCCTAATGCATGAAGCACACCGCACGTAACTAACCTGCAATAGCAGTAGCTGAGTACGCTGCATACTCGATGCGGTGCCGTGCCCGAAGTGGACGCTTGCTGGCTGGCTTTTAAGTCCTCTTCCGGTGGCGTCCGTCGTAGTCCCCAATCGCCGTGGCCAGATGTGCGCGAAGGTCTTGTCTGGATTCGGCGCTGCGATTACCAAGGCAAGCCGAGGTGGTGTCGCGTCATCGGTGCGCAGTCTGCACGTGCCGGGAAGTGCTGAGCAAACGGCCCAAGTGACGGTCACCTGCAATAGCAGTAGCTGAGTACGCTGCATACTCGATGCGGTGCCGATATCTAGTTGGGTTATACATTTGAAGTATTCAAAAGAGCTGCCATGCGCCTGTGAAATCATTCTTGGTAAAGACCGGTACCCGGCCGGAACATCGAAATAAACTTGCGTTTTTCAACCCGGACTTACTGAAATGCCCAAGCAAAAAAATAAAACATATGCAAATAAACATAACTGTATGCACTATATCTATAATAGATTAATTGACGGGTACGTCAGCAATATTTCTTAGTGAAATTCACACTGAGAGCCAAGCTATACAAGCTTTTAATGTTTATTGGCACCTTATTAAGCACGTGTGGGTGACTGAGCGCTCTCATCACCGAAAAAATGCCTAAGAAACTGTAAAGTGCACATAACTAGTTTTTTGTTGTTGTTGTTGTTGTTGTTGTTGTTGTTGTTGTTGTTGTTGTTGTTGTTGTTGTTGTTGTTGTTGTTGTTGTTGTTGTTGTTGTTGTTGTTGTTTATTTTTCTCTCCGCTGGTTAAACGCAGGTTGATGTTCTTGATCGGCGTGCGCATCTTTCGTCCCTGGATGTGGCCCGACGCCTGGTACAACAGGACACACGAGGGTCGACTCTACCATAAATCCATTCGGGAGATGGAAAAGTACACACTAGAGGTAAGCACAATCCTGCATTAACTGCTCAGCGCACGTTAACTGGCCGTATTTAAATAGATTTTTCTCACGATACCACTGTTCTTAGGGGCAGCTGCCGTACAACCGTGATGTAAGACGTATTACTAGCGAAGGTCATCGGTCAGTGGCAAATGCGATTTGCGAACGAGCTTGCCGACTTCGCGAATTCAGCCCCAGGTCTGTCTGGCGCCAAGCACATTGCACAAAAACTAAAAAGTGGGCCAACGCAGCGGCGCACGGTCCGCTGCTTTTGCGGCAAGATAAGGCTGGCGGGAAATCGCGGCGCACACAGCGCGTGCGCGACGCCGTGTCTTCCAGGGAAAAGTACCGCGATCGCGCCCCAGGCTGAACAGAGCGCCGCGCAGTTCGCCGTGTTGGTCCGTTTGTTTTTTGACCAAGGGTGTGCTCGCGCTGATTCCTTCTCTCACAAAATAAAACGCATGTGCCCTCACCAGGTGCTGGAACGGCGCAAGGGCAAGCTGCAACAGATCGCCGATGAGTTGGAAAGCGTGCCGGGTGACTATGGCAGGGAAGGAGATGATGAAGCGCAGGACTCAGTCATTGTGGACCGGTTTCTGAAGGCTCACCTGCAAGACAGTCGGTACAGCATCGACGAGGTTAAGAAGGACATCGACTCCTTGCTGTTCGCGGTGAGAGTTTCCGGATTGTTGTATGTCTGTGATTAGTCTCTGACAACCCAAGACTATGCAGTGACAAACGCACCGCGGTCTGGCTCTGAGCCTGTTTGTATCGATGCGCAGGCCAACTTCACTCGGTAGTTTCCGGGAAGTCACAATGCAGGCTAAGGTTTTTCAGTACCTGCGTCTCTCGAACTATCTTGCGGAACGCGCAGGCGCGTACAGCACCTGTAGTGTGGCTTTGTATGCGAGGCTTGTACTGAGTTCATAATTCATTCTGAATAGTCACCGACTAAAGCGGACTGACCAGAAGTCTTCGTTGTGCCTCCAAAACGCTAAACAATCTACGACGCAGAAATAGCATAAGAAGCCAACAAACAAAGACATCAAGGACAACATAGGGGAAATTACTTGTACTTACTAATTGAATTAAAGAAATAATAAATTAATGGCAATGAAACTGTATGAAAAAACAACTTGCCGCAGGTGGTGAACGATCCCACGTCTTTGCATTACGCGTGTCATGCTCTAACCAATTGAGCTACCGCGGCGCCCTTTCCCCATCCACTTTCTTGGGTATTTGTGCTTTTACTTCCAGAACTAACCTTGGGAGTGTTAGAAAGTGCCACCACTCACAAACCTTGGCGCCCGATGTGGAACATGCTTTCTGCCGCAGGCGTCACGAGAACGTGATCTTTTTGGGTGAAGGCAACTGGTCCATAGACCAACACATGCTACCTGAAGGCATCAATGTTGCCGGATTCGGGACCCTCGTTATGTAATGAACGAGAAGAAAGGGGGTTAACAGAGAGGTCCGATTTTTATTAATCATATCATAAGAAGCCAACACACAAAGCTTCTTATGATATGATTAATAAAAATCGGGCCCCTCGGTTAACCCCATTTCTTCTCGTTCATAACGACGTAAAAATTATTTCAAAGGGCTAAACTTATTTTTACCGCGCGACTCAGTTCGCTGTGGTGGCGAAAATCAACATACTAAGATTGCTGAGGGAAATTGGAAGGCTTCAGTGTATGGGACATGGCGATCGTCGTGCTACCGGCGATTACAGCAATAATAGTTTAATCAGCGTAATTATTAGAGATAAATTGGCCAGCCAAGTAACGTGTCCAAAAGTTAGTGTTCCCGGAGGGACAGCGGATATTGCGCAAAGAAGTGTCAGGCATTATTCTCGCATTTCTGCGAGAGACAGGACTGATGTACGCATGGTGACATATTTGGCGCAGAGAGGAACGCTCAGGCGGACGAATTGCCGGCCAGTTCCGCCAGGCTAACCCCACCTGTAGCAACATAATCACCACCACCACCAAAGTACCGACAATGTTTTTTTTTTCTTATCGTAGGAGTGGATACGTTTCGCATTTCAAGAGACGTGTCGAATAATTTCGGTGATCATCACTTTATTTCAAGCTGCTGACAACGTCATTAGATCACGGCACTTTACATAAATTAGGAGCCTTTTCGGATACTGTTATGAGCAAATAATTCGTTTTTGTTGCTTCAGTACTGACCAGTTGTGCAATAAGAGGCATTCATAACCAATGTCAAGCTTTCTCAGAAGCGTTCGGTGAAGGGAGGAAAGAATTGGCAGGGACGACTTACCTTCTTTTCCGTCATTTTTCTGTGCACATGCGTACAACTTGATTCCTTTGCACGATGTCTTCTTGCCACTGCAGTTTAACTAAGTTGCTTTTAAAAGGATGTGCAGCGGTCACCATCGAGCTTGTTTTTACGCAGGGCACCGATACTACTACATCGGCAGTTGGGTGGGCTTTCTACATGTTAGGGTTGCATCCTAAGGTGTTGGCAAAGGTCCATCAGGAGCTTGATGATATATTTGGCAGCGACACCGAGAGAGACATCACAGGGGAGGACCTCAAGAGGATGAAATACCTGGACATCTGCTTCAAGGTTACTACCGTCCTATCATTGTTTCATACCTTGAATATATGCCTCCAGTGGCGCATTTATTCTTAGCGAATTGCTTTGGCATATAGATGCATGGTGACTTTATACTCCTATATACTCCCACAGGGAATACAATTAATGTTTATCTTTGTTGTTTTCGTGCAACATGCTACGTGAAATTGGAACAGCGCATAATGTTTAAAGGGAGTCAACTACCAAAATATCAAATCTTGCATCTGACTGACCAAACGAGCAAGCCTTCTAAACAGCGCAGAAACTAAGAATTGTTCCTGATAGACCTGTGAACTTCACCCTAAATACAGACAGCATGGCAAGTTAGATATTCTGCGGCGTCACTTTACGATGACGCCACGCAATATTTTACTGCCCATATGGGTGAATGGATCAAAGATCACTCTTGCGTTACCTTTTGCATCCTGTCCATGGCTTCTCATTACAATAATACCCGCATTACCTCTATGTCACAGATATATTTTGGAAGCGCCTCTAACTATGAACACCTCAGTCAAGGTCGATCCAAATAAGTCGCGAAGCTTCGGGCGAAAAGCGATTCAGAAAAAATTCTCACTGACATCGCCAAGGGTGGTTAGGGGAGCAGTGATTGCAACGCGACCATGTGAGAAGGGAACAAACAATGGGGAGAAAAGCGTGTTTTTTTTTAAATTAAAACACGACACAGTTTGAATCATTCAACGAAAATAAAATCCTAATCAGTTTTATGTGCCCGTTGCCAGGAAAGAAAATATAACTCTGTTTTGCTTTGTCATTATCAATAAATGTCCTTTTTTTTAATGTCGACTGTAACATTTGATGCCGCTATCACTTGCAATGCAGCTCTTGAAGTGTGCAGAAAGGCACGCGCGTAAAGTTCACCTGCTACAATACGCCCGCCTCACACATGCTGTTTTGCTCGTCGACGTTTGTCTGCATTTGGTGGCTCGGGTAGTGTCGTTGTTTCTTAACCTGTGCAGTCAAATGTACTGAGTTACGACCGCCAGATAATTATTTACTTTAGCTGTTTTCGTGCGGCTGCGATGGCCGACGCGCTTGGCGTCCGACGATGGGACCAGTACTCTACAGTCAAAGCTTTCGTCGGCCTCCAAAGGAAGTATGTTCTGTGCAGGGGTGCTATTTCGACACGCGTGCGGCTGGCCTTCTGCTGCATCGCTTTTGGCGCTGAAAGCTCGAAACTCCCCTCAGGTCGAATGCCGGGGCAATTGATATTACAGCTCTAATGGTAGACCTCCAAAACAAACTGCGCGCCATTGAGAACAAAATGACGTCATTTCTGTTTTTAATTGATGTGGCGGCACATTACACTCTAAAGAAAGTTTACACCCTTTGGGGTGTACATCGGCCACACAACGATAATTGTCATCGGCCTTGCTTGCGTTTCCTTTCTTGAAAACGCCGCGCCCGCTACTTCCCTGTCGGCAATGCTATATCATGCTGATAACGCGCATGATATAGATAACGCGCAGGGAAGTACTGGGCTCGCTGCGTTAAAGAAAGGAAATGCGGACAAGACAGATGAAGTTTATTGTTCTGTGGCAAGATACGACTCAAAGGGTGTAAACATTTCTTAAAGTGTATTTCTTCTTCTGCCGGAAGTGTTCCCTCATCACAGAGATGGCGCTGAGCCCCATGAACCGCCGATGAACAACCATGTTTTGAACGTATGGGCCTGTATGGAAACTTCGCTACAAAATATATTTATCTTCCCTCAGTGGCCGAAGAAACGTGAAGAGTGCGGAAAACAATACAGAAGGGGGAAAAGAGTTTGGGCGTTCGTTTTATTGCGTACATGGGACGACACGCATACCGCACGCAAGATGAGTTTTAGTTTAACCGATTACGTCTTCCAATCACTAGCAAGCTAACACCCGGCGTGCTTCAGGATACTTTGCCTAAACTCTAACCTCTCAACAGAAATTTCGGACGCGCACTCAGGAGCTGCTATTCAAGCATTAGACCAGTGACCCTTGACAATTTATTTTTATTTTTCAAATACTGCCGGCTGCCCGTTAGCGGCTAAGGCAGGAGTGAGTAAAAGTGGAAAGTAAAGCGAAAGTAAACATACACTACTGGAGATAGCATAAAGTTATAAAAATGAATACCGTCCAAGACACAGAGCAAACAACGTTGACAGAAGTTAAGCAACACTTGGGGATTCACCAATTAGGACAGCAGATAGAATTTATAAAAAGTAAGCAAAAGCACTCATGTACCAACAAACATCAAAAAAGGCAAAAAAAGTACTCACAGTTACTGAGAACTACTGCGAACAGATTTTGAACAAGAGCTCAATGACTTATACTACAGGCCGCGAAAATTAAGGCAATGTTAGCATACGCTATGTCACATAACCTTTCAAAACACTTAGGAAGGCGTCGATTGATCGCACATTCACAATCTGGTGGCAGAGCGTTCCACCGTGCTATGGATCGGGGAAAGAATGAAAAGCGATGTGCAAAAGTGCTTGTCTGAGGCATTACAATTGTTTTATCGTGTTTCCATCTCATTGGTCTGGCTCTGTTAAACCGCATGTAAGTGTCGAAGTCTAATTTAGTCTTATTGTTGATTATATGGAAGAGCATTTGTAGCCGATGAATTTTTCGTCACGTTTCGAGTCTTGGAATGCCGTTTCTGTTCATGAGATTGCTAACCGATATGTGCCTGCCGTACGCGTTTAAGATGAATCGTATCGCTCTTCCCTGAACACTTTCGAGCACGTTAATATCTGATTTGGTATGCGGGTACGAAACGACGTTAGTATATATCAGTAAAGGTCTTATAAGTGGTGTATAAGCGACCAACTTGGTTCCAGATGTGCAGTGTTGAAACGATGTTTCAGGAGCCAGAGTTTTCTTGAAGCCACTGAGACAATGTGTTTAATGTGACTACCCCAATTTAAACGAGAGGAAAGGGGGTTAACCGAGGGGCCCGATATTTATTAGTCATATCATAAGAAGCCAACAAACTCTAACACCAAGGACAACATAGGGGAAATTACTTGTGCTTAATAAATGAAATAAAGAAACAATAAATAAATGGAAATTAAAGGGCATGAAAAAACAACTTTCCGCAGGTGGGAACCGAACTCACAACCTTCGCATATTTCGCGAAGGTTGTGGGTTCAGTTCCCATATATAATAAAAAAATACTTCGCGCACCCCTCCGACCATCTGTAAAGGACCATATTGGGTATAGTATCTGGACCGGTAGAATTTTTGGTGCTTAGGTTCAACAGGGCGGGAAATACTCCTTCAGAAACGTCGGATACAGAAACTCCTTCACACGCAGAAACGTTTGGACAGTTACCTCTCCTCTACGCCATCGCTACACCATGTGAAAATGGTTATATGCCCCAACCTCCCTTTCTCCTCCACCCACGCCATTCCAATAGGCGTTATTCATTTACGTTTTTAGCGCCGCACCGTTTAGAGCAAATCAGTTCTGCGGAAGCCCTCAAGGCGGCTGCAGTTTCATGAGAGGGAGAAACTGTCATCCATCTGAGAGTAGCCCGACGCTACAAAGGCAACCCATACAACAGCTATGGAACTCCACTGTGGTGTTGCGGTGCTTCACTACACCCAGTCATCACTTCCTTCCTATTTTCTTCTTTCTATTCCCCCTTTCCCTCACCCCCAGTGTAGGGTAGCAAATCGAACGCTCGTCTGGTTGCCCTCCTTGCCTTTCCTCTCTTTGCTCTCGCTCTCTCTCATGCGGGTTTCTCAAAAATAAACCTTCGATGTTGAAGAAAAATTTGTCCTGCTCCGAAGATCTAAGCCGGCACCAACGCCTTTCCAGGGTGGTTCCCTTTACAGCTTCGTGCTACAGTCCAGATAGATGCAATTTTTTTCTGTTTTATTGCACTGTTTAGAATAATTAAATAAAAGCAGTTTTTGAAATATTCAGAAATGAAAAGTAGCCAACTGTAGGTCCTTTTTATTTTTTACCACCACTGCTCTTTTTTTTGGGGGGGGGGGGGGAAGGGGGGTTCTTCAATTTAAAAATTTAGAAACAGGAAGGTGGAAGCCTATTTCTAATGGGCTTAATGAACGTCCTTCTTCTTTTTTTTCAGGAATCACTGCGGCTGTTTCCGGCTGCTCCACTCATCGGAAGAGTCTTGGACGAAGACTTAGTAGTAGGTGAGTAGGGAAGGCTGCACTAACGAATTTAAATTTTTTCTCCCACAGAAACACGCCAACTTGTAATATGAAACAATAAAACCACTTCGGCTAGTAAATACACCACCATATTTATGTCCAACAAAACTTCATTTCAGCAAAAGCATTTTTATTGCTTTGTGACCCTAAATAAAATCATTCATGCAAATGCTGTAAACTGGCCTGGAATTGATCGTCGCATATTGCCTTTGTAGGTCTGCCGCGATAATTGTCTGCTTTTCATAACATTCAAAAGCAAGCAGTCGGTATTAAACAGCCATGGTGAGAACTTTTATTTGCAATGAAATCTTATCTCGCAAGACGCAGTGATTCATTGTAGGCATTTTCATTTGAAGCAACCTCACCAGGGCTGTCTGCCTTTCCGTTTATCAGCATGCATGCGATTTCATCTACTTTATTGTTACGTAGAAATCTTTTTTTATCTTTCTAACGAGTATGTCTCGTTACTGTGGCTGATAAAAAGCTGCCTGATATTTTGATGACATAGTGGGATGTTGCGCTTCATTCATTAACTCGAAACTTACTATGTCATCCAACGACTATCGGCGAAATTCGAAAACCTTACCCGGCGTCTTTAAGAAAGAAACTTAGCGCGTACATTCGGCATTTCTGAAAAAAATCGGTGCGTCATAAAATGTTTTGCACGATAATAAACTCGCAAGAAGCTTTACTGACCGTGAGACACGCTTCTCGTTTCAGACGGTTACAAGATCCCTAAGGGGGTCACGTGCTTCGTCAACATATACAGTCTGCATCGCAATCCTGAGTGCTTCAAGGACCCGGACCTGTACATTCCGGAGCGTTTTCTGACGTCAGAAGTCGGAAATCGCCATCCATTCAGCTACATCCCGTTCTCCGGGGGACCCAAAAATTGCCTAGGTAACACATCCCAGGCCCTGACATTACTACACATTCAAATGCCATAATACTTACGAAGCGCTTCAAGGTAGCTCGGTGACTACTGAACACAAGGTCGTGGGTTCGATTCTGAGACCCGACGGCCACATTTTGTTGGGGTCGTGGGGCAAAAACGCTAGTACACTTAGATTAATGCACCCGTTGAAAAACACCGGGTGGTCAGAATTATTCCGGAGCTCTCCACTGTGGCATCTGTCATGGCGGCAGTGTTTTATTTGTAACGTTAAACCCCCTCACTCAGCCAGTCGGCAAAGAAAAATGGCATCTTTTTCCTCTATGAGATAAGCTGCCGATCAGGTTCAGCCGTAGGTACCGAGGTCGCGTGCGCACTACTGGCCAAGGCATGGACGATTAGTAAAGGAACATGTGCACTAAAAGAAACAGTAAATGTAATGCAAGAATATGCACACATAACTTGGTAAACAAATTAGAAAATATAACAACGTAAATGTAAACGTCATTTCGACTCACGAATGGAAAAATTATCTTCATAGTGTGTAGTGTTCGGGATAATCGAAAATGTTTTCACTATATTATGTTTCATATTTTTTTTTCAATGACAGTTACGTTGAGCCTGCGTATAGCAATGACTGAGCATGTGAGGACAAGGCGTGACTAAGTATTAGTTTGATTTGGTTTGTGTAGTAAATATGATTTATACTAGTATCTTAAGGCTGCACACACATCAGTACTTGGTGCTTTCTTACGTGCAATCTGTAAATTGTGAAATTGGCCAGAAATTGAGTAGATGTTCAGCGGTTGCTTCTTGCAGTGCCTAATTTCTTGGGGAAACCGCGTAGTCAAGCTACTGCTTAGCAGCTTTTTTGTGTTTGTGCTAGCATTCTTTTTTGTTGCGTCTCTACACGATGCGACAAGATGTTGAACAAACTGAAGTGAAGAATTCTATAGCGCAAGGCACGACACACACTTGTGTCCACACGGAAGACGACTATCTACCAAGTAGGTGTAAGTGTGTTACTGTCTGTTTCTTTTGCAGGCCAACGTTTCGCGATATTGGAGGCCAAGACGCTTCTGGCGAAGGTTCTGCTCAAGTACACGCTCGAGTCCACGAGGCCCGTAAGTGAGCTGAGGATCACGTATGAAGTGATTCTCAAGGCCAGAGGAGGACTGCGCATCTGGTTCCGAAATCGGACTCACGCTGACCGCGCGGCTAAACTTGCTGGTTTCGAGGAGACAGAAACAAACTACGGATTATGAGTGGCGCTGTTACAGTGACGGTGCTCACATGTATATATTTGAAGTGTAACTGTCAATGTTGTCGGAAAATATATGTGATGTGTGTTGTATTATGTGCGACTTGTGTTTACGCGACGTGTGTTTATGCGACGTATGTTTCGCTAGTACAGTAGCCTTACTTCATCCTAAAGGACTCGAAAAGAAAAGCCTTCGGGATGAAGTTCAATGGGCAAGAAGCACGTCTTAGTGCTACCTATGCCTGCACGCCCTGTATTTCAAGAATGCATGGAATGAGTTGTGCCCATTTTTATATTGCGACAAATGTGGAAAGCATTTGTAATGTAAGCTCTGTGATAAAATAAAATGTTTTATGCGTAAAAACGTTGCATGAGTTCTATAATTATGCCGGTGTTGGCGGCGGCGGTTATTGTTCTAGGCCGAGGATTAGTCGCTTTCTGTCGCACAAAAAAGCGTTGCCACGTGTCCATCAATTTAGTGCCATGCAAAAATGCGAGAAGCCGCGAGGCCTCCTTTCACACACACACACGCACGCACACACCTGTTGTCATGCTAGCGAGACCAGTCTGCGAGAACAAGTAGCTCGCCTAAGGTCGCCGGGCTACCGGACGCACGAGTTCACCTCGATCGCAAGCGACGTGTTAAATAAAATGTGGAACCCCGATGGCGTCCCCCCGAACGCGTCAAGGAACAAGCAGGAGCTGCCACTAATTTCCTATCTAAGGTCTCACACGTTCTAAAAAAGGTGACCAGTCAGGTCACCTTTTTTAGGCGATGAGAGTACAGACCTGCCTGAATATACAGGGGAAGAGTGTGAGCCTATGGATCAAGACTTCACAGAAAGCGAAGTTCGTGCAGCCCTGTACGACCTCAACAGTAGATCTGCTGCCGGTCCAGATGGCATTTCCAATAGGCTGTTGAAAAATTTGGACGATCATTCCATAAAATATTTAACAGAGTATTTCAACGAACTCTGGAAAAACGGTGATTATCCGAAGGAATGGAGAATTGCTAACACAATTCTTATTCCCAAACCAGGCAAGCAACTCAATCTAGATAGCCTAAGACCCATATCATTAACATCATGTCTGGGCAAAACCATGGAGCATGTCATACTCAATAGACTGACTAAGTATGTAGAAAACAGAAATATTCTTCCGCATAACCTGATCGGTTTCCGTCCTGGACTTTCGACTCAAGATGCAATGCTTTTAATCAAGCATCACCTTATTCTTGCTAGCCCGCTACATAGGAGAGCTCTTCTAGGCCTAGATGTAGAAAAGGCCTTTGATCGCATCAAGCACAGGGCCATATTGGATATCCTCTCGGAGATGGGATTGGGTAAGCGATTGCACAATATCGTCAAAGCCTTTCTCGGTGGCCGTTCTGCTTGTCTCAGGTTAGGCGAACTCCAATCGACAACCCTGGAACTTGGGAATCGTGGGACACCACAAGGGTCTGTCCTATCTCCCATGTTATTTAATTTGGCAATGTCAAAAGTGGCTCGAGGTCTCGCGCAGATTGAGGGTATCCACTTTGCTATATATGCAGATGATGTAACAATCTGGAGTGCCGAAGGTAATATGGGACAAACAGAGATCAAACTACAGGAAAGCATTTATGTGGTAGAAACAACACTTGAGGGTATGGGACTGAACTGCTCTGCTAAAAAATCAGAACTATTGGTATTACGGAGCAGTAAGCGTGGGCGCAGGCCGAACGGATATATCCCAGAGGAAGAACCCCGCATTGACATATGCGCCAAGAATGGAGAACCAATCAGGCAGGTGGAGACTATTAGAGTGTTAGGACTTCTCCTGCAAGCGAACGGATCTAATTGCAGGATGATAGAATACATCTCTAACAAGTCAGAAGAAGTCATTAGGCTTCTGCGTAGAGTTACCAACAAGCATAAGGGGCCAGGAGAAGACAGTGCCGTAAGATTGGTACATGCATTCGCCTTTTGCCACTTCTCGTACGTGGCTGGCATGCTCCAATGGACACAGGCTGATAAGAACAAGCTAAACGCTTTAATCAGACGACTTATAAAGACTGCACTAGGACTTCCCATCAGCACGGCCAATGATAGCTTATTGCGCCTAGGGCTGCATAACACACTAGAGGAGATAGCTGAGGCTCAACAGGTGGCCCACCAGGAGAGACTAATGGGGACACGCCCTGGGAGGGCGCTACTTGAAGAAATTGGCGTAGAAATTAACCACACCAACGAAGGAGAATTATTAACACAATTGCAAGCGGGACTACGGGAAACAATAAAGACGACCCCGTTCCGTAGGAACATGCACCCGACACATAACCTCGAGAGACGGAGGGCAAGGGCGAAGGCACTCCTTCAAGACATAGATCAACATAAGCAGCAGGCGGTGTTCGTTGACGCTGCCTGGGTTAAAAATAAGGATGCGTATACCTCCGTTGTCGTAGACACTCAAGGTAACATACAGGATGCCATCACCGTCTATACCAAGGACCCCACAGTAGCAGAACAAGTAGCAATCGCCTTAGCCATCCGGGCTAATCGGTGGACACATATTTACAGCGACTCTAGAACAGCCATACGCAACTTTACCAACGGATATGTGACACGGATAGCAACAAAATTATTAGAGAAGGTCAAGAGTGAGAGGATCGAAATCCGCTGGTTTCCTGCACATCTGGGGGTGGTGGACGGAGCTCGGAGAAACCTCAATGAGGTGGCAAATGAAGCAGCACGAGGACTTTCTAGCCGTGCTCTTCAAGACCGAGCAACTTACACTTCACCCGGGGAACACAGGGATCGATTATTAACATATAACGAAATCACGAAGCATTATTATTTAAGCAGAAGGGAATACCCATTGCCACACGGTAAGCTTTGCAGAGCCCAAGCGGTCACATTACGTTTGCTACAGACAAGAACATACCCAAGTCCATATTTTATTAACAGGATCTATCCGGAGAGGGAAATTCAAACCAACTGTAATAAGTGCAATGGCATCATTACTCTTGACCACATGCTTTGGCAGTGCCCCGCGGTCTTCACAGACCGTGACAAGGAACAAGAATGGTGGCGGCAAATGCTACACAGTGAATCACTCTCTGACCAATTACGGGCAGTCCAGAAGGCCCGCGATGTGGCTGAAGGGCTCGGCCTGACAGTCCCAACGTGGGAGCGGCCCGCGTCAACGTATGGTTGACCTTCAGGACCCAATAAAGTTCTCCATACCATACCATACCAGTCAGGTCGGTGTGAAGGTGAATGGTTCGGCGCCGGAAAAGATAAGCCTTGGCTAACTGGCCCTTATTATAAAAAGCCAAGAAAGGGCCAAAAGAAGCCTCAGAACCCTTTCATGCTCTGTCCAGAAGGAGTGTTGCACAATGTACCACTGTCATGTGGCGGAACCTACATCAGCCAGACAGGCTGTTGTGTAAAGGATCGGTCAAGAAAGTACAAGCAAAACGATGCACGGTACAGAAAGGGACACCTGTTCACAGATTCTAGTGACTGAGTGCTCAGCGCCGTTGCCACTCGGGGTTCGAAGACGTGGGATCCTCTTTCCTCGTGCAGGGGTAATTGAACGTGAGGCGGGTCTGATATACAGGGCGTTTGACAAACACGTATATATATATACATAAGTACAAAAAAAACTTCAAAGAAATACAGAAAACGTTGATGATGAAGTTGTAGTCTTGCACCCACTCCCGCCGTCCGTAGCTCCTTTTATGCCTTGCGGGATCATTGTTTAGTCACTTCCCCAATCCGGTGTCGGGAGGCCGATGACATCAGGTCCCACCAATCCGGTGTCAGGAGGCCACTGACATCAAGTCCCATCAATCCAAAGGTAGGTTGCCCTTTTCGCCGACTCCGATCGTACTCTGACAGGTGATGGCCGGATCATCGCACTGAGCGTGTCTCCGGCTTGGACACGCCAGTTTGTGCGGCTGACAGATGACAGTCGTATCATTGCTAATTGCTCAAACCTCTCCTGAACGAGGTATTCCCGCACTGGTCATAATTCATCTGTGTCGAGATCCATTTGGACGAGGCCGTCGCCCCGTTCCCCATAATCGTGCGAGCCGTGACCGAGGGGTGTCGCGGGTGAACGGCCGATCACAACAGCGCTGCGTTAAAACTGCTGCATAATGAGCTACTCCAAAGATAATCTTAAGCTTAAAATTATATAGATGAGAGGCATAATCAGCGAAGTGACCAATTGTGTCCGTACACCATTAGTTTTGTTGTTGCAAAAATAAATTAGCTTCTTAGCTGGTCAGTAAGACAGATAGGACACGTCACATGGCTGGACGACGATGTATGCACGAATATAAACACGGGAAGTTTCAATAAACGTTAGTTGCTAGAGGGCTTCCGTATGTTTCTCTGTGTGCCTTAGTCTGTCCTCGTCTTCAAAGCATACCGCAGCACAATATAAAACGACAAAGCGCTGTAATATAGCCCACCGCTTAAGGATTACCTAAGACCTTAAGAGATTTCTCTTCCTGCGGTTGTGATCAATTGTGATCCCCCCAGTACCTCTTTCACTGTCACAATTGGTCAGTGGTCATTTTGTTACGAACCATTCCGGCACAGGAACAGCGCTGTCAATGCAAACTTTGTTTGTTTCTTTTTTAAGTGTAGATTCCTCCTCTTCAAAGATTTCACTTGAAGGCTGTAACAAAGCTGATAGGACCAGCTGAAAAGTGAAATTCAGTTGTGCCTACATTTCAGGCTAACACACTTTCTCCAAGGCCCCTCTGCACGTAATGCAGATTGCAACCGCTTCATTCTTCTTAAGATTTCACGGGTGCTGTTTCTAAAACCAAAGTAATGTGCATTAAATACGTGCGCACAAAATAGAAGTGAGTGTTCCGGTACCTTATGCTAACAGCATTTTGAAATAATAGCCAAGTTCGTCCTTGTTCACACTTCGGTTGTTCTTAGAAAAATAATGAACGCTGGTACCGTTTCTCCAAGAGGGAGAACAATGACTTAATTGCCTGGTCCGTAGACCCGGTCTAGCCACGCGACAAACAGGAATTAAGTGTTGCGTACATGCGTAGTTCCAACCATGGCGCAATAAAAGTTTCTTTTTCCCACGCATTTACATACTCCGCCCGGCGCACATTCACTAGGATCGCGAGTTCTTCGTTGGATGAGAAACGGGACATGTAAAAAACATTCCTGTTCTATTCAGAGTCACTTAAGGGAACCGTAAATTCCTGGCACTTAAGGGAACCGTAAATTTCAATTACGCCCTTCTATCGCGACAATTCCCCAGTGTGTCTCTGTTTCGGCTTATGCGGCGTACTACAAAAGTATGGTATTGTTTTTACTTGTTTGTATTTTTTTCTTCATTTGCAGACCAGTTTCAGTCTATTGTTCCTTCAAAATACAATCCATTAGGTGCAGAATGTAAATATGTATATGTATAAGGGTCCCCAAATAGAAGACAGCAATGCGGACCCTTGGCTATAAGTTACAAGAACAAAGCAACTACAGAAGCAGCTAACTAAAAAAAAGATCAATACATGTGAACACCCGCAATGCTATTTGTGACAACGCATATAAATATTTATACAAAACAAGGTACAACAGGGTGAATAATATATGATTACCAATATTGCATATATAGAAGCAGTGAAACAACGCATGTAGAGCGCGAAATCCTATATAGACAATAGAATGACCGAACTTCAAATTCACATGTAAATACCACGCCCACATTTCTCACTTTGTTTAAGCCAGTAAATCCGTTCTCTAATTAAACTAATTACATCAACTAAGTTCTTAATAGCAAGCTTTACGGCGCGTGTTTAATAGACAAGACATACATGGAAAGATTAAAACAAGAGAAAATCCACTGGGGATATCGTTCGGTCACTCAGTCCGGATCACAGACGCCGACTCAATCCGGTAGCTTTCAAATATCGCAGCAGTGCTTTTGTGGCCTTTTGTAGCTGCGATATGCGAGGCCATGGTCCCAAGATGTTGTTCGAGGTGAACGGCTTTCTATCTAACTGATTGAGAGCTGTGCAGAGGTCATGTCTTTTATTTTCAAAAGATTGGCAGTAGCACGTACAATAGATGTTCTATAGTCTCCTCGACACCGCAGGCATTGCACTCGGCGCTATCAGCCATTCCAATCAAAAACGTATATGCATTGGTGAATGCGACGCCCAAGCGCAAGCGGCACAGCATTGTTTCCTCATTACGCGGAAACCCTGGTAACAGCCGCAGTTTCATAGATGGATCGAGGGTGTGCAATCAATGTTTAGTGAATTCAGATGTGTGACACTTCTCCGATGTCATACGGTGCGCTAGCTTGCTTAAGTGTTGGGCTGCGTCAGTCCGCGATAAAGGTACAGAAACAAGGGTTGCTCCTTCGTGTGCTTTCCTAGAAGCTTCGTCAGTGAGTTCGTTGCCGAAGATACCGCAATAGCCAGGCAGCCACTGAAACACGACGTACGTGGGCGATATTCTGCGATTCGAAGGCGGCCTTACAATGTCTTTTATCATCTCTTCGTCGCGGGTGCTGTGAATAACTCGTGTAGGAGATACGATAAATGCACCATCATATGATAGACAAGATGAAGGGAATCGTCAGAGGTCTACTTCTGCGTTACTACATTTCAAAATGTCGATGCAGGTAGAAATAACTGCCATCAAATTATACTTTCAACTTTCCTCGTAGCGCATGCAGGAAGGCGTAGTGCAGATCGCAGATCGTAGTCCGACCCTACTGCCACGTAATAGGCTGGCGTAAAATGAAGCTGCCGTCTCGCTTCCCTCTTACCGCGAGTTTCTGCATTGCGTAGCTCCCGATTGAACGCATACTTAGTTCAGCAGGAAGGGTGAGGCAAACCGCTGTATAGCGGGGTATGCCATGATTATATCAGTACTCGGCCTTTTCCGAGTACTGGCGCCCTATAACGTAAAACTATTCCAATGTCTTTTTATTCCAATCTCCTGACGTGAAATTTACGTAACGACCGACGCCAGCATCGGACGGCAACCCGGAGCGTTGTTTGAAAAGCCCAATATCGTTTATAGAAAATGACTTCCTTTTTTTTTTTGCTTTCAAAGCCAACATTATTGCCTACATTGAGCAGATTTTCTTATCGAATTAGCTGACAGGAGGCGAGGAGCACGATGAAGTTTTGATGGGGCCAAGCCAACACAGTGAAAGCAGATAACTGGATGAAGAGGGTGGTGCCGGCGTCTGCGATTGGTCCACTTTCCCTTACTTAGCTCGCGGTGGCTGGTCGAAATTTGCGGCGGCGTACAGCGGAAGGTTAAAAATGCCACCAGAACGGATCTTGGGTGAACAAAGCGTTGGCAAAGTGATGTCGTATACGTGCCAAAAGGGCTCGATAATGTTATACTTCCACGCAAAAATTACTGTTATATTCAAATAAATCCATGCTCCGCGGCAGCTCCGAGTAGCTAGTGCCGGAGCGATTGGCGGGCAGCCATCTTCTATTGCTTTCTGAACGGGGCAGTCTCACCCTATTCAGAAAATTTTTCAGTTTAGTTCGTCACATTAATGCGTCCTTAACCCGCACACGCCACTTTGACGAGGTGAGTTTTCGCGATTTTGTGACATCGCGTCACAAAGAGGCGAAGTGGGCGCAACCCGAAAACGTTTTATCAATAGCAAAGGGCAAATGGCGAAAAAGTCGTCTAATCAGAAATAATTATATTTTTTTATCTGATCATGCATAATCAGTGTGCACACATATCAGATGGGGCGCTTTCGCGGTTTTCGTGACGTCGCCTAACATAGAGGCGAAAACGGGGGGGAGGGGGGGGGGCGAAAACTATTTCACCAGTTATGGAGAGCTGATTGCAGAATTGGAATAGAAAGGTTTGGAATAGCTTTACGTTATAGTGCCTCTGCTACTGTATATGGCCGCGAACCTCCATTTATAGTCGACACGATTCTGTCTTGTCAACCTGAAGCACCAGTGTACACGTTCTTGTCTCAAGCTTCCAGATACGCCGAAGAATGCCACCAAATTGTCAACTCCTTTACGACTGAATACTACTGGCGCCAAAAATTTCGTCACCATGACGACCAGTGCAGATTTGGATGACGCCTGGTATGCTTACTCTGGCTCTCTCTAATCTCCTCGCCAAGGGCCACGGACTCTATCGTGTTGTGCCGCAGACGTCGCCTGTGTACTAGCACATCGAGCCACTCGCCCCGTCTGGTGGTCTCCGCAAGCATGGTCAAGAAACCCCGTGCATGGGAGAATGCCGTACACTGTAAAATGATTTACACCCTAAAAAGTGAAAGAGGGTGTAAATGTGTCTATACCTCACACCCTTAGGGTGTCCAGTATATAGATAACACCCTAAGGGTTGGAGTTATAGACACATTTACACTGTTTTTCACTTATAAGGGTGTAAGTTATTTTACAGTGTAGTGCAAACTAGCGCAGTAAAGAAAAATCAAAACATACTGCAACCCGTAATTGTCCTCTGCTCTTTTTCAGACATAGAGAGAGAAGCGATTAATTGAAAGGCAGTCAGGTTAACCAAGATTGAGTCCGGTTGGCTGCCCTGCACTGAGGAAAATGCAAAAGAGAAGAAGTGATAAATACAAGAAGAGAAAGTCAATATTTGATTTTCCACTGGAGTCACCGACGTTATGAAAAATCTTAGCACTGTCACAGACGGTCTCCAGGATCCCCGTTGAGTCGCCAAGATGACTCCCTCTTCTCCGGGCAGCAGTTGTACCAAAAAGAACTGGATTATGCGTTATACAGCTCAGCAACGCCCCACTTTAGCACAAAGTTGGCGCGCTCACAGCCTGATCATCAATCAGCAGACAGTTGAGCGCGTCGTTCGTCGCACTCATTAAACCATGTTAAAATATACGCATACACATACGTATAGCATATATAACAAAGCAAGTATACTATACAGTAGAACTGGTGCATAGCTGGAAGGAGGGGGGAGAGGGGGTAAAATGTTCTAGAATACTGAGTGCTTGCCTTTGAAAACACTTACATGGACGCGTTCTTTCCACATTTATATTTTCACCTCAAGGGAAAGTGATCAAATAAATTAAATAAAATTCTGTGGTGTTACGGGCCGAAACCACGATCTGATTATGAAGCATGCCGTAGTAATGGATTCCGGATCATTTTGATCACCTGGAGTTCTTCAACAAGCACCCAATGCATGGTACACCGGCGTTCTTGCATTTCCCCCCTATTGAAATGCGGCCGCCGTGGCCAGAATTTCATCCCGCGACCTCGTGCTAACCACTGCAATGCCCTAGCCACTAAGCAACTATGCCGGTTCGTGATCGACTCACACTTGCAGTATGTCTGACGCGTAAGAATGCCCGAGTCACAGTGCAACGCGGCGCACTACTAGCATTATATAGGGTGGATGCAAGACACTTGGCATAGACGTAAGATGATAGAACCAGAGCAAAATTACTAAAACGTCAATTTCGCGATCACGCTTGACAAGTACTTTCGGACTATGCGAATCTTCAATCGACCTATTTTGATTCTTTACGAGGGGTTAACTTTCGGTATGACAAACGAGCCGATGGCCCGAGTGGCCATCGTATGAGAAACATACTTGCCCCCCTCAGTTCATTACGCGGGAACAACCAAATGATTCACGTTGTTTTGCACGGCTGTTCTCTGCAGTTCTAGCCCCGATGCGTACATTTCAGCACTAATAAGCTCAAGCCTTCAGTTTTATTTTTCTGAAAACAACGAGAGAAAAGGGAGGAAGGCCATTGTAATTGGGAACACGCATTCTCCGCGCTCCTCGAGGTTCTACTCAAGTTAAAGCAAAATAATTCAGTCAGGAAGACAGATAGTGAATTGACTGCGGGTGTATAGCTTTCGTGAACTTCTTTTTAAAACAAAAATGTGGAAATTCATTTCTACTTGTGACAATTAATCAATATAACGTTTTCAATGAGACTGGATATCGCGGATATTGCTATTGCAGGTGTAGTTTCCAAATCCTCGTTTTCATTGTTAATATTATTTGCAGACCAAATTTGTGAGTCTGCTCGTAGCTCGCGTTAAGCGAATATCCGATTCTCTGTACTTCCCTCGCGATAATTTCACTTACGTAGCCATATCGGCAAACAAGAAGAAGAAGAAAGCGATTGGTTATTGGTTTTTGACGTCATGAATTTATCTTGAGAAGGCATAAAATAAGAACCGGTGATGAAAATTAAAGAAAGCCGAAAAAATACTTGCTAAGGGCCTTGAGGTTAGCATTTAATGAGAAAAGTGTGACTAATTCGTCGTGGATGGGGGAGGTGTAAACATCTTTACTTAAATGCTGTCCCCCTGGCCTATAAGTTGCTTTAGCATCTCCTATATCTGGGAATTCAGACTCGAGTACGTGATACAAATGCGACAAATGGATTAAAATAGCGATCGTGGACCCATACCCGGCGGTCATCCGGGTCAGGAGGTGATATGAGACCTCGAGGAAGGTGCTTTCTTCTCATGACTTCTGCGGCAGGGTACTTCCAAAGGAGACGTAGCGCATCGACCGCTCCTTCTGTGCTGTTGCCCTTTGAGCATGGGAGCCGTTCATCTTGTTCCACGAGTTTTGAGGACGCTACCACCAACGTTCCACGATGTCCGGTGTGAGTGGAACCCCAGAAGTCGCCGCAGGCTCACTTCCTCCTCTCTCGTCAGGCGGGGTGGGATTGGAGCGGAACAAGATTAAATGAGGACACGTGCTTCTCGTCGTTCTCCTGCCATTCCCCAATGCACTGCCTTTTATAGTTAAAAGTAAAAATTAAATTATGCGGTTTTTCCTGCCAAAACGACGATCGGATTATGAGGCGCGCCGTACTAGGACACTCCGGAATAATTTCGACCCTCTGAGGTTCTTTAACGTGCATCCAAATCTAAGCACACGGGTGTTTTCGCATTTCGCCTCCATAGAATGCGGCCGCCGTGCCTGGGATTCGTTCCCGCGACCTCGTGCTCAGCAGCCCAACACCACTAAGCAAGCACGGCGGGTTGCCTTCTGTGGGGTGTTAACACCAGGGATGTCTGTTGCGGTTCCGCAGGCCTAACCAAAAATGACATTCGTACTACTTTCCAAGAACAGACTCAGCTGAGCACTCTTCAGAAGCGCAGTGGGTACATCGCAAAAAAAAAAAAAAACCAGCTTAAGGAGCGTAGTTTAAGCAACTAGGCTTAAAACTTCTTAACATAACCAAATTTGTTTGTTCTTCTGTAATCCTTTTAGAATCTGCTAGAGGAAGAGAGTTAATTGTTCGTCACCGTACGATTGTTTTGTAACTGCCTCCTTAAGTCTCTTACTCTACCTCTCTCAAGCAAAAGTCTCTCTTACGCAAAAGTCAGCCCACGTATCTTTCAAAGAATCAGCGGTTTTAGTGAGTCATACCGACGCACTAACAAGAAGTTCAAGCCCATTCTTTCTCAGAATGAGAGGTTCACAGTGTAGCGTGACATCTTTCGCCAACCCATTTAGTAGGCACTCTACGTGAGGTCACATACATAGAACTATGCCTGGTCCGGGTAGGTTTAGGTATTACACAAGTCTCGGTAATTATCCTGTGAAAAGGTTGTTTCCAAACTCCTGCGTTGTTTCTCGGCCAGTCGTGCATGAATAAGGCCTTAATTATTTCAACCTTGGTACGATGAAAGATTTAGAATAGGATCTCCGTGGCGGTATGTGAAAGCTTTTTCTTTTCTCACTTTTCCGTTCCTTTTCACATTCTGAAAAGTCACTATTTCTCACTCTGTCGGACATTAGCTTCCCTCGGAACATATCGTAACATTTCGTGTGAGAATATGTGAAATTTTACGTGTGTATAACGCCTCTCTTTCCGAATCACTGTAAGACTGTCTATACTCGAGACCATTTTCTGGGTCAAAGACACTCGGATGGTGGCCACTCATTGCTGGCGCAAAAGTCTATTCGCGCACTAGTGCATTTCTTGAACTGCACCGGCCTGAGTGACCGTTTACAGTTCCGTGCATCCTCCCGCGTGCTCGCTGTGTTCCCTCTCTCCCTCTTTTCTTCTTTCTATGCCCCCTTTTTCTTACCCCCTGTATATGGTAGCAAACCGTAGGCTCATCTTGTTGACCTCGCTGCCTCATAATTTCCTATCCTCAATTTCATTATTTCGTACCAGTATATGATTTCCATGTGTTTTCTTTATTCTTACATGCTTGAAAGAAGGCTTTGCGCTTACCAGTACAAGATCACATCTTTTGGGCAGCTTCATTCAATACTAACACTTGTGACACATTTCCTCGTCTGGTTCGTTCGGCGAAAAAATAAAATGGTGGCATTTTATGCGCAACTCCCCATCGGAGAAGTGGGTAGGAGCCAATACTGGACTGGTTTGCACCGCTTATTAGCAACTAAAATTCTCACCATGCAACAACTATGCCAAGCGTTTTAGTGAATGACAAGTCGCAAAAATTAGAGCAATCTGGCTGATAATTTTTAGCGAAAATAAAGGAGAGGTGATGGCGTAATATTGTTTTGTTAGAATAAGAATGCAGGTGACTGCATGTCGCTAAATACGCAGAAAAATCAATAAGTTTTCGAGAGCGTTTTAAACATCAAACAATAAACTCTCCTAATTAGCTCTTCACGAATAAAACCGAAAGTTCTGGCAGCATTAAAAATACGTATTCACACTTTGACGAAGACGAAAGGTGCTTGTTTGTGTGACCACTGAACAGTGGTCGGCATAGCCCAGTTCGGCATAAGCCCCGTTTGTATTTGAACTACGCAACCATGAAATGGAAGCCAACCACTACGGCGTCTGTTATATTCCACAGTGCAGGCCAAAGTCGTGAAACCTCATTATTCACATAAAAATTCCAAAGGGTCCCCTAGACTTTGGGACAGCCGTACAGTTGAGGACTGAAAATTAGATTGACCCCTTCCCCGCACTTTTTTGACGCGCAAAGTAAATCGAGGAACCATCCTAGATCGCTGAATAGGGTCCCCATGAAAGATGGATGAAAACACACACGAAATAAAACCAGATATCGATGGCGCCTAATATCACGTCGACCCCTCCTCCAACCACAAGACAAACTCGCGGTCACTTCTAGCATGTGCATTCGTGCATTTCATTAGAGACACTCGATTATACATTGTCCGGAAAAGCACATTTCAGTGGTGGGAAAAGCTACCATAGCAACGTGCTATTTCACCGCCTCATATACCCTTCAGTCGCGAATTATGACGCAGTGTTCGTAATTGTGTCAAAGTTACAAAATTTTATCTCAAGATGCTAAAGAATTCATTGAAAGAAAGGCGACATGGCGACGCTTTCTACATTTTCTACTGCGTCCTCATAAGTAGACTGTAATTGTATCGAGATCTACCGGACAGTCACTCGCATGGCGTTCTTGCATAAAAATAATTAAATCACCATATTTAAGGGCATACGCAATTAATTTTGGTCTATGTGCATTGTGATGACGAAAAAAAAAACAATTCTTTTGACGTTGCTGACGAAACGCAGCACGTTGAATGTACCGTCAAACGTGCAAGCACATTCAATAAAGGGGTCGTAGGCAGGGATACTCAGCACACTAAGTGAAATTACGCGAAGTGAATATGCTGGGACTACAATTCACCCTCAGTTCAGTGTCCCTGATTTTTTTTCTTGATCTGCACCAAATAAAACTTGAAAAAACAAGCCGCGTGCACCGTAATTGAAGGGGACGCTTAGCGAAGTGCCCACAGGTGATCCATCCGAGTGCACCTATTCGAGTTATAGCGCTACAGCTTTATTAACGCTTCTGAGCATATCGTGTGTTTCGGCGAACACCTTCAAAATTTTTTTTTAAAGGCTGCTTGTGGCAGATAGCACAATTCTAGCTCATGAGCTGGTCTACACGAAGAGGCTAACATTACTTGCACAAACAATTGAAATGCGTAATATATCAGTTAAGAAGAATTGACTAATTAAGTTGTTAATTAATTACGTTGTGGACTATATTGCAATTTAGAAGTTCTAGCCGTGGAATTCAGAAGGATTGTCCGCTTGGAACGAATTCTCAGGACGGCCCCAGTTTCGAGATATTAATTCTCGAACTTCGTGGAGAAATGCATTGGCGTACCAGTTACTTTCTTAACAAAACGCCGTTTACGCATTCCGGCACAAAAGTAACTGCAACGCCGGTGCGTTTCTCCGCAAACTTCAGGAATTAATATGTCGAAACTAGTGTCAACCTGAGAATTTGTTGAAAGTGGATCCGCCTTGCGAACTCCACGGCTAGAATTTGTAAATTACAATTTGGGCCATAAGCTAATTAGTTAAAAAGTTACTTAGTGAATCTTTGTTAGTTATTCGATTGCGAATTTCAATTTTTTGTGGAAATTGTGTCCGCCGCTTCGAGTAGACCACCTCATTAACTAGAATTTCACTATGTGCCACGGGCAAGCTTTAAGAATTGTTAGCGTGTTCGCTGAAACACCCTGCATATGTGCTCATAAGAACAAGTACATTTGTTTGTACGTCACCTTCCTTTTTAATATTTACACTGCCGCGAGAAGAAACGCTGTTTCACTATGCTGAAGTAAGATATATGCTTTCAAGCTTTAAGTTGTATTTAACTTAAACAATGTGATCGATTCGCCGAGTCGCTTTCACGGCGAATGTGGCGCAACAAAAACGCCAATACGAAACTGAGACGACGGGAGCACACAACGCTGTTGCAATTGTTGGCATTTATTTCGAAGCTTGTCGCTATTTCGCCCTTCCTCCAACCTCGGTCTTCGTTGTAGACTTGCAAGCATAATTGTCGCCCATTGTCGTTACTTGGCCAAAACAACATTTCAGTTTTGCCCTCTTGCGTCTAAGCTGCAATCTCTGCAACCTAGGCCACTCTGGGATGTATTTGTTCCCAGCTGTCACTTCGCTCGTCACTTTGCATATGGACCTTGGCGTCTTTAATTTTATTTCTTTACACGTATTAATGTTAGTCTCCTCAGTCCTTTATTCTTAAATAACATTCCTAGATGATATTTGAAAATTCTATGTGTTAGCGATACATTTGTCGATGATGGCCCACTTGAAACGCGCTTTAGCAATTGCGGTGAGACTGGTGGGAGAAGGAGGCGGGTACAAAACTTGCACGCAGCATTCTTTCTTTTTTTGCTTTTTTGGATGGGAATTTGGGAACGCGACAACCTCTAAATAGTTGCTAGCGCAGGAGGATGACAGAACAAAAGAACCAAGAGCGGTCAACTGTACGCTGTCACTGTAACAACAACAACCTTACGCAGTCACGCTGGCACGAGTTGACTGGTCCCCTATTATAATCGCACGAAACGCTTCATTGCGCAGCCCTCTTTCCTCGTACTCGATTTAATACAAGCGGGATTAGTGTTGACTGAGCCTGTCTTCACGCAAGAATGAACGAATCTAAAGACCAATGCCAAAATAGCGGGGGGTATCCCAAATTGCTTGCACGTAGAATGCAGGACATTTACCTTTCACTCCGGCCCTAATGCAGAAAGCTCTGCAAAAATATAACACAGCTCCAGACCGCATGTGTCGCTTGCCCTTCGAGGAACTTGTAATGGACGTGGGGTGGCCCTTGTCGAGCGTGATTCTTCGTTCCGAACAAAAGACCCTCGCGTCTGTCATCCCTGTTTCGGCTGGCGCGGTCAACTACACGGAGTAGGTAACTGCCGGTGTGCCCTTTGTGACAGAGTGACCTGAAGGGCGAAAGTGGCGGCAAGGCCGTGCCGTGTCAACAAGTTCGCGATATTCACCCACTTGACGCGGTCGCCAACTTCGTCAACGGCCCAGTGCCCATATAAACGCAGTGCCATGCATCGCGAGCCTCGCTCTCGAACCGAACAGTCGCGAGAGCACCGCAATACTCGACATTGCTGGTTTCGAGAATCGGCAAAGCATCGTCCCCTCACCAAATCGGACAGGCTATAAAGGAGCCTTTTGCAGTCCCGGCAAAATTTTTCTGCACTAGGGAGAAACTGATTCCTCGCGGCCATGAGCGAGGTATATGTCAGTTGGCCCCAGCGGAAAACGATTCGTTTGGAAGCATGAGCTGACTCCGCGAGTTCTACTCGGAGCTATTGTTCTCTACAACAACGTGTTCCTCATACCTTTTCTGAAATAATGGCTATCCGGTGGATCTCGCACAGTCTCGTCGGAACTTGTCAGCTCCACGCCTTGCTGGTTACAGTCGCGCTGTGTCTGCTCGGTGTTTTCGTGTGCGTTGTCGTTGTACCCGCCGCAGCAGAGTGGATAAAAACCTGGCTGGCTCTTAGGCCGCTGCCTGGACCCTGGGATGGCGTTCCTTTCTGGTTCTCCGCTGCCGCTTACTGGAACAAGAGCCGAGAGTACAGCGCTAAGGACGCCGCCGTCGGTGAGTGTTGGGCCGCACATTAAATTCACGTTTCTCCCCGCAAGACGTTCCCTTTCTTATACCTACCTGCGTGAATTGGCAGAGCTCTGGACATTGGGTGTCACAACATCTTAATTTCCTTTTTTCGAGCTTATATGTGCGCATTCGCGCCGCTAATTTTAGCAGTTCGGCTGAGAGCTTCCACCAGATTTATCGGATGTCCTTTAATTTCTACATATCACATTTCAACGGTATTTACGATGGTTCAACATTCAAATAACAATACCGTCCGGCGACGAAGTCCTATTTTAGCACTGTGGTAGTAATCGTTGGAAATGGCTCGTAGAGTTTACTGAGCCTACATTTTGATGCTTATTAATGTTGGCTCAGACAGGACATGCGCGACCTAAATATGTCTAAACTCCATAGTATTGTTGCGACAAATATAAAGGGATGTGCAGCATCAAAGTGCGAGTCTGCGGAGCAACTCTTTCAAAGACTCGGAAGTAGCATACACAAAAGTAGAAAACACGCAAACGAAACCGCAGGATAACACGCAGCATTGTCCATATGAAACGGAAGATTAAAAGATTATGAAAACGGAAAGTAAGAGCGATGGAAGTTGAAGCTATAAAAATTGAGATGAAAGAAGCTTTTGTGAATCACACTCTTGCCAACTTTCTTAAGAGTTCGCCGCACAAATTCTGACGTTACTTCAGGGAAAGAAAGGGAAAAAAACTGAACAGATCGAACATGAGGGAAACGTCCTGACACGAGTTGAAGACTTAGCTGAGACTTTCAGTCTCTTGTTTCAGTCTGTTTATACAACAGACAAAGGGGATAAGATAGGCGAATACATCAACGGCGACATGAGGACCGCAATGGAACCAGTTATTATCAGCCGTGAAGGCGCTTCAGAATTGCTGCATGAATTAGACGCGAAGAAGGGAAGCGGACCGGATAGTCTATCAACTGAATTTTTGAAACTATATGCCGAATATGCTTCCTTTTACTTAGAGATAATATTTGCGAAGTCAGTTGGAATGCATTCACTTCCACAAGACTGGCGCAATGCAATAGTAATTCCCGTTATTCAAGATGGCCACCGTACGCAAGTGAACAATTATTGACCCATATCCTTGATGTCAATTTGCTGCAAGGTCTTAAAACACGTTATTGCAAAACATATTATTAGTTTTCTTTACACTAACAAGTTACTTTCCACAAACCAGCATGGATTTAGGAACGGCCTTTCTACGGTGACACAGTCAACAGAAACACTCTATGATATCTATTTGAACATGTATCATTATCATCATCATCATCATCATCATCATCATCAGCCTGGTTACACTCACTGCAGGGGAAAGGCCTCTCCCATTCTTCTCCAACTAGCCCGGTCATGTACTAATTGTGGCCATGTCGGCCCTGAAAACTTCTTAATCTCATCTGCCCACCTAACTTTCTGCCGCCCCCTGCTACGCTTCCCTTCCCTTGCAATGCAGTCCGCAACCCTTAATGACCATCGGTTACCTTCCCTCCTCATTACATGTCCTGCCCATGCCCCCCCCCCCATTTCTATTTCAACTAAGATGTCATTAACTCGCGTTTGTTCCCTCACCCCATCTGCTTTTTTCTTATCCCTTAAGTTACACTCATCATTCTTCTTTCCATAGCTCGTTGCGTCGTCCTCAATTTAAGTAGAACCCTTTTCGTAAACCTCCAGGTTTCTGCCCCGTAGGTGAGTACTGGTAAGACACAGCTATTATACATTTTTCTCTTGAGAGGTAATGACAACCTGCTGTTCATGATCTGAGAATGCCTGCCAAACGCACCCCAGCCCATTCTTATTCTTCTGATTATTTCGGTCTGATGATCAGGTTCCGCGGTCACTACCTGCCCTAAGTAGATGTATTCCCTTACCCCTTCCAGGGCCTCGCTACCTATTGTAAATTGCTGTTCTCTTCCGAGACTGTTAAACATTACTTTAGTTTTCTGCAGATTAATTTTAAGACCCACTCTTCTGCTTTGCCTCTCCAGGTCAGTGAGCATGCATTGCGATTGGTCCCCTGAGTTACTAAGCAAGGCAATATCATCAGCGAATCGCAAGTTACTAAGGTATTCTCCATTAACTCTTGTCCCCAATTCTACCCAATCTAGGTCTCTGAATACCTCCTGTAAACACGCTGGGAATAGCATTGGAGATATCGTATCTCCCTGCCTGACGCCTTTCTTTATTGGGATTTTGTTGCTTTTTTTATGGAGGACTACGGTGGCTGTGGAGCCGCTATAGATATCTTTCAGTATTTTTACATACGGCTCGTCTACACCATGATTCCGTAATGCCTCAATGACTGCTGAAGTTTCGACAGCATCAAACGCTTTCTCGTAATCAATGAAAGCTATATATAAGGGTTGGTTATATCCCGCACATTTCTCTATCACCTGATTGATAGTGTGAATATGGTCTATTGTTGAGTATCCTTTACGGAATCCTGCCTGAAAAGAACATGGATGCACACCTGCAAACACACGTAAGAATTGTTGATTTTAGAAGAGCTTTCGGTAATGTTTCTCACCATAAATGGATTTTTACACTTGATAGAATAGGAATAGGTAAATAAGTAATAAAATGGATACATGCCTATTTATCGATGCGTCAACAAGCTTTAATGATCGAGAATTGCACTTCAAGTTCATTGCGTGTGTATTCGGGGGTTTCCCAAGGTTCCGTTTTGGGACCAATACTGTTTTTGTAGTTTGTTAATGATATCAGTGCACTGGTTGCAACACCTGTTAAAATGAAACTTTTTGCCGATGATTGTTTGATTTATTCCCCAACAGCTTGAGAAGGTGACCAAATTAATCTGAACAGACGCTTATAGGCATTAGCAGAGTGGTGTTTAAAATGGGACATGGAAATAAACTAAAGCAAAACAACATTTACGCATGCTCGCTCAAGTAGGAGCGAGCTTTCCTTCATGTACCACATCGAAAACAATCCTTTGAATAATTCAGCTTGTTTCAAATACGTAGGAGTCAGTATTGTGCACACATTGCAATGGCACTCAGACATTGATAATATGTGTTCGAAACCCGCCGTGGTTGCTCAGTGGCTATGGTGTTAGGCTGCTGAGCACGAGGTCGCGGGGTGGAATCCCGGCCACGGCGGCTGCATTTCGATGGGGGCGAAATGCGAAAACACCCGTATACTTAGATTTAGGTGCACGTTAAAGAACCCCAGGTGGTCGAAATTTCCGGAGTCCTCCACTACGACGTGCCTCATAATCAGAAAGTGGTTTTGGCACGTAAAACCCCATAATTTAATACTTTTTTTTGAAAATTATATATCATGTATTCTTGACACATCACCCTCCCTGTAATGACCCCAAGAACGGGGTTGACAGTATCAAATAAATAAAATAAATAAAAATTTCCCTGACGAATGCTTCACCAATAAAATACGCCTACGTCTTGCATCTCCCACGAAGATACTTCGCGCGGCTTGAATTTTATTAAAGAAAAAAACCCTTCCAACATACCTCTTTCTTTTTTTAGAGTACCCGATCTTTTTTCTTGCACTCTGTGAGAATTGATAGCGCAAACCACCAGTGCAGCTCATTTATTTTGTGACGCTGCGATTGCATTCATAAGGACGCTAATTATTCACTTAGTTAATCAAGCAAAGTTTAACTGACAACGTTATAATCATTTACATTAGGGGTAATGCACCTTGCTATTGCACAATTAGCCTTTTTTCATGAAAGTTCATGCCCCCGCCGTTTTGTGGAAAGCAATATCATCTGAATTTACCATAATGTACCACGGAATCAAAAAGCTTTATTTCGTGTTGACGGCATTCATGGTGCATTCACATATAGGCATCGAAAGTTGAACACACGCTGACAAAGAAGAAAGAAAATATGCGGGACGAAGCACGGGTGCCGTATATTTTGTTTCTTTACTTGTTTTTGAATTTGCGCTGTACATATGAATGCAAGCTATAGGTAACCAACTAGCCCGTCTTTCCTCTTTGTCGAGGTGAGCAGGGAAGACCGGTCATCTTTGCGACGATAATAATGGGAAAATATGACATGATGAACGTGTGTTTTGTACCAGTCAAAGCACGTGTGCAACCTTTCGAAAGGTTTGTCCGCACGTGAGGCCAGCCCGCACCGTGCACAAGGGGACTGGGGCAGGTCTTGTTTGCATACAGCGCATGCTTAAGTCATGTCCATCCACGTCCGAGCAAAGGGCAGGCGTGCGCTTTGCGTCTCCCCTCTATCCTGGTCGTGGCCTATCTACTTACAAGTCCATAGTCTAGCACCAGTTTCCAGGTGCCTGTTCCGCACACAGGCCACGAAATATATTGGCGTTCCACGTCGTTTTCACCTGCACAGCGTGTGGACGGCTTTCTGGGAAAATACTGCGTAGGAAGCCAGTGCGATTCTCGCATATATTGGGAAACGCATTACCAGCTTACTATACTCGCGGACAACTTTCTGTGGCTCTGAAGGAAAAGCTACGGAGGCAAAGCGTGCACAAGTGAGGGCGCTTCCGAAAAGAGTCCCGCGTTTTCATCCACGTTCGTTTAAGCAGGGGAAGAGAAAACATAAACACGCTATTAGCGGTAGTTAAATAAGGCAAAACACAGCGCTCAATGTACAAGTTTACTTATTTTGCGGCTTTTACCTTCCGCATCTGGGCAAACGTGAAACTGTCGCACGTGGAAGCTGCGTCGATTCAGCGTCTGTTCCGAGCAACCAAAACACTCAAACCTGGCGGACTTCTTGGCGCGGTATTACATGTGCAGAAGCTCCGCCCCCGTAGCTTTCTCTTCATAGTCCCAGAAAGTTATCCGCGATTATTAAAGAAAAATTCGATATTATATAGAGTGAAATAGGCCTACCACTAGTAAAGTTACACAACCCCATGCAGTGTCATGATCTTTACGATTCGAAATTCTCGTGCCGACAACCAACAGTGACGTACGTCACCATGCTGCAACTGACCGGTGCACTGAGAGAAGATATTGCGAAGAAAATGTGAAGAGTGCCGGAATTATGCCATTGAATTCCAATTTAGCTAATCACAAAGCTTTGTCGCTGATCATCAGAACCGCTCAGCTACCATCCGTACAGACCTAAGCAAGTTTTTCGTCTCATCAGCAGCTTTATACTGTAGACGGTTTCACTCGCGCGATAACTGCAGCGGGAGTGCACCCCCAAGAAACTTCCGGTCACGGGCCTTATCAGTCTACTGCCCCGAAACACAAAAAGGGCGTTTTTAAGTTGTTTTACTGGCGAAAAGTCTATTTTTAAGTTTTCAGATAAAATACATGCGCATTACGCCTCAAGACAAATACGTACCAATTTTCGTGTAACTTATGGCAACATTCACTTGTAAAATTGTTTTTATGTACAGAGGGAAGATGTTGAAAATCTGCGGGCTTAGATTTTAACGCACTCTTGCTCGTCAATATCGCAGCCGATGCCTTTCTTGCTTGATAAATTTAGCGGGCTACGTCAATGAGCAAAACCGGAAACAGTTCATGAGCCTATGTTTATAAACAGTGACAGGGTCTATACGTACATTTCTCCGCTTGAAATTTCTTGCCGTGTTAATAAAAAATAACTTCGTTGTTTCGAGAAGCACCATTATATCAATCTGAAAACTGAGTATTTCAATAGATAAAAAAAATTATCGATAATTACGATACTCCCTAAGCCGAAATTTAAGCGCATCTCTATGCGTGTTTTCATTTCGCTGTGTATTGACTGGCGCGGACAATCTATCTGGTGCGGCACGTTGCAAACGGAGCGAAGTGTGGCGCGACTGCCTCGCTAATCGGGAGATCGCGAGAGGCAGCGCGTGTGTGACGCGTGGGTGCGATTCACAGCAGCTGCCGCAGACAGACCTCTGCTCATGCAGGGCTTTGTTTCCATATATGGTATCAGTAGACGTCCTCGCGGCATGCCTTATCGATGACGTCATCGGTGAGCAGACGACGTGCGCTACTCTAGCGCCATCTCTTAGATATCGTCACCGCAGAACACGTCTTGCGCGGCACTACGCGCTTCTTCACATCACCCGTCATGGTTGCTTAGTGGCCATGGTGTTGGGCTGCTAAGCACGAGGTCGCGGGATAAAATCCCGGCCATGGCGGCCCCATTTCGGTGGGGGCGAAATGCGAAAACACCCGTGTGTTTGATTTAGGTGCACGTTAAAGAACCCCAGGTGGCCCAAATTTCTGGAGTCCGCCACTACGGCGTGCCTCACAATCAGATCGTGGTTTTGGCACGTAAGACCCCGGGATTGAATTTTCTTCTCATGGTTCAGCTGCACTCTCCTCCTCTGCCTTCCTCCTCGCGCTGTCTTC
Source organism: Dermacentor variabilis (assembly GCF_050947875.1). Lineage (NCBI taxonomy): Eukaryota > Metazoa > Arthropoda > Arachnida > Ixodida > Ixodidae > Dermacentor > Dermacentor variabilis. The sequence goes on along the minus strand of NC_134568.1, from coordinate 52,261,655 downwards.
GCTATCGCCCTCTTTCATCCCCCACTGCGCTCCTCGCTCACTCTTTCATCGTTCGCTGTGCTCGTTCGCTCGTTTACACCGCGGGGCGCCAAGGTATGCCGACGTTCAACGCAGGAGCCGGCGCCCAAGAGATGCGCTCTAAAACATTGGACCATTCTGATTCATAGAGAACTTCTTTCGAATTAGTTTTTTTTTCTCACACACTCTCTACTACGAGCTTTCCACGCAACATGAAACAGGTTTTCCCCTGCAAAAAGCAGTACAGCTCATGTGCGCTTGTGTGCCAAGTGTACCGAATCAACATCCTCTATACAGTTCTGGTCTATTGCCCGTTTTTCAATCTCGAAACGCAAAGCTTTTCTACGAAACCGCTTTTACTTCCAACTCACTGCCGTTGTATAGGGACGCTCGCTTTCAATGTGCTGAATTCCTGGCCTTGGAAGCTAGCCCTCGTCGGAAGGGGCACATCCTTTCCGGCGCGTGAGTTTTAATTGTGCAAATTTCAATATGTGACCTGAAGTAATTAGTAATACAGTTAAATAGTAAACACCTACTGTGGTAACTGAGCGGCGCGGTTTATTGTGGATGTAATGCCGGTCTCTTCAACCAACCGAGCTGCCGAAGCGGAACTGCGCTGTCCATCATATAGGACTACTACGACATCCTTAACAGTTTAGAACTTTACAGCACTCCAGCCCGTACTGCTACTAAGTCCTGTAAAACAGCTGACTTGATGTTTCCGCTGACCAAAGATGCAATTGATACGAGATAAGGAAACTGTGATTTTGCTTGTTTTCTTCTGGTATCGGTGCATTGTTTCATGACAGCGGGCTTAGGGAGTTCTAGCTCAACGTTTACGGTCCTCTGCGCTCAGTCTCGTGCAACCTAACAATTTTCCCGCAGCCACACATGCCGGCAGCGGACATCACAAGCCGCTCCGCAGCCGAGAAGAGGCACTAGAACGTAATACGCGATGGCGCCTCCACTTTGCTTCTTTGGCGTTTCGCAGCCTAGGTAACCAGGCGTCGCTCGTGTTTCCGGGCCGAGCGTGTATATTTAAATTACATGGTATTTGGAAAATGTTGGCGCCTTTAAGCGCCGCCATCTACGTCTCTTCACATAAAACGAATGTGTACCATCAATGAAGTAACAAGCTGAGATTGAACAAAATAAATCTAACAGGAGCGAAAAAAAAAATCAGACTTACACTATGTGCCCGGAATTTGTGTGTTTTCCCGTGACCTGGTTTCGTGTTTTCAATATTTAGTGCATCTAAGTAAGCTGATTTTACGTTCTAGTGTGTTTAATATTACCTTAGTTGTGAACTGTTGTGGTGTATTTGTCTGAGCTGACCTTACACTCTAGTTTTTTTTTTTTCATATGTGAACTCTTTTGCGAGTTGTCTTTTCTGCCTTTAATCGTGATGACTTACGTTATAGTGTGTTTTATCTTATGTTGATTATGAGCTGTTCTTTAGTGCATTTATGTCACCTTACTTCAAGTGTGATTTTTTTTTTGCTCCTGTTAGATTTCTGTTGTTCAATCTCGGCTTGTTACTTCATTGATGGTACACATTCGTTCTATGCGAAGAGAAGTAGACGGTGCCGCTTAAAGGCGCCAACATTTTCCAAATACCATTGTAAGGAAGAAGAAGAAGAGGAAAGGTGGGTGAAGGAGAGGAAGAAGAAGTGAGAATATGACAAGGTAGTCATCCTTGTTTATTCTCACTTCTTCTTAGTCTCCACTCCCCTCCCTTTCCTCTTCTTCTTCTCCCTTACACATAGTTCCAGAGGCAATGATATATTTCATGTCATCCTCCATTTCCTGTTATAAATTTCTGAAAGGGAGTAATAAGGATGAAAATTACTGGTTACAGTTTAGGACAAGCGCATCTTTAAAAAGTGCGGATTGATAATAGCTCTCTGCAGTGCTTGGGCGGCTTAAATTTCAGCGCACCAGACCGTAAGGGACACTTAGCTAAAGCTGTATTTCATTTACCTGTTTAATTTTCTCGTGATCACCATGACAGCAGGAGCAGGTAATCTAGTTAAGGAATAATTTTTATATGGTAGGCAAAATTTCAGCGAGTGCTATATGGCTGTGCTGCCAGATAAGAAACCTCGCTAAGCAAGTGGTGCGTACATTAAGGCATACGAGGACAGACTTTAGGGGACGAAATTATTTTCTCGACTGTATGCGATAACCACTTTAAACACACTACTACACCCTTTGGCAACTCGTCACCATTACAGCTCTCTAATCTCATAAACTCCAACCAGAAGAAGATAGGTTTCCTTATTATAATTTCTAAAACAAAACTACATTCTTTATAACGCTTACAATTTTAGAAACTGGACACATGCATGAGACAACTTTTGTCGGGCTATAATCTGGTGAATCTTTCTACTTTGGGGATAGATGAAGTTATGGAGTGGTGCGCAGACCATCGCTCGTCATCGTCTAAACTTTCGCATGAAATCTTTCTGTTGCAGGGTTATTTAGCGTCATATGCGAACTGTGCGAAACTTACAAAGGACAGACGTTCAAGGCCTACATTGGCATGCTGCCCATCGTAGTTCTTCACACTCCTGAAGCAGTCGAGGTAAGCACCGCACGCAACCGTGTCATGTGCGACAAGCTATACAGTGTGTTTTTGTTTTTGCTCCAAGCACTCCTTTTCTTTTTTAATAAAAGCCCGCAAAAGTTACTCGCATCAAGTCACTACAAATTAATTATCTGCCCAAACGGACACCATTTGCAATAAATATTAATGCAATTCATTAACCAAATAAGTTTAAATCATTAACTTTTATTTGACGTAGTAGTTCTGCGGAAATCCGCAAGGTGGAGCCATCTGCTAGCCGCCTGGTTAGCTCAGATGGTAGAGCGGCTGCCCCGGAAAGGCGGTGGTCCCGGGTTCGAGTCCCGGACCAGGACGAATTTTTCTTCAACTATGAGGCTTTTCTTTCGAGGAACCCGTATGGGTTTCCTTTGTAGCAATTGCTACGAACGGGTGGATGTCTCATTTTCCCTTTATTCATTAACTTTTATTAATCAGCATTCATTAACGTCGTAGTTGGAAATTGAGTCCAGATTTTTTTTTGTTATTATTATTATTGGAAAGTTGAAGGGAACCCGCCTATCTGTCTAGTTCCGTGTTTCAAGATTTGAAAAACGCCATGCGAACCGAAATTATTGGTCTCAAGTTATTCGTCCAATTTATCTGATCACGTGCTCAGAAGTGCGAAGCGCAGCTCGCGGTGCAACCCTCCTGTGTTGTAACAGCGTGTTGTATTAAACAGCATGTTGTATTAAACGAAGCTTCACCCTACGGCACGGCTTCTGCTGCTGAGGTGGGGATGCGCACAATCGGGAGTTGCGCACAGCGACAATCGGAAAAAGACCGTGGAAAAAGGCAAGTGCAACGGCTGCTTCGCTGTACGGCACGTTTTTACGTCACGCCACGGTGGGACAGCTCGAGAGCCGCGTTTCGCGGTGCCGCATGCGTAAGCGGGCAAGTTGAATCAGTCATTTGGCACCACGCATTCCGGTCTGCATGGCCATGTTGAATTGCACAAACGTGGAACTGGATTATCTACTATAAATAAGTGCTGTAAGCTTGCTAACCATGAAGCTAATTAATACCATTCGTGTGATTAATGATGAATCGCGCTTGATTGTTTTTGTAAATGACATACGCCTGGGCACATTATTAATGTGTGGGCACAAAATTCAAGTAACTTTGCATGCTTTTTTTTATTACTGTTCGAAGTAAAAAAAAAACGGATATGCTGGTCAGAATTTCTTGCACAGAAGCGCTACCGCTTGAGGAAGAGCATCACTTCCACGATACGAAACGACGTGCGTGTATTTGCTACAGGACGATAGCTCCTCAAAAAAAAGGGCGAGTTAACATTAGTTGCACTGTTGGCATTGCTTCAGTGTAACATCCGGTCTTTCAAGCTGTCGTGTGGGTTCATGACCCGTGCACATATATTAGGCAGACTGGAATTCCTGCGTCTTTTCTTTTTTGTAATATAAGCAAAGCTATTTAAAGAGAAGCAAATACCGTTACCGTGATGCGTACGTCATCTCTATCTGTAAATTTCCTCTAAAACTTGTAACTTCAAAACTTCACCAATTATGAAGGTAATATGAATAGTAGAAAAATGTGGATGGCTGCAGAGACGCACATCTATCAGCATTTTTTTGAGCGCCGTCTTGCCACAATGCTCCACTTTCGGTTTTTTGTAAGCTTAGTTTAGCTTTCCAAGTTTGGCTTTGCAACCGAACTGCATAGCTCAGCCTCAGTCTTTTCTATAACAATACAAAGTAAGAGCCGAGTTCAGAAACTGTTTAGTTTGTAAACGCTCCTTAAATCCGCCGGCCTCTTCGCTAATATGTTCGCCATCCCAATTTTCCAGCAGCCGTTCTTCCGAATTGCTATAGGGCATAAACTGCTTTCTGTGTCCGCTCCTTGGTCCTAGATATACTGGGTCATTTTCAAAGCCAAGATAAATGAGCGGTACCGAAGTGAATAAGTATCTTAATGCCACCCGGTTCCCTTAAAGCGTATTGTTTCAAAAAAAAAACTAAACCACTTGTGACTGTTCTATCTGTCACTCATTTTATGAACGTTTCTGTAAGTGAAACCACTTATTTGCCCTGTTCAGTCTACTACCTAAATCCGTAACACGTTCGCTGAGTAGAAGGCATGGCAGGCAGTAATATGCTGTCTCTCTCATTAACGTCGTTTGCACTAAAATAAGCGTTCGGTTTGCAGCCACTTCTCTCCAGCAAGGACAACTTGGCGAAACCGGATGTGTACAACTTTATAGCTGCCTGGCTTGGGCCAAACAATCTCCTGACAAGGTTGGCTACAGAACTGACTGCTATCCTTCAACTTTGAGAGTTTTTTGTGAGCTGAAGATAACTTTTTACACGCAAGTGTTAAGTGCTGTTCAAATTCAGCGAAATTATATTATGTACCTTGGCGTTCAAGACCACGTGCATGCGTGAGATTCGGGAAGCAAGAGGTTAGGACCACGGAGAATTGACACTATATCGTGCAACCTATGGCGATCAGCAAAACCCGCCAAGTGCGGACAAATCAGTGGATCTCTTAGGCATGTAGAGCCCTCTGGGCTGTACTTTTCGTCAACAAGGTAGCCTAGCCGCCTGCGGGATTATCTTGCTAAGCTATGTCGAATGCTCGGTTGCGGTAGTCGGAAGGTCCAACCCCACCCCCTGGTTTCTTTTTCCTTTTTTTTCTTTTTTAATTTGACAGTCTCCAGTGCACTACATCTGCAGGCTTGGAGTGACGCCTGACACTAGCGAAAGATGCCGAGAGCGAGTGCGGCTATACTAATCCAGGTATAACCAAATTAGGAAGTCCCACTAAGTTTAAACAAAGACACTCCCTCACCAGAGCAGAAATTGGCCTCCCTGGTGCAGTATTCGGCCACAGCCTCCCTGATGATATCTACAATTAACCAATGGTCCTGAGTCCCCAACAGCTGCGGAGGACCTGACCAAGTCGGCGGTGTGACCTGTAACGCAGCAGAGGGTGCTAAGAATATCTGGGTCCGGACAGGCCGCCAATGGAAACTGACCCTTGCAACGTTTAAGACCCGAACCTTCTCGAGTGAGGCTGGCTTAGCAGGACTCTTTGAGGAACTATCAGACATGGTTTGGGATATCATCGGCCTTAGTGAAATTCGAAGAACTGGTGAGGCTTATACATTGCTGAATAACGGACATGTCCTCTGCTATAGCGGGCAACATGGCGAATTCTATAGCATTAACGAGAGGGTAGCTGTAGTCGTAATCAAACACAATAGGAGGCATAGATTAAAGGTAGTATAAGCCTACACTCCAACATCCAATCACGACGATGAGGAAGTAGATCATTTTATGAACATGTTGAATTAGAGATGAGAAAGGCGAAAACTAGGTATACAGTAGTAATGGGTGGCTTCAATGCAAAAGTGGAGAAAAAGCAGGCGGGTGAACAGGCAATTGGCAACTACGGCGTCGATTCTACAAACGGTAGAGGAGAGATGCTGGTAGAATTGGCAGAAAGGAATAAGCTGAACATAATTAACACCTTTTTCAGGAAACGTAGCAAAAGAAAGTGGACCTGCAAAAGCCCTAATGGTGAAACAAGAAATGAAATTGATTTCATACTTTCTGCTGATCCCAGCATAGTGCAGGATGCAGAAGTGATAGGTAGGGTAAAGTGCAGTGACCATAGGTTAGTGAGGGCTAGGATTCACCTCAATTTGAACAAAGAGTAAAATTGGTCAAGAAAAAAACACGTCAACTCAGAGGCAGTAAGGGTAAAAGCAGACAAATTTAGGATGGCACTTGCAAACAAATATGCAGCCTTGACCGAGAGATGATGATGATGACATAGAGGTAATGAATGAAACTGTAACGAGGCTGGCTTCAGAGGCAGCAATCGAAGTGGGAGGCAAGGCACCAAGGCAACCAGTAGGCAAGCTCTCCCAAGTAACAAAGAACCTAATAAAGAAACTACAAAGAATGATAGTGTCCAACTCAAGAATAAGATAGAATTCGCGGAACTGTCAAAACTGATCAACAAAGCGAAAATAAGTTATATTCGAAATTATAACGTGAGAAAGACTTAAGAAGCCGTAAAAAATGGACGCAAACTGAAATCAGTGAGAAGGAAACTGGGCATAGGACAAACCAAGATGTATGCACTTAAAGGTAATCAGGCTAATATCACCAGCAAACTCGAAGGTATAATAAAAGAAACGGAAGGATTCTATACTGAGCTGTACAGTACCCAGAGGACTCGCGAGTAGTCTATTCGAAACAATAATGAACAGTATACGGAAACTCCTGCAATAACTAGACGTGACGTCAGAAGGGCCTTGCAAGGCATGAAACGGGGAAAAGCGACAGGAGAGGATGGCATAACAGTCGTTTTAATCAAAGATGGAGGAGACATTATGCAAGGACAACTGGCGGCTCTCTATACGAAGTATCTATCGACTGCAAGGGTCCCAGAATTCTAATTGCAAGAATGCAAACATCATACTAGTCCACAAAAAGGAGACGTTAAAGAACTGAAAAATTATAGGTCCATTAGCTTACTCTCAGTATTATATAAAATATTTACCAAAATAATCTCTAATAGAATCAGGGTAACACTGGACTTTAGTCAACCAAGGGAACACGCTGGCTTCTGGAAGTGATACATTACAGTGGATCAGATCTGTGTCATTAATCAGGTTATCGAGAAATCCGCAGAGTACAATAAGCCTCTCTATGTGGCTTTCATAGATTACGAAAAAGCATTTGATTCAGTAGAGATACCAGGAGTCATAGAGGCATTGCGTAATCAAGCAGTACAGACCGCTTACGTAAATACCCTGGGAAATATCTACAGAGATTCCACAGCCACCTTAATTCTACACAAGAAAAGTAGGAAGATACCTATAAAGAAAGGGGTCAGACAAGGAGAGACAATCTTTCCAACGCTATTTACTGCGTGCTTGGAAGAAGTGTTCGAGCTATTAAACTGGGAAGGTTCAGGAGTAAGGATCGATGGCGAATACCTCAGCAACCTTCGGTTTGCCGATGACATTGTTCTATTGAGCAACACTGCGGACGAGTTACAACAAATTATTGAGGACCTTAACAGGGAGTGGCGTTGATGATTAATATGCAGAAGACAAAGATAACGATAAATAACCGGGCAAGGGAACTAGAGTTCAAGATCGCAAGTCAGCCTCTAGAGTCCTTGAAGGGGTACGTTTACCTAGGTCAGTTAATCACAGGGAACCCTGACCATGAGAAGAAAATTCACAGAAGAAAAAAAAGGGTTAGATCGCATACTGCAGACATCGTGAACTCCTGAGTGGGAGCTTGCAGTTAACATTGAAAGGGAAAGTATACAATCAGTGCATTTAACGGTGCTGACATATGGGGCAGAGACTTGGAGACTGACAAAGAAGCTTGAGAAGAAGTTAAGGACCGTGCAAAGAGCGATGGAACAAAGGTTGCTAGGCATAACTATAACAGACAGAAAGAGAGCGGTTTGGATCAGAAAGCCAACGGGTATAGACAATAGTCTAATGGACATCAAGAGGAAAAATGGCGTTGGGCAGGTGATGTAATGTGCAGACTAGACAACTGTTGGACCGTTAGGGTGACAGAATGGGTACCAAGAGAAGATAAGCGCAGTAGGGTATGGCAGAAGACTAGGTGGTGTGACGAAATTAGGGAATTTGCGGGTGCTAGTTGGAATCGGTTGGCGAGGACAGGGATAATTGGAGATCACAGGGAGAGGCCTTCGTCCTGCAGTGGACATAAAATTGGCTTCTGCTGCTGCTGCTGCTGCTGCTGCTGCTGCTGCTGCTGATGATGATGATGATGATGATGATGATGATTTATTAAGCATTCTGAGCAGACGCAAGTTCCGAGTTTGCGCAATGTACGGGGTTGTTGTTGTTGTTGTTGTTGTTGTTGTTGTTGTTGTTGTTGTTGTTGTTGTTGTTGTTGTTGTTGTTGTTGTTGTTGTTGTTGTTGTTGTTGTTGTTGTTGTTGTTGTTGTTGTTGTTGTTGTCGTCGTCGTCGTCTCGACTCTGCTGTTAGTATCGAGCATCAAGTCAGAGACCAAGTATATCTGATAACCGCTGTCTCTTAAAAGGATTCATCTAACTGCTCAACGGCAATGGTGTAAGACATTACAAATATTTATTTTTAAGAGCATGCCACAGATAAAGTTCCGTGGAACAAGTCATAGATATAAGTATACATTGAAGAGGTCCAGGTGGCGCTTGCTTCAGCGCCAGGCATTTACGTACTAAAACACCATTCGGAACTGATAATGTTGTGGTTCCCTTCTTAGCAAGGTTTGACACTGCGGTAATCAAATGCTAGGGTTTAGAACACGGCCTACAAAGCCGCGTTACACACGACATTTCTGCTTCTTGAGACGGTCACTACGAATTGTTTAAAATATGAATGTAATTGTGGCTTCCAATCCTGTGAATTTCCGAGATATTTGTTCTCGATGTTCTTGTCGATTTTATCTAATACTGTACATCATGCAATAAGGGTTGAATTATGTGCTTGTTTCATGAAGTGGCAAATGTAGACACTTCACATAATACTCGAAAACATCGTAGCGCTTCTGGTTTTGTTTGCTCTTTCACTGACACATGTCTGTCGATGAGGTGCAAAAAATATAGGATGCACTCTTTCTTGTCATAAGAAATCATATCTGGGTGTACTTGAATGTGACGCGAAATGCATTTCGTGAAAAGGGAGAGATAAAAAGAAGTCATGGAAGCGCCAACTTTTTTCTGTCCTGCTTCACAAAATTTATTTCGCGCTACATTCAAGTATACGTAGGAAATCTGAGCACCAACTTGCCCAAGAAAAGGTCCTTTTGGAATCATATCTGTTCCTTCACCACTATATTCAAAAGGCTCAAGACATTTAGTCCTTCAGTAAGGAGTTTAAAAAGATATGTACCATTCGAATACAATGGTACACTGTTCTTAAATAATTTAAATGCACTGGCGTACGATATGTGTTCGTGCGTGGAGATGCTGCTTCTGCGGTAGGGCGTGGACACATTCCAGCTGCAGAACCTACGCAGCTTCGATTATGATTAGCTTCGATTCCTCTCTAGCACTTGTGTTGTCAGATTTTTACTGAAGCCAGGGCTATCCGGCACTGTGCGTTTCTTTTCTCCTCTGAACTTCCGCGGAAGAAATTCGAGCCCAACCTTTCTCTGTTTGTCTTTTCCATTTCAGCCGAGGGGAGCCTTGGAGGCAAAAGCGCAAAATATTCACGGCCGCATTCCACGCGCGCGTGCTCGACACGTACATGGACGTTTTCGACAGCAACAGCGAAGCTTTCATCCATCAAATTGAGCAGTTCATGCAAAGCAACCCAAATGAACCTTTCTGCTGTTTTAAGGGGCTTCAGAAGTGTTTCGTGGACATCATGGCCCGTACGTATTTTCGTACGACAGCTTCTCCGCTAAAGTATTCTCCGACTGTGTAAGAGTTAGTATGGTGGGGCGAAAACAAAATAAAAAAGGAAGGGTTGTAGTCGCACAACTAAGCACCAAGTGACCACAGCGTAAATCTTGTAGGACATTTTTTTTCTCCTCAAAACAGAAAATTTTGACATGAAGAGAAAAATTCAACGCGAGGTCCCATCATACCTGCAGCCTGAGCGGATGCGTATGGCTGAGAAGAAAGCCGACATAGTATTTCATTAGTGGCAAGCGTCGTATATTTAAGAAAATACCGGCCTTGCTACAAGTTTTCTTCTAATATTCGATGCAACTTCGAGTCTCTTAGTGTAGTAACTTTCTGTGCCTTAAAATATTTTGTGCTTCTTCTTTAGAACTGACCTTTAGAACATAGCCGATATTCACACACACACAAATGCACAAGCATTCTTTATTGAATCCATGTACAACTATATTCCGTAACTCTGAATCTTCTGATCATGTGGACACAGCATCAGTCAGACAAACTGCTCAAGCTACAAATGTTGTTTCTTTTTTTTACGTACGATTGCCTCTATCATTTATCCTTCCCCCAGTGTAGGGTAGCAAACCGGACGCTCGTTTGGTCGACCTCCCTGCCTTTCCTCTCTTTGCTATCTCTCTCTCTCCTTTGCGTGTTTGCTATTCCACCATATCCATAAGTATAATGTTCTAAGCTATGTTTTGGAGCATTCGTGTACTTGTCACTTATCTTGCTCTACTCGTCCCACGCTTTTTTCTGTTTATTTTCTTTATAAGCAATAAATTATTTCCCTAGATATACCGAGTGTTGTGATGTTCTCTGGGAACAATTTATTTTACATGGTTCACGCCTTTATATATTAATTGAGTGCTATATTTATACATGTAGCATTTGCTTATGCTTACCCCACTTGCGCGCAGGTGTATGTATGGGAGTCGACCTGCATACACAAGAAGACAAAAGAAACTTCTTCGGCAACTGCTTCAACCGGTGAGAATGTATTGTAGCGTGGCCAAAGTTACGACTGTTGTGTCTTTGTAATTTTCTAGATTTAGCGGCGTTATGCCATTGGAGACGATATATTTAATACCCGAACCGTAAGGGAAAAGCAAAATTGTCGATTAAAATGTCTTCAAAAGTTGGATTTTTCTCTGAACTTAATCACAGCGACGATATAAAATGGCCGTGCAAGTACTGGCACAATTCCCTAGCATGAACGAAAAATTGGGGCTAAAAGAAGAAAGAAAGCGGTTTGGGCGTATACGAATGGCGGCGTAAACGATGTCGCATTATTTTTCACTTTTGAGAGCCTATTGAAAACAGTGTGCGATGCGGAAGATATTTTCCGGTTTTAGAATATAGTATCTCCTCTTGAACATGAATATCTGGTTTACCACTAATGCACAGATGTGTATCAAAAAGGATTATTCATGAATGAAGAGAGATTTGAGATTTGGCAGTGTACTGTCGGTGTGAAAAGTTTACAAGGCACGGAATATTGAAAAACTACGAGGGCACTAAGCAATTCTTGTTATTTGTAAATGCGAGAGCATTACTTGTCGCTGAGTGTGTCGCTGAGAGTAGTGTGATGCTCTCATTAAACAGCGGAATATTCACTGTACCTGACACGAAGCTTGGACTTCGGATTTGCTATCCTATGTAGTATGGTGCGCGTCCAACAATGTTGTACTGCATTATTGGCTGCATGCTAGAATTCAGTTGAACTGCTACCTTTTCGCGGAACGCCCGCTGCGAAAACCCACATCAACAAAAGACGCGGGTATATCTTATGGGTGTGAGTCCTTCAAGTAACGGCACAGTACTTTTTCTTGTAGTTGCACGACGCATATTTTGTCACATCAGTCGCGATGGTATTTCATCTGTTGCATTCATCTGTTGCATCAGTTGCACTCAATGGCGCTTCAATGCTAGCCGACTACGGAGCTACGCGAGTGAAAGCCCCCAGGCAGGTCCACTAGGGGATCTACTACGGCTTACTGGAAAACTGTCATAGCTGATGAGACATGGCAGACGTTTTTTAGAGGGCTACAGGCACCTTCCTGACACCGTAGTCGTATCCTGGTGAATTGGGGAAGAGGGCAGGCAATTTATATGAGCCATAGAGCTTACAGCCTGAACAAACACGACTGTCTCGTGTTGGTCCTTGTCTCCCGTCCTATCTGTCTACTGTATACAGCGTGTGGCTAAGACAAAGAAGAGGGGTATTCAAGGAAGATGGCGGCGTGCCTACCTGTCTACACCTTCAAAAGCAAGTACAATAGAAGTGTAAAGCCGCTTTTTTGTGGGAAAGCAATAACTTCGGCAAGTTTCGTCGTACGGCGCTAGTTCCTGAAGTTGAAGTTCATGACTTAATGCTCTAATGCGGCAGCATGACGACGTTATTCACCCCACTCCCTCTGTAGGCCACAGGCCAGTCATTTGAGATGATAAAACCTATTATTTCATCCATTCAATGCTACAGTCAGCAGTAACTACTCTTGTTTACAGCAAGGAGCTGAGAGAAACAAGCAGTGCTAAGAAAGCGATAAAGAGCACCTGACTTCTCTTCGATCGGCATCATTTTTATACACAGTATGCAAGGAAACTTCAACGCAAAGCTACGACGCGGGCAAGAGACAATTTGGACGCGGGACGAGCTCGCGTGCGTAATTGGCGCTGTGATTTCCAGGCTATGAATTGGTTCCAGATGGTCCAGCTTTCTATTTTCTTGCACAGTACACTGCTCATCGGCATCTTTACTTCATTCACAGATGCGTTGAGGAACATACGTGAGAATACGGTTGACACACACGTATCCATAGCTTATACGAGATCCTGCACGTGTGTGGACTTAGGTTAGGTCAAGTGAAGTTAACGCTTTGTAGCAGCAGGCGACATACTGCATTGGCTGCCAAAATTTCTCATTTATAATAAATAAATAAATCAGCCCCGCCCGCAAGTCTCTTATTCCGCGGTGATTGATGACTGAGTTCTCTGCACGGCATGACATAGCCTATACAGGCAACTTCCTCTAAACAGCGGCCTGCGTCTATTCACGGCTAATATTCTCGACATGCAAAAAGTACATATATTTAAATAACTTCAATTCTAACCCTACTGTGAGCTCCTGCGTCTTATTTTTTATTTTTATTTTTTCCTGTTTAATATTCTCAAAATCTTGCAAAAAAATTTATGGCACCAAATATCTAATCTAATATTGGATATTATTCTCTCTTGTTATAAAACATATAAGAAACAAAAACTTACGAGTATGCAGTATACAGTGAGAAGTATTTATGATTGGTACCTCGCCAATAAACACTCATGCAACTTTCTGCGAAGCCTAATATGCCAAGAAGGGAGTAAAAGAACACCATGATCGAGGCGTAATTTTGGTTGGTTACATAGAAGATTGCTAATTCAAGATTTCAACTTTCCGATAATATGGTACGAAACATGAACTACGAGTAAATATATGTAACCTTGATGCAATGGCGTGAAAAAATAGTGAGCTGCAAGAAATAGCAAAAAATATTGACTTTCGCGGGTACTTGGAGTACAAGTATTGAGGCAGCTGGAACAGGAAGCGTCCCTAACTAAAACAAATGTTTACTATCGGACGTGCTTGCTCAGGGACCATTTCCTCTGAACAGCAACAGAGGCGACTGCCGAAAAAAGTGATCTTTTCATACAAAACAGAGCTTACAGCAACGGCCATATTCTTGACTTAGTTACCTTAAAAGGGCCCTTAACCACATTTTATCGAAGTCGAGAAAGGAATTAGAAGTTAAAATAGACTATTTTAGAGTAATTTCCGACTATTCAAAAAGTGCTTCAATGCGTTCAGCAGAAGCGAAGTTAGTGGCAATAAAACGTCCTCTACGCGGCCCTTCCGCTGCTTCTACAATGACTTGCACTGCGAAGGCTACGGCGGTGTGGGGTGTAGCCACAACGCTCCGCCTATTGAGCGTCACTGTGGCGCGAAGTTCAGATTTGGTTTTGGATGTTCACGTAGGCGCCACTATTTCCGATTTTGGCGCCTACGACGCGCCAAGCGCCGAACGCGGTTGTCCTGAGCGAGCCGCAGTGCGCCATGTCAGCGGACTCTTCGCGGCGGCTGTGATATCTACGCTACGTCGCAAACCGCAGCTACATGCAACTGTAGTTCGTATGCGCAGCGTGTGCTTTGTGCACGACAGGGCTTGAGTGCTCGCTACCCGCTGTGGTTGCTCAGTGGCTATGGTGTCAGGCTGCTGAGCACGAGGTCGCGGGATCGAATCCCGGCCACGGCGGTCGCATTTCGATGGGAGCGAAATACGAAAAGAACCGTGTTCTTAGATTTAGGTGCACGTTAAAGAACCCCAGGTGGTCGAAATTTCCGGAGTCCTCCACTACGGCGTTCCTCATAATCAGAAAGGGGTTTTGGCGCGTAAAACCCCATAATTTCTTTTTTTTTTTTTAGTGCTCGCTCGCGCTCATATGCGCCAGTCTGGCCGTGCTACGTACGTAGTGGGCACCGGCTTTGTCCTGAGCCAGCTCGACGGACGGATAGTAGCCACGTCCAACTCGCGTATCTTTAAGCGCCATCAAATAGCTCATTACGAAGCGAAATCTGCCAAGGCGTCTAACCAGGAGCGGCCAGGAGTAAATGAGCGCTGGCAAGCGTGCGTGGGGTCTGATATTTAGTTTCGCGTGGTTCGAGGCTAGTTGAGTGTCCAAAACTAGACGAAATTAGCCAGACCCGGTGCTGCAGCACCGATAAGTGGGGCGGCCCAAGTTCAATTCCTACGCGTGCTGCCGCGGTCAGCTAGCTGACGGTAGTCAGTTTCTTTCGGAAGTACGTGATTATTATCGAAATTCGAAAGGCGATTTCCGCTTACTTCAGCCTGTTTATTAAACATCGTCAATACATGTACAGAGTAACAGTAGGACGAATCGCTCTGATCCAAACACCCTTCTTGATTGATGTCAACTATTGGCCAATAGCAGCCGCGCATGGTAATCTGCTATATTGCGAAACAAAGCGTCCAGAAAATAAGTGAGCAGCAGGCTTCTGTAGAAAAAAGAGTGCCTGAGAGAAAGGTGGCTTCGCGCTCCACTTGAGCGCTCCACGCGCTGCACACGACTGCAAAACTTGGCTGAGATGTTCACAGCAGCGCATGCTATCCGGGGATTGCGTTTTTTTTTTCACAAAGCCCGAGGGGTGGTTCAGAACCCCTTTAACAGATTACACTTTAAATGTCCATTAGACATCCGCCACTAACATGGGTCTTTACCTGCGAAGGCTACAATTGCTACTAGTAATTACTTTCTTCGGCCTTAAACGGAGATCAGGAATGACGTGTGGCTCGAATAACAAAACATATTTGATTCGTATTTAAATGGCAAACTAATTGTAATCACCCCTAATCTTTAGAAATGGATACGTAAGCTTTGGGTTGCATAGCAAAATATTGTACAGTGCACCTCGCGTGACAAAATGGGTAAAACGACCATTACGAAATTTTCTTCGTGAACTTAGATAACACAGTCATGCTCAGTACCTTCACCACTGACTTTTCATTTCATATTTAATCAAACCAATGGCAAACCACACACGTTCTCTGTGCATCAGTTCTGCTATGACAACTGCTGGCACATTAAATTTGTACGTCGACATGTACGCAGCGTATTGGCTCATTCCTGTCTGTTCGTTTACTTCTTAGTTCCTTTCCAGTCATTCTTCTTCATTTCCGTGTGCGTGGTTCCTTTCCAGTTTTCTTGACTTTGTTCGCGTTTTTTGACGTTCCCGATAACCTGTTCACTACCGAAGGCTCTCATACCTGACTGCTATTCGGGGTTGCCGACCTTGGCTGTGGATGCAACAAGTCTACGACATGACGAAAGAAGGAAAAGTGTTCAAGAGCACCGTGCAAAAGATGCAGATGTTCAGTTATTCGGTCAGTCCAAGATTCCCCTTTCCTTTCTTTTTAATTCCAGCATGTCAATAGCAAAAGCAAGCTTACGTGTGCTTCTATCGTCCACGAATATACAGGTGCTGAGAGAAAGGAAAGAATGGCTTCTCAAAAACCACTCGACAAACGCGAAGGACGCAAACCTGAAAAGAGATTCCACAGTGACCAAGTCCCCTTCACTGTTCTTGGACTCCTTGCTGGCGTACAACATCAGGGACCCTACTTATTCCGTCGAAGAAATAAAGAACGACGTTGACTCTATAATATTCGCGGTAAGTGCGTCCCTGCCTGTTTCCTTTGATTTATGTGCATTCTAAATGTCGTGTTTTCTCAAAACTGAATGCGGAGTTTCGGAAAGACGCCTCGCCTCGCGGCATGTTGATTCATTTATTTTTATTGTTTGAAGGAGGGAGGGAGGGATTCGCATACGCAATGCTAGAGCTGCACTCGGTTCAATAGGTCAACTATATTCATGAGTTGTAGCCTTCATAGGGGAGAGGGGGGGTATATTGTCATTTCTTTTAGATGACAACATTATCTTAGTGCATGTTACTGAGGATGTGATTCTGCCTTTTGCGCACTGTTTAATAAACACGGGAGGCTGCTCGTTATATTATTTGAATGCTCTTGCTTTGGGGTCTTTTCTCGGGTACCTCAAGTATATTTCTCCATATCTACATATTTCTATACTATACGTTGCTTTTTATTTTGGTTACATGATGGTCATAATAAAGCCTTTTCGTCGGTCATCTCTCGCATGCGACATTATGCTCTAGCTAATTAGAATAACAGCGCATGGGACCCGGCAAACGGAAGAAACGGACGAAGCGATGTTCCTCTCTGTTATAACGCCTATCAACCAGCAAGTTTTATCACCCTTTTGAAGTAATGCTCGTCATTTCCGTAGGATAATAAACCACGAAAATGATGTTTTATTTACTTCTGCTTTATATAAGAAAGAGAGAAGTGCTCAAGAGAAACCTGACGCAAAATGCATGTCGGACATGTGAAGAGCTGTTCACTGAAAACGGCTAAAAGAAACCGGTAAAAAATATTTTACACAAAAATTGAGGTCACGAAGGCACGGCGACATTTCGGAAAACACGTGAAAAACACGTGGAAGATGATCGTAATTGTAGTTGAATAAATATCCAGCATCTCCTTTTTCATGGCCGGATGAAAGGCTAAAACTTTAGGACTTGCATGCGAGGCATTATCGGGCGTTTTCGACCGCCTTCGAACGAAAGAAATCGGTCTGAACTGCTCCAACTTAGAGGATGATTTTTCAACGTTTCAATTTAGAGTGCCTTCACGCTTGTCGCACATCTCAAGCTGCCACTGTATTCTTCGGCTGGAGAGAACTAGAACCGCTGAAAATTTATCCGCTAACAACCCCATTACGCCTTTCCTTCCTTTATCTTTTTTTCTTTTTTCTTCGTTTTTTTTTAACTGATGATGTCTCAGATGTGCAGATACAACTGCATTTTTTTCGCGTCGCCTTTACTTTTCAGTGCACTGTATTTCTTATGTTGAAGTTCCGGGACTCCCAATACCGATTTGCCGAATTTCTCTGTTTTTCCATTTGCTCGCTACACCATCTCGGCACTTGGCTTCGCTCGCTCTGAAATACGGAACAGGGCACCGACTCAACTGCGTCGGGTGTAAGCTGGACCATCTATTTGCTGGGTCTTCACCCGTCCAAGTTGGCGAGAGTTCACGAAGAGCTGGACCGAGTTCTCGGACAAGACAAAGATGGCGTCATCAGAAGCGATGACCTTCTGCAACTTAATTACCTCGAATGCTGCCTCAAGGTGAGTGAGCGGTGACAAAGGATTAGATATCAAGTCGGAAATGTCTTCATCTTGAATTTTTTCTCGCAACGATTCGGCAAAGTGCGGACCAATGCAATCACTTTTGTATTCGTACGATTGACTTGCCCTAATCAAAATATAGGTTTGCACGTTTTTCATTCACAAGCACCACGTCATTGAATCATTCGCACTTTTGCTCGAATGACCTCCAACAACTTTTCGAGTGGCGTTGAGCTCACTGTGGTTTACTTCATTGCGAAGAAAAGAATACGAAAAATTATTTATCTTTAACGGAATTAGAAGCATTTTTTTACGGATAGGAAGAACGTTTCCTTTACTCCATGTGTTTATGAGGTGGTCTTTTTAAGAAAAGGACATATCTGACTGCTGAAGTCGATTTTGGAGCCACAGATGTTTGAAATTGTTTGCGAATAACTATAACACTTTTTGCCCTCCGTACAACTCACTGGAGCGTCATGAAAATAATTTAGAAAGCTTAATAAGGACATACGCGAGCTATATGACTGTGATTTCTTCTGCGTATTTTGCTAAAATACATCTGATTTCGTGCAAATACAATAGAAGAGTCCATCTCGCTTATGTTGAAGTGGTTCGAGTCAATTCTGCTGAGCTTCTGTCAGACGACAAAAACCATAAGGACGCCTATGGAACGAATGCACAGTGCCCTTGCACATCTCTGTGGATTAGCTTGTCTTATTGTATACCTCGAACTATTTACTGATGGAGTGATCTCACACTCTACAGCAAGAGTTCAAGTTATTCGATCAAGTTTCTAAGCGTCTTTTTTTACGTGTGCTCTGTCACCATTTATTCAGTGCAAACACAGGCGTAGCAAAAAGAGTCTTTCAGGTGAGGTGAGACTTAGAAAGGTGGTACGGAATAATTGGAATCTGAGGAGTCATAAGCGTGATTGTGCTTTTTAATGTCTTCAAATATAGCTGTCTATAAAGTTTGAAATCTCTGAAAAATTGTATTTCAGCTTTCTTTTTTATACTAGCTTTTGATTTTTCGCAAATCTACATTTTTTGTCATAATCTGTTTTTTGTCCCAAAGAACTCGCATTTTGCACAAGCTAGGGCATTGGTATGCTACACAACTGTAACTAGTAGAACTATGTAAGCACGTGGAAAAAATGAGGGCAGGAAACGTTTTGATCTGTTTGTTACATAGTGCCACTGCCACTTAGATATGCGTTTTATTTCTTTACTAAACTTGCTGATATCTATGCTAGTTTCAAAGTTGTACGAGGTACTAAATGATATCTTCACAACATTTGGCTCACATACATCAGACAGTTTTTTTTAATAAGGTAGAAATTGCCCTAAAATTAACCTCTGAGAAAAATGCAATAAAGTGGTGTCAAAGTGCTTCATTTTTCAGAACAACTCAGGATTGCAATCTTTTTCGTGGTGAACATTACTGTAGTATTTCTCTCTTCTTCTGCGGTGCTTTCATTGCTATTTTGCGGCAGCTTTAGCTGGCAACCGCGTTTTTTTACCCGCCGCAAGTCTACCGATAGCGGGCACATGGAAACACAAAAATCACCGCCAATCCACTCCTGTGAAGGTGGTTGGTCAGCGAAGCTGTAGATATGTTTCGCCTAATGTAGGGCAACTTGTCAAGCACCGATCGCATGAAGTGAGACCATTATGCACATCGCTCTTCAAAGTGATATATGACTTAAACACGTTTCAATGCAGCTTAAAAAAACCTTTGTTTTAATAATTACTTTGAAATTATTGCTATAACGGCTTTGTGGTCGCTATGATACACACTGATGTTTTCCGTTCTTATCTGAGAAATGTTTCTTGGCCAAAGTTAAATCGACACATGACCCACGTCTACGGTAGTTGGTTGACTCGGATCGTTGAAGTAACCGAGGTGAAACTCTTCCACGAAGTGGGTGAACTACTGCTTTGCTTCCGGTTTTGAGAAGCCCACTTTACTGTCTCCGACGACGGCCACCGGCAAAGGATGGGCGGCAGCGTACCTTGATCAACGCGGAAGTGCATCCGCCTCGTCATCAATCGTGTGGTTTGACGGCCTTTTTTTGTGTGTGTGCTTTTCGTGTTGAAATGAAAGCTGTGCTGTATGTTCTGTTGTATGAGCCATTGCACCTGGCCCTGCACTGCCGCCGGGATCAGCGCACCTCGGTTTTCTGTAGACGTGACGGACCCGAAAAGATCCCGGGATCCTAGCCATAGACAGCGCCGCTGTAAAATGTCCAGGAGTTACCTCTAGAAGTGGTTTAGCACGTTTCCACTCTAACGGTTGCCACAAAACTTTCGATTTAATGTCGGTCTTTGCGTTCTCCCAGTCAGCACGAAAAAATGCGCGAAATATGTCGGTCTTTCACAGACGCGACGCACTCTCTGAAGATAGTACTCTACTATAAACAAACAAAAAAGGAGCCCACGAGAGATACGGAGACTTCCCTAGTGACCTCCTTAAGATGCATTACACAGAAAAAGAAAGTCGCAGAACCAAAACCAAGACTTCCCTCAAACACAAGTTGCTTTTATGTAATGAAAACTACATCCGATCTCGAGACTCGACGACGGGTTACGCTCACTTTACAGTAGACGTGCCAACTAAAACGACTGAAACAATCACTTTAGAAGTTGCGCATAGCGAAGTCTTATACCGCGTATTTTAGCGAACACTTTCGTAATTTCTTTAAAGGTTGCCTGTGACAGCTAGCGCAGTTCTAGTTCAGAAGCTGGTCTAATTAACAAAAATGCACAAATGAAGTTTTTAAATAATTATCTGATGTCCCATATTGCAATTTACAAATTCTGGCCAGGAAATTCGCAAGGCGGGTCCACTTGGAACGAATTCTCAGGATGACGCCAGTTCCGTGATATTAATTCCCGAACTTTGCGGAGAAATGCATTAGCGTTCCAGTTACTTTATTAACAAAACATCATTTTGTGCATTGAATCACAAGAGTAACTGGAACGCCAATGCATATCTCCGCAAAGTTCGGGAATTAATATGACGAAACAGGTGTCATCCTGAGAATTCGTTCCAAGTGGATCCGCCTATTCTATGTTGTCGAATAGCGTGCTACTCCTGTACCTCTTTGTTGCACTTCTTGCCCACAACTTGTCTATATTCTGTATACAGCCGCACGATGTTAGATGCACACACTGTCTTCTTCTCTGCCACGAAATAAAAAAAGAGATGTTGACAGGTTAATTTTGCACCGTTATTATTGTTGTTGTTTTCCTTTCAGGAGACCCTTCGCCTTTACCCACCATTTCCACTTTTCGGAAGAAAACTAGAACACGACGTGGTAATAGGTGAGAGGCGCCCATTCCCTTTTCCCAACTTTTCTTCAAGTGATATTTGGTTGACAGAAATTCGTTCGCAGCACTTGACTGCACATACTGCGTGTGCCACAGTCCACTGGATTGATTTTAACAAGCTTCGTCCTTAAAAATCAATCACGTTTTTCGGTCATTTTACACCCCTTCGAGTAACCAAGAAATTTTTCAGTAAATGCTATTGGCAAGAATTGTACGTGGCTGAACCACTTAAATGTGTGATTGCACACTGTAGACGTTCCGAACTCCATCTCAGTAAACAAGGTTGACCCTAACTGTAGTGAAGTCAGCGGGAAGACAAAGCCAATCATACTCAATAGTTTGTTTTCTTGTATCATCCTATATTGTTCCATAAGACCTCATTTTCTAGCTAACGACGTTTCACAGACATTATTTGATGGTAGATCTCCCAAACAAACATCACGACTCTAGAAATAAACACCACGTTCTTCTAGATTCTGCTCTCCATAAAGGAGTGACGCAATAAAATGATGTCAGTTGAGAGTAGCGCCTTGTCCTGGTCGTCTCTCTTGTGTCCGTTGTTTGGCGCTAAACAAAGTAATTATGCCTCTTTAATCATTTGCACGCCTACAGCTTTTACCTGTAACAATTCCCTATCGATAGGACGTCATCGTTACAGCTTTACTTTGGGACCGCCTCCTGTAGCACTTATGTACCAAAGTACTTCTATATCTTTAGGCTGTGATAATAACCTTCAACTTTCTGACCGTGGCATGTAATTTCTTTTCTTTTTTAAAGAGAACTTAAATATACATGAAGTGAAGTTTTTTTTATCTGCTTTGAAAATTATCAAATTATATGCTCAGCATTCTTCGCTTAACTTTTCAAATATACAGAATCAGCGCGAAAAGCTTTTTTTTAAACAGTTGAAACGTGAAGTCATGGTAATGATAGGATGACTCTAAGATATACTAAGAAAAAAGTAATGTCATTATTACTCAGTTCCGTCTTTTGGGCTGTGAATCATGTGCGTGAAACATGTCAGGAATCCAACAGGACGCTTGTTATTGCGAATGAGATAATTACCTGCATTCGCCAAGCGTGACATGTGCCGACTAAGTGCGCTGGGGCCGCTATTATGCTTTCGTCTTTCTTCAGTGCTTGCAAAGATATAGTAGAGGCGAGAGCGAGGCGTTTACGTCTGAATTATATACCGTTCTGAAGAGCATCCGTGGGTGTTGTGTGGTAACTTCCTCGCTGGATGTTTCCGTTTTTTTATCTCACGTAACAAAAACGCGAGATAACAATTCTTTGTGATTACGCATCTATACAATTACATAATTTAAAAAAAAGCGTTCCTACCAACACTACGCGCCTTTAGAAAGCCACAGTTCGAGCTTCTTTCAGGTGTTCAGTAGCACTGCTCGCCTGACGCACCTTCTACATAGTTTTTTTTTTTTTCAGCTATTGTCCCGCTTCATAGATTCGAGTATCTCCAGCATTCAAACAGTCCCATTAGGAGGCAACACGTAGGCAGGGTATTCCTTCGCGGAGTTCCCGAGCAAGACGCGTGTCAATCCCAGAGCCTCGCGTCCTTCCGTTCTCGCCCGTCTGAGTGCACGCGCGTGCTAGCGGTCGAGAGCGCGTATTAGCGCGCGTTAGTCGCAGGCGTCTCATGCACGACCGCTCGGGATCAAGACCGGATTGCGCCGAGCCCTTCGCCCGGGGCGCTGCTTCTGCTGCCCGTCGTTGCTGCGCATTTTGACAACCTTACACGGCAAGCCACGTCTCGCTGCTCTGCCTCGAGTCCCAGACCAGGAGAACGCAAAGAGGCTTCAACGGCGCTCTCTTCGTTCTTTCGCTGCAGACGGCTACCGCCTCCCCGAAGGCCTGACTTGTTTCGTGAACCTCTACAGCCTGCACAGAGACCCGAGACACTTCCGGCAGCCCGACAGCTTCCTGCCTGAGCGTTTCCTGGGCGGGGAGTTTGCGCAGCGCCATCCCTACTCTTACATCCCATTTTCGGCCGGACCCAAGAACTGCCCAGGCAAGGCGGCACCCTTTTATCTGTAAACGCCAGCACCCTTCCCTTTCTTTTTAAAGGAAAATGGTTTATGCAGTCTATGTGTTTATTTTATTACATATATTTAGACTGCAAAAGCAATGCGAATTATGGGGTGATCATTTTTTTTTTAAGTTTTACGTTAATTTTAAACATTGTCTGTGGCAGGTAGCATAATTTTTATCCTTGGGCTGTATTACTTAAGAGGCGGACTACTATCACGAGTAATTGAAACAGATATTCAACTAATTAATGAAAATTGATTATTTAACTTCTTAATTATTTACTGTACGGTGCATACTACAATTTACTTATAGTAGCTGGTGAGCTTGCAAGATGTAGCCACTTGAAACGGGTTTCCCGGATTACACCAGTTTCTAGATATGATCACTTAAAAATGGTCCCCCTGTATATATAGGGGGATCATTTTTAAGTTTTACGAAATATTTGAAAATCGCCTGTTGTAGAAGACATAATTCTAGTCCTCGATCTCAATTATTCAGAGAGGCGGATATTATTTGCTCGAGAAATCGAAACGCATATTTAAGTTATTACCACAAATTCACAAACCCACATCTTAATGAATTCCTTTACGGCACATATTGCAATTTACGAATTCACTTGGAATAAATTTTCAGAAAGATGCCAGTTTCAAGATATGCGCCATAAGAGTCGCCGTAAAAATGCAGTCTTTGTTCGACTTTTTACTTTTTCAGGAAAACGCTCTTTCATGCATTCAAGCATAAAACAACTGGAAAACCCACGTATTTTGTCCCGCATTTTGGGGAATAATATTGTCACGTGGTGGTGACGTTGAAGAACACAGTAGGAATACTGTTAAAGACAAAACTTTCATTGGGCGAACCTGTGCCCACAAAAACAGGCTACACTTATAGCACAACGATAGCGGCGAACACGGTCGGCGAAGTTCTCATCAGCGGGTCAAGCGCGTCTGCTTTTATACAGCAGTCGTCGAACGTTCTAGACTAATCGTTCGGGCCCGCGTGCCTTCCACAAAGTTCTACACCATTCGCGTCACGCGATGAACTTAGATAACACAACGTTCGGCGACAACAGACAGCCGGATAGAAGCATCGATAACTTTCCAGAAACTTCGGATACATGCAGGCGCGTCCCGCGCTGTGCGATTACATTTGTTAGGCGGCGAAACGTGGTCGCCCGATAAAGATAAGTACACGTGTCAATACGCCCCTCTTGAAAAGCATCGTCCCTATGCTACAAATATAAGAGAGCGAAACACAAAAGGACACTTATTAAACATAAGTAACAAAAGAAAGACAAGAAACAAAGTCCAAAGGTCAGCTACGCAAAGTCCCAAAGTTCATCAACGCTGATAGTACGGCTTGAGTCGCACAACGTGGACAATTTCAGGTCGTGAGCGGCGCCGCTGTGATAGCGAAATGCCGTCTGGCACGACCTCATAGTCCAGTGCGCCAATACGTCGGATGATCTTGTACGGTCCGAAATAGCGACGCAAAAGCTTCTCGCTCAGTTCTCGTCGGCGTATAGGGGTCCAAACCCAAATACGGTCACCGGGCTGGTACTCGACGAAGCGTCGTCGGAGGTTGTAGTGTCGGCTGTCGGTACGCTGTTGGTTCTTGATCCGTAGGCGGGCGAGCTGTCGGGCTTCTTCGGCGCGCTGGAGATAGCTAGCGACGTCAACATTCTCTTCGTCACTGACGTGGGACAGCATGGCGCCGAGCGTCGTCGTCAGGTTCCTGCCGTAAACCAGCTTAAACGGCGTGATAGGTGATGTTTCTTGCACCGCCGTGTTGTAAGCGAAGGTTACATACGGCAGGACCGCGTCCCACGTCTTGTGCTCGACGTCGACGGACATTGCTAGCATGTCGGCGAGGGTCTTGTTCAGGCGCTCCGTAAGACCATTCGTCTGCGGATGGTAGGCCGGATGGTCCTCCTGTGCCTTGTCTGACTGTATTTCAGAATGGCTTGGGTGAGCTCCGCTGTAAAGGCCGTTCCTCTGTCGGTGATGAGGACTTCTGGGGCGCCATGTCGCAGCAGGATGTTTTCGACAAAGAATTTCGCCACTTCGGCTGCGCTAACTTTCGGCAGTGCTTTAGTTTCAGCGAAGCGGGTGAGGTAGTCCGTCGCCACGACGATCCACTTATTTCCGGCTATTGACATCGGAAAGGGTCCCAGCAGGTCCATACCGATCTGCTGGAATGGTCGGCAAGGAGGCTCGATTGGCTGTAATAATCCAGCTGGCCTTGTCGGCGGTGTCTTGCGTCGCTGACAGTCTCGGCATGTTCTGACATAACGGGCGACGTCGGCGGTCAGGCGCGGCCAATAATACTTTTCTTGTATCCTCGATAGTGTCCGGGAAAATCCGAGGTGTCCAGCGGTCGGATCGTATGTAGGGCGTGCAATACTTCTGGACGAAGTCCTGACGGGACAACAAGAAGGTAGTTGGCGCGGACTGGTGAGAAGTTCTTCACGAGTAGGTTGTTTTGAAGCGTGAACGAAGACAATTCACGCTTAAATGCCCTAGGCACAACGTCGGTGTGCCCTTCCAAATACTCGACTAGGGCTTTTAGCTCCGGGTCCCCTCGTTGTTGTTCGGCGAAGTCTTCCGCGCTTATTATTCCAAGGAAGGCGTCGTCGTCCTCGTCATCCTGCGGCGGGGAATCGATGGGGGCGCGTGATAAGCAGTCGGCGTCAGAGTGTTTTCGTCCGGACTTGTATGTTACAGTGATGTCGTACTCTTGTAGTCTGAAGCTCCACCTTGCCAGCCGTCCTGAAGGGTCCTTTAAGTTAGCTAGCCAACACAACGCGTGATGGTCGCTGACCACTTTGAATGGCCTGCCATACAGGTAACGGCGAAATTTCGCTGTAGCCCAAACGATGGCGAGGCATTCCTTTTCCGTTCTAGAATAATTGCCTTCCGCTTTTGACAACGACCGGCTAGCGTAAGCTATCACGTGTTCATGTCCATCTTTTCTCTGGACTAGGACGGCACCGAGGCCTAGGCTACTGGCGTCAGTGTGTATTTCGGTATCGGCGTGCTCGTCGAAGTGCGCAAGTACGGGCGGCGACTGCATGCGTCGTTTTAGTTCTTGAAATGCGTCAGCCTGCGGCGTTTCCCACTTGAACTCGACGTCACATTTAGTTAGCTGTGTCAGCGGCTCAGCGATGCGTGAAAAGTCCTTGACAAATCGCCTGTAGTAGGCACACATGCCAAGAAATCTACGCACTGCCTTCTTGTCGATGGGTTGCGGGAACTGTGCGATGGTAGCTGTCTTTTGCGGTTCTGGACGGACACCAGATTTGCTGATTACGTGGCCTAGGAACAGAAGCTCATCGTAAGCGAAGCGGCACTCTTCTGGCTTCAGAGTGAGCCCTGATGACTTGATGGCCTGTAGTACTGTTGCAAGCCGCCTAAGGTGATGGTCGAAATTTCCGGCGAAGACAACGACGTCATCCAAGTAAACGAGACAGGTCTGCCACTTCAATCCTGCTAAAACCATGTCCATCACGCGCTGGAACGTTGCAGGCGCCAAGCACAGTCCAAATGGCATAACCTTGAACTCGTAGAGGTCGTCTGGGGTGATGAAGGCGGTCTTTTCGCGATCTCTTTCGTCGACTTCTATTTGCCAATAGCCAGACTTGAGGTCCATCGACGAGAAGTATTTAGCGTTGCAGAGCCGATCCAATGCGTCGTCTATCCGTGGGAGGGGGTATACGTCCTTCTTCGTGATCTTGTTCAGACGGCGATAATCGACGCAGAAACGAGGGTTCCGTTCTTTTTCTTCACCAGGACAACAGGAGATGCCCACGGGCTTTTCGATGGCTGGATGATGTCGTCGCGCAGCATTTCGTCGACTTGTTCTCTTATAGCTTCACGTTCTCGCGGCGAAACTCGGTAAGGGCTCTGGCGGAGTGGTCGAGTGCACTCCTCGGTGATTATACGATGCTTGGCAACTGGGGTTTGTCGCATCCTCGATGACGTCGAAAAGCAGCCTTTCTATCGTCGGAGCAGACTTCTGAGCTGCTGCTGCTTAATCACGGGGAGACTTGGATTAATGTCGTAGTCTGGTTCGGGAACCATGGTCGTCGGGGTAGATGCTGCGGAATCCGAGAGCACAAACGCATTACTGGTTTCCAGAATTTCCTCGATGTACGCGATCGTCGTGCCCTTGTTGATGTGCTTGAACTCCTGGCTGAAGTTTGTCAGCAACACTTCAGTTTTCCCTCCATGCAGTCGAGCGATCCTTCTTGCGACGCAAATTTCACGGTCTAGCAGTAGACGTTGGTCGCCCTCGATGACGCCTTCTACGTCGGCAGGTATTTTGGTGCCGACGGAAATGACAATGCTGGAGCGAGGCGGGATGCTGACTTTACTTTCAAGCACGCTTAAGGCATGGTGACTACGAGAGCTCTCCGGCGGCATCGCTTGATCTTCAGACAGGGTTATCGACTTCGACTTCAGGTCTATGACTGCGCCGTGTTGGCTTAAGAAGTCCATGCCGAGTATGACGTCGCGTGAACATTGTTGGAGGATAACGAAAGTGGCAGGGTGAGTCCGGTCGTGAACGGCAATTCTTGCTGTGCAGATTCCGGTCGGCGTAATGAGGTGTCCTCCAGCGGTTCGAATTTGAGGCCCTTCCCATGCAGTTTTAACTTTCTTCAACTGGGCGGCCATGTGTCCACTCATTACAGAGTAATCGGCCCCTGTGTCCACTAAGGCGGTAACTGCGTGGCCGTCGAGAAGCACGTCGAGGTGGTGGTTCTTTGTCTGGCGTTGCAGTTAGGTCTCGGCGTCGGATCACGGCTGCGTCGTGTTGAAATGAAACTGGAACATGGCGTCGTCAGGTCGTCTTTCGTCGTCGTATTCTTTGCTTCGAGACTTCGTCGGGACGGTGGCGTGTCGTTATGTCGTCGAGGTTGTTTCTTCGGTGCCTTCGTCGGCGGCGGAGGATCTTCGTCAGTTCGACGAACAGCAACCGCACCTCCATCAGTTGCTGCTTTTACTTTTCCGGATATGGGCTCGTGTTCCTCTCGATGCTAGTGGTCTCGCGAAGAAACTCGTCGACAGTCTTCGGTGGGCTTCGTACCATACCGGCGAAAAGTTCCTCCTTTACACCACGCATCAGTAGCCGAACTTTCTTTTCCTCGGACATTTCCGGGTCGGCGTGGCGGAATAGGCGGCTCATTTCTTCTGTAAAAATCGCGGTGATCTCATTAGGCAGCTGCACTCGGGTTTCTAGTAATGCTTGGGCTCGTTCTCGGCGTACGACGCTTGTGAATGTCTGCAGGAAGCCGCTTCGGAAAAGGTCCCAGGTCGTTAAAGGGATACGGACACAAAATCTGAACATTTTACGATAATACAGAAAATGAGTCCTCAGTGTGCGAGTACACCGAAAACAAGCAGTCACTTCGCTCATTTTTCAGCGGATGGCTTTATTTTTGGCGTTTTTGTGAGCGCGCGCAACGCCGCCCGGCCCAAGCGAGTTGGAAGGCGTGACGTCATGACACCCCCGTCGGATAGCCAGCCGGCCGGCCACGGTCATTCGAGGCGCGCCGCCGCCGCAATCGCGAGCATGGATTCGGGTTCTGCTGCCTCTACCAGCGATGAGTCCACGTCTGTAGATAAGGGCCGTTCCAACTTAGCAAGAAATATAATCGCTTACGGTTACGAGCCTTCCGCGTCAAGCGGCAAAGAAGAGCAGGCGGCCTTGAACGTGCCGGTCAGGCAGTCCGGGCCAGCAAAATGGTAATTTCTTTTTCTAGTAAACTTGAAGTGCAGCAGCAGCAGTTCCTAAAATTATGTTACGTAGGATGCAAAATGCCTAGTTTCGTGACCCGCGTTGAGGCAGAAAGGGAGCTATTACGGCTGAATCGTAGGTAGCGTAGCTCGTCGCTTTGTGCTTACCTACGCTGTCGGCTTTCGATCGCTGCACACTTCGTTTTTACGCGACGAGGCACGGCATAAGTAGAATTTTCCAGCCGTTTCATAGCCCTGTGTTTACGGCTACTTTCACATTCACACCATTAGAAGCCATTTACTGGTTGAACTCGTTGAGATGGGCAGCTGCGCTAGGGACCCGTCGACCAGATCACTTAGCTACATCGATTCTGTGGCCATAGACAAAGGAAGCTCTTTAGCTGGGACATTTAATAGGGAAATGCTGCGCGAACAACCAAGTCATGAAACCCGACGCATGATTATGCAGAGACCTATGAAAATCCGTAATTTTTTGCTTGAGGTTGAAAAGCAACGTGTGAAACGGCAATGTAGATAAATGTGCTGCGCATTTTAGATTACTACACATGTATGCTGTTGTCTGGCGTTCATTCACTGGCTGTGTTTTGTATATTTGATCAATTAGAAGAGCGCTCGTATGCTGTCGTTCAATATTAGACGCAGCGAAAGTGCACACAACATGACTATTTTGTTTTATGATAAACACATGCATCCGCAGGGTAAACAATTTCTGTCACAAGCCGAGAATATCTGTTCTTGCACAGCCAATGAAACGGTAATTTCCCTTCTTTCAACAGACACTCCTGCGGTCACCGCTGTGGCTACATGCATACAGAAAGAGATAGGGTCTGTTGCTAGAACATCAAAAGTTGGCGAACACAGCTAACTGTTACGAATGCATCACTAAGCACCCGCTCTTTGAATTGTATTGCCTCAACAGGAGCCTTTTGAGCGGCATGCCAAGGCTTTTGAGCACAGCCGGGCTGGTCGCATAAGCATCGTTGACGAAGTGGTCCGCGCAAATGAAGCCATTTTTTAGAAGTCTCCATGCTGGGTGTGGTGGCTGACAGGCACGTATGCAAAGTTCACGCACCTTCTTGTCTCTGGGAAACGTGCGCGACGGCGTATCACGACCGATAATGCTGTTATAACAGCCGTGGGCGCAGTAATGTCTGGGCATTTTCTTCCGCTACGAAGAATGCTTCAATACCGATCGACGACCATGCGAACACGCGTGTAAGATGCACCACCTGCATGGAGCACTGCCGGGGATAATGTTTCAGACAGACCACGTGCGAACATAGCCGACGGCAATAAACAAACGCTGCAAGGGACCGACACTCCGGAAAGACTGCGCCGGCTGTGGCTGACCTTGGCCGCGCGCGCGCGGGCACGCGGGGGTGTCATGACGCCAAGTTTCAGCTTCTCCCGGCGGCCGCTTGGAGGCAAGGCGCAACAGAAAATCGCAAAAGAAAGGTGTTTCTCGTTCTTTTTTTCTAAGCAGCTTGTTGTATTCGTCATTTTTAACAGTTCAACTTTTGTTCTGACGCAGAAAACCGCCCACCAATTTTTGTGTCCGTATCCCTTTAAGGTGGCTTCTCTGTTCTCGAACCACGTCCTGGCAGCGTCTTCCAATGCGACGAAGACATGTCTGAGTTTGTCGTCGCTGTTCCAGCTGTTAAATGCAGCGACCCTCTCATACGTCTCGAGCCAGGTTTCCGGGTCCTCGAATGTTGAGCCGCGGAACGCCGGGGGCTCCCTGGGCTGCTGCAGCACGACGGGGGACGCTGGGGCTGCCATTGGGGTGGACTTGGTGGCAATCTTCCTGCTCGTCTCAGGTAGAAGTCCGTGCTCTGGGGGAAGTCCTTGCAGTCGGCCGCTAGCACGCTGGTCTTGGGCGATGTTGGTTTTGTCCTCGGGCTTCGGGCTTGGAACGCGGCTTTGCGGGGGCGTTCGGTACATGAACGCACAAGCACCTCCACCAGATGTCACGTGGTGGTGACGTTGAAGAACACAGTAGGAATACTGTTAAAGAGGAAACTAACTTTTATTGGGCGAACCTGTGCCCACAAAAACAGGCTACACTTACAGCGCAACGATAGCGGCGAACACGGTCGGCGATCGTCGAAGTTCTCATCAGCGGGTAAAGCGCGTCCGCTTTCATACAGCAGTCGTCGAACGTTCTAGACTAATCGTTAGGACCCGCGTGCCTTCCACAAAGTTCTACACCATTCGCGTCACGCGATGAACTTAGATAACACAACGTTCGGCGACTACAGACAGCCGGATAGAAGCATCGATAACTTTCCAGAAACTTCGGATACATGCAGGCGCATCCCGCGCTGTGCGATTACATTTGTTAGGCGGCGAAACGTGGTCGCCCGATAAAGATAAGTACACGTGTCAATATCTAGAAACTGGTTTCATCCTGTAAGTTCATTTCAAGTGGATACATCTTGAAATTTCACCGGCTACAATTCGCAATTGCATTGTATGCCGTAAGGTAACTATATAAAAAGGTAATTGGTATTTTTGTAATTACTCGAATATGTGTTTCAATTTCTCGTTGTAGTAATACCCATCTCTTGCAATAATCCAGCTGAACGACAAGAATTATGCTATCTGCTACCACGCGAATTTTAATAATTCCATAAAACTACAAGTGATTACCCCGTATACATGGACAAGACACTTTGAGAAGTCGATTTCATTTTCTCTATGGTTGTGTGTGACCTTCCGAAGGGACATCTTACGAAGAGTTTATAGACACGTGACGACACAAGTCCACGTGCTCTCTGCAGACATTAAGCAAGTTTTACAGTAGAACAGCTATCTAGATACTTTTGCAGAAGAGAAGGCTGCAACGTGAAAAAGTGAATCCCGCTTCTCTGTCTACGGACATCGAAGAAATTCTTGATGCATCGCCAGTTAGTAGCCGATTTACTACTCAAGGGACGCTGTTCTTGAATGTCCAGACAGAAGAGCATGTGAACGCCCTTCTCAGTTGCAAGTCAGTCTCAGGGATCGCGGTATCAGCCTGAATGCCTAACTTTTACCTGCAAAACACTCGTTCTGTTAGAGGAGTGCCGAAGTGGTGCACTGACGGATATATATATATATATATATATATATATATATATATATATATATATATATATATATATATATATATATATATATATATATATATTATTTTGATGACATATGCATTATTTTGAAAACATATGCGCCTTTTCCGGACAAATTAGAGCTAGCACTCCAGCGGCATCGAGAGACAGACTGAACATTTAGAATGCTACGGACCAGGTTTTTCTTTTCTTTCATGCTTTTCTAGTAACAAACACAAAAAATCAATACACGAATCTTGTCTTAAAGAGACCGCATCGAGGCACGCCACGCATTACTGCCGTAGTGTTGTTGCAGCCAAAAGCTAAAATTTGCACCGAGAGTGGTAACAGTTTAAACGGCGCGTGCCCAAGGAAACGGCCACAGTTTAGAGTATATTTCAGAAAAAGAAATTTCCGTATTTCAATTCAATGAAAAATAATTCCGGGTGACCAGGCGTACCGCGTGAAGAACTATCTTTCACCTAACAGCAAACTCGCCTGTGCGCAACGGTGGAACGTCGTTCCCGAGAGCGACTTCTACAACGCAATCCCGCCTATAGGCACGATGAATTGCTAAGACGAAGGACATCATTTCGGAACACCGTAACGGTAGAATGAATAAAAAGGGGACGTGAACGAAAATGAAGCCATATAAGCCGTAAAGCAGCTCATTAGAAAACGCCGTGCAACAATTTATAATCCATAATATTTATTTATTTATTTATTTATTTATTTATTTATTTATTTATATGCAGATCCAACGCACTTTCAGGATTTCTATGAATTGAAAGTTTAATAAAGAATGGAATGCTATTAAGCTAAATACGATGCGTACTATTTTCTTCATTTACATCACGAGAGATAATTTAATTGAAAGAAAGCAGAGAGGTCGGCCTCAGATAAGGCGCTCCATAGCCTGCTACTCTGCACAGAGGAGGGGGAACGGGGACATGTAGGTGTGGTGAGGGCTGATCATGGTACAACAAGATGGATGCGCAAAGATGCCACATCTAGCCTCATGCAATGTTTACGTTTATGCACCATGCAGGTCATTATATAAATCTCACGTAACGTTTAATGTTTGTCCATCAAATCGCTCACGAGCTATGTCGAAACGTAAACGCCATTTCAGACTGATGCACATGGCGAGGCTTCGACGCCGGAGAGTGAAGACGATGTTTGGTGATTGTCTAGGGAAGAAGGGCTCATGAAAGGGTGTGTGCCCAAACAAGTACGACACATATCTAAACACATTCAAAGGTTCCACGCCCGCTTGGTTCCAGGGGCACATACCCACACTGGGAAATAGGCCAATAATGGGCACACATCCAGTGATCCAAGAATAGGGTAGGCCAAATACAATGAATATTATAAAATAAAAGAAACCGCTGAACATAATTCGCTATTTCATAAGGAGGTCTTCGTGTGCGTTAAAGAGGCCTATCAGACGACGCAGTATGTACGGGTTTTGTATCGTCTTTAGGTGTCACACAATCGAATACTATCCGATTCGATTCGTTCCTCGAATCCACTATTCGCAAGTGCGAATATTTTTTGAATATTTTCCGAATACTTGCCGTTTCCAGCTGTACAGGATGTAAAAAGAAATTGATGCAAAAATGAAGCGAATTTCACCCCTGGCGTAGTAGAAATATAAAACGGGAAGTTACGTAGAACTCGCCGCGTCGCTCAGGCAGGGGAGCCCAGGCTCTTCCAGCTAACCCGCAATTTTCTCCGTAAAATTCCGCTCAGACATATGACATTCCATCATGGCTATTGTTCGGCACTGTTTGTCGATGTTGAAGCTATGCGTTCTCTTGGGTGTAAATCTGAATGAGCTCGGCCGAAACATTACTTGAGTGACGCCATCTGCTGCGACCATTTCAACTAAAGAAAAGTTGTTTTTTTCCGCACTGCCACTGCTTCCAGTTAACGCGAATATTCATTTTATTTTCAAAGGCATACATGCACAAATCCTAGACTGCCTTTTGAAACTTCGTTCTGATAAGGCACGATCGCGCATGCTCCAAAGAAGCCTGCTTATTTGTTTAAAATGCTCCATTCAAGGTTTAGATGAAGCCTATTTCATAATGTGAATTGCAATAACAGAAATTTGCTAATCTAGCTGCTACTTGCATCTGAACTTTATTTTATAGTAATGCTCAAACAGGCTCTTCATTATTCGAAAACTACTCGAGAAATATATTCGATCTTCGATTCTAATCGTTTTTGGCTCTATTCGATTCGTATGCGACTCGGTTTCAGACGTTACCATTCGCAAGCCCCTATTCTTTTTCATTACCAAACTTTTAATGCCACTGAGTGATGTAGAAGTAAAGCAGCAGTATGAACAACACGCCGTCACGATCTTTTTTTCCAGAGTTGAATGAAACCATGGTATCAATGGTAATAAAAAAGGGGATGCGGCGGATTTCGTGGTTATCGATAAGCGTAATCTTTTCAAATTATCTTATTTTCCCTCTGTTCGAAAATTACGCCCCATGGGCGCGATCAGAAGTCGTTGTTCGAAACACGCGTTGAGATTGCGTTCAGTTTCGCCTAACGCCGATTGACCTAGGCCTTCTTTAGTACACGCCTTTCATTGGTTAATATTGCCCCTCTAGGCTACACGTTTACCGCATTTACCGCTAAAAAAACAGGTTTATGAAACGCGGCGTTTAAGCAGGGCGTATTAGAGCACTAAACATGCACCATTTTCCTTTGCAGGTCAACGCTTCTTCATGCAGGAGGCGAAGCTGTTGCTAGCGAAGGTTTTCTCCAAGTTCAGCGTGGAGTCTACGAAACCTGCGGACGAGATCAAGATCACATACGAAGTCGTTCTCAAAGCCAGGGGAAGTCTGCGTGTCTGGTTTCGCACGAGGAATGTGGTAGATGCGAAGCAGTCACTACAGAATTGTACCTCACTGTCATGTCACACTCGTGTTCCTTGTTCATCGAGATGAGAAAGAGAAAAGAACCAGAGATGCAAGAACATGTACATTGGTATCACTTTTTTGCGTGCTTCTTTTTTATTGAATCGTCCGTCTAAAAAAACACAGCTGTCATGAATGAACAAACTATTCTCTGCTCATTGAAAGGAACGGTGCACAGTGTTCTACAGCAGTAGCGCTATTAACGAAGGCTCGTCATACATCCAAGCCCATCTGTGAAATAACACTTGCAAAAAATATTGTTCTTTTTTAATTATGAGATGTTACGCGCGAATACCACTTCCTGATTATGAAGCATGCTGTAGTGGGGGACTCAGGAAATTTTGACCGCCTGGGGTTCTTTTACGTGCACCTAAATCTAAGTGTACGGGTGTTTTCCATTTCGCCCGCATCGAAATGCTGCCGCCGTGGCCGGTATTCGATCCCGCGACCTCGTGCTCAGCAGCCGAACACCATAGCCACTGAGCAACCACGGCGGGTGGCAAAAATATTTCGTAGTGCTTACCAACAAAAGTTACCAACCCTCG
Organism: Dermacentor variabilis; assembly: GCF_050947875.1. Taxonomy (NCBI): domain Eukaryota; kingdom Metazoa; phylum Arthropoda; class Arachnida; order Ixodida; family Ixodidae; genus Dermacentor; species Dermacentor variabilis. The sequence goes on along the minus strand of NC_134568.1, from coordinate 52,226,173 downwards.
GTGGTAGTATTTACTGCCCTCTTGGAAAGTAACTCCGACAGCTCCTATTCGCTTATTAGGACAGACGCTGCGCGGGGGCTTCGTTCACTTGCTCAAACCAAGACTGAAACTTCGTGGAAGACGCCAGTTTTCACCAACTGTCGTCTCCACCGGTTGCGTCTTACATTGAAGCTGCAGATTCCATCGCACATGTCCCACCGTGATGCAACTTTACTGTGCCGCCTCTGATTAGGGGTGGCTTTTACGAAAGCCTACTGATTGCTTGTTGCAATGTCCGACACATCTATCTGTGACTCACGCAACTGGGAAGAAACGATCGAGCACCTGTTGTGTTTTTGTAATCTTTAGCACATCGAAAGCGACGTCCTTCGAAGTTTGTTAAACCGATTAGACAGCCGACCATCTTCAGAGACAAAGTTCTTGGACCATGACCCCACGCGTCGTAGGCTTACAAAGCGACGCGTGAGTTGCTACGATTCAGGGAATCGACTGGCCGCAGTGACTGTTTGTAGGTGTGAAATGATAAACAACCACACGTGTACAGACTGAGAGTACCTTCCTCCCTCCATCTACTTTCTTTCTTTTCTTCCTTTAAGCCCCCGTGTAGAATAGAAAACGGGAAGTGCGTCTCGTTCACTGCCCTACCTTTCCTTCTTTCTTTTCATCATCCTCCACAAGCAGTCATCAACGTCCTCAGCCTATTTTACGTCCACTGCAGGACGAAGGCCTCTCCCTGCGATCTCCAATTACCCCTGTCCTGCGCCAACCGATTCCAGCTAGCGCCTGCGAATTTCTTAATTTCATCACCCCCACCTAGTCTTCTGCCGTCCTCAACTCATGTTCTAATAACCCTAATGTTTCACCGCTTATCTAACCTACGCATTACATGACCTGTCCAGCTCCATTGCTTTCTCCTAATGTCAATTAGAATATCGGCTATCCCTGTTTGCTCTCTGATCCACACCGCTCTCTTCCTGTCTCTTAACGTTACGCCTAACATTCTTTCCAGAAGCAGTCGCGCTTGGCTAAAAGATCGTAAGGAGAGGCCTTCATGCTACAGTGAACGATGATGACGATGATAACAGACATTCCATGACACAGTGTCTTTAGTTCAGACGAGATAGTCATCATTATTAATGTTTGGTCAATTCTCTACTTCTTGGAGCCATTCTCAGCAATTTCCCGAGGAAGGCACTTTACACCCTTATGTAGCATGAACAGAAATTCCCGCACTTACGTTGTAGGATTTTCTTCCCTTCGAATGTACTACACACATTTATAAAAAAAACTATTCCTCTTGGTTCCAACCATCTGAGAGTAGTGGTGAAATAGGCCCACCTGCTGTTGTCGTTTGTTCACACCGAACACAGTGGCAGCGTGTATTAGGTGATTCTTTTTCTCAACGCTGCCGAAGGGCTAAGACAAGAGCAGCATTAATGAGCCCCTATCGCAGACATTTCTACATCAAGATCACATCCCAAAGAGAATGAACTAGACGCCAGGGCAAACGCGAAGAAGTTGTAGAGTCACGAGGCCTATGAAACAGAGCTAGATTCTTCTAAAGCCAGAGTCCCCCCCACCCCCAAAAAAAGTTGATTGCGAGCAGCGCCATCAAAGACAAAGAAAGAAACATACATACATTATGTGGTTTTACGTGCCAAACGACGATCTCACTATGAGGCACACCGTAGTGGGAGACTCCGGAAATTTAGGCCAGCTGGGGTTCTTTAACGTGGACATAAATCTAAGTACACCGATGTTTTCTTATTTCGCCCCCATTGACATACGGCCGCCGTGGCCGGAATACGACCTCGCGACCTTGTGGTCAGTAGTCCAACACCATAGCCACTAAGCAAACACGGTGGGTAAGGACAGTAAGAACTGCAAAAGTCGTTCTCTTCCTTTCTTAAGTGCTGCTGCTGGCAATAGACGGTGACCTACTAGGCCGATTTGTTGTCCCTAGACAGCCTACACGAAAGGAAAACAGGCGGGAATAAAACGCGATCCCCTGACTTCTTTCCATTGTCGGCGCTGTTCTTAACAGCCTCATGAAGATTGCAAAGAAAATTTAATTTCCCATCTCGCAGTAAGATCGTTGCCGATGCACCCTATCACTGTTGTGCCGGACGTGGGGATAAAAATTGCTCTGGCTGTCGGCGCGTTACACCGCCGTTACACCAATGCGAACGCCGTAGTGGAAAGGCTTTTTTACCTCAATGATTTCGGACTCATTTGTGATATAAACGACAGCTTTCTTTTTTTCTTTCTTTTGTACATAGAAAAGGACTGTGGCATACGGAAGCTCTCGCCCAAGGACGTGGCCGCCCCACTCAGGGAAGAGGTCGACATCCCCACTGTGTCGAATTAAAGAGCCTGTATTCTTCCTCTTCTAACGTCCGTCCTAACCGTCTACTTCCATTGTACAGTATCACCCAGTGGCATACCTGTCCGGATGTCGCATGTCGCGTTGGCATTTCTTGACGCACGCAATAGTAAATTTATGTGATTTGCTAACCGAAACAGCGAAAGTGAAATATATTCGTTTAAAACCCCGTTACAGTAGCGTATTTCATCGCGTCTATTACAGGGATTAAACTGCGATCGCGTTCCACCTCTCTCGTGCAATGAGTGTGTGGGGTATCGGTGCATTTCAATTTTCCAGTTGTGTTTTACACCGTAAGTGATAGCCAAAGAGAAATGATTGACGTTTCGCTTGTTTATTTTTGTCTAGTGCTTGTATCCCAGGTGGTGTCCATAGCCGTAGCCGAGTCCGTGGCCGGCGTGTCCCAGTCCGTAGCCGCCATAGCCGTAGCCAAGATGCCCCAGGCCATAACCGTGTCCGCCGAAGCCCGCTCCGTGGACAAAGCCATGACCGCCGTATCCAAGGACGTGTCCGCCATATCCAAGGACGTGTCCGCCATATCCTAGGCCGCCACAGCCACCAACGAAGCCAGCGCTGACAACAGTCACAAGGAGGGCAAAAGTAGCGAGGATAGCCTGCAAATAAAGCGTGGCGCGAAGAGTCGTTTCGACTTAGTGTGAACGACGTCTGCAGCATGATCGGCGCAACATTTTTAACGCAATAGCGTTAAGAGCCCCTTGTTGCAGAAACTCCGGCGTCAGCGTCAGCGGCGTCTTCCGTACAGAAATATCTTCCCAGAGAAATATTTAGGCACATGCATATGCCACGCCTTGGTGCATGACGTGTGATGTATACGGGTCACATTGCCACCCCATTCTATTACTAAAGTTGCTCATACCTTGTTTTACAATCTTGACAAAGTTATTCCTCGGAATTTTGAGAATGACAGCTCACAAACAAATGTCATGGAAAAAAGTGCCGACAGTGCATGCCTTTTATGTTACATCTTCTCAGACTGAAATGTTAAAAGTGCGAGACAATAACAGAAACTTTAAAATTATGCAATTTATTTGGCGCGGTTGTGCCTTACCTCCGGGATCGGTCCACCAAGAGGCCGGGTTTCTACCAGAAGGAGGAAATCGGGTGGAAACAATAAAGAAAGGAAGATGATTTACATACATCGATTGCATCTTTCTTCTATCTTCTGTGAAATACAACACATTGGCGACGAGGGTTCAACTCAGGCAAAGCGCAAGTTTCCTGCTGATTTCCCCTGCTAGATTACCACAATGAGTGTTCCGGGATTACAATCGCACCCGCCTTTCCTGCCTTCACCTGGTCATCTGGCTAGGAGACGTATATGGTGGCTTGAGGAGCTTCCGAGTTTCCAGCCGAACGCCGCATAGCGATTCTGCTCGCCTGTCTTGGCATGTAGGGGCATGCGGATTTTCTCTACACTCAAGTCAGCGGACTTGTCGTCGGGCTCTGCTGCGGCCCTTCGAGTGTAGGTGACACCGTGTCGACGAAAGATGCGTATAACTCTGCAATCTCGTTCCTTTCTGACAATTTGAAGCGTTCAGTCAACGTCATCGTGGCTCAACAGCCGTTCGGTCGCCGAGCTCAACATGCAGGTTAGACAGTGGAGGAATATATCGCTGCTTTACAAACCCTCATTGACGAGTGTAATTTTGGAAGTCTAATCGATGAGCTGCTACGTGATAAGCTTGTCTCGGAAACAACAAATCATCATTTACTTGAGCGATTAGTTTTTGAAGGCTCCTCACTGACGCTCTCACGAACTCTGACGATCGCGAATCCGCACGAACAGTCCGTGAGTAAAGCTAAGGAATTTTGCGATTATGCCTTAGTTCATCACGTTAAAAAGCACAAAGTTTTTCTCAATCATCATATCATACATATTACCATGTACGTTGTGACAAGTGCAAAGCGAAAGCGTCCGAGCTTCCAATAAAACGTGTTATGAATTTTCGAGCATGCTATCGTTGTGGAGCGACTGACCATCCTGCAAGTAGCCCTGCAAGTAAGGCGCGAAAGGGAAGATTGGGCATCTAGATTTTATGTGTAAGTCGTCTGGTCATTCAGTGAAAGTTCCACAAGTCGTCGACGACGACTCTAGCTCACACGGCAGCGAAAGAACAATTTGTGTTGTCAAGGGACGCAAAAACGCCATTTACGCATCCGTCTGCATGGAAGGTCAGACTATCTCGTTTCTGGTTGCTACGGGATCGTTTGTCACTATTCTAGCAGAACTCTATCGTCATTTTTTCGCAAGTACTTGCCCCTTGAAGCCTACCTCGGTACAGCTTTTCAACCTCTCCAAGTCAAAAATAGGAGTTCAAGGATGCTTTATTGCGTATCAGCTACATTCCACGACAAAAGTGCTTGCATTCTTCTGTATGTTGCGTCTGACGGCACCAATGTTCTGGGCCTAGATGCCATTGCGGCGCTACAAATGAAGATTGAAGGTACATCGCTTCAGTGTCTTCCATTGACCCCTAGTACTCCTGGATCGCCATTGTAGCTACGTTTAGAGTACGCACATCAGTTTGACAAACAGCTTGGATTTGCCAATGGACTCAAACATAGAGTTAAGAATCACGAGTCCGTTTCACCCGTTGCCAGCCAGCTCCGAAGGTTGCCCTTTACTGTTGGCGAGCAAGTGTCAGCTGAATTACAGAAACATGAAGCACAAGACATTAGTGAGCGCGTTGACGCCTCTCAGTGGGTTTTTTCAATAGTGGTGGTTCGGAAAAAGAACGGATCAATAGGAATACGCATTGATCTGCGAGAACCCAATAGAGCTATAATTGTTGCTAACTTTCCACTTCCACACACATAGGAGCTGCTGCATAGCTTAGCTGGCGCCCAGCGAGTTTCGACACTGGATTTAGCGTCTGCTTGCCACCAAGTGGAACTCGACCCTGAGAGTCTTGATCTGACAACGTGATCTTCATTATGCATGGTGGGCTCTTTCGTTTTAAAAGAATATGCTTCGACTTGGCTTCAGCTCGATCAGCATTTCAGAACATGATGCATCTAATACTTCAAGGATGCAAGGGTGTACTTTTCTACATAGACGACATTATTGTCTATGGCCGTTCTCGAGAAGACCATCTCTCTAATCTCCGCACCGTCTTGCAATGGCTTTCTAAAGCAGACCTCAAACTCAACCAGAAGTGCGTTTCTGACATCACAGAACTCACGTTCTGGGTTATGTTGTGAACGGCAAAGGACTTTCTTCACTAGCACCATCTATTCAAGTAATAAAAGAAGCTCCTGTGCCTTCAAACGTAAATGAACTTCGTTCTCTGCCACGATTGGCGGAATTTTACTCCACGTTTGTTTCGCATTTTTCGGGTGTTGTGGAACCTTTGCAGGCATTGCTTCGTGGCAACGAACCACTTGCTTGGACGCCAGTTGCTGAACGGAGTTTCGTCCGTTTATAATCGCTACTGACAACTTGTAACGCTCTACATTTCTTTGATTCGAACCTTCCTGTCATCGTCACGACTGGTGCCTCTGGGTACAGACTGGGCGTGGTGCTGCAACAAAATAACAAGGGAACTCTAAAAACAGTTGCCTTTGCCTCCCACACATTTAGCCCACAAGAACCTGCCGGTGAACGTGAAGACTTAGCATTCGTTTGGGCCTGTGAACATTGGTACGTCTGTTTTTGGGGTCGTCCCTTTGTCTTGCGAACTGACCATAGTGCTCTCGTCACGTTGTCGTCAACAAAAGGCACTAGACATCGGCCAATGCGTATTTCACGTTGGTCAGCGCGCCTACTTTGTTACAACTACACCATACAGTACCGCAAGGGAAGGGACAATGTGGTGGCTGATGCGCTCTCTCGACTACCTTTGCAAGGAGAACCTAATGAGGTTACTGCTAAAGATGCGCTTGTTTGCCTTCTTTCTCCGTTGGTAACGATTACAGAACTCCAAGCAGCGAGTGCAACTGGCAGTACTATTAGAAAAGTTATGGACTTGGTCCTCTTGGCCTCATAAAATAGATCTATAGAAGCGGAGCTAATGCCATATTTTCATCTACATGCAGAACTGTCAATTGTGCACGACTTACTTTACCGTGGGGACAGGATAGTGGCTCCAAATATCCTTACTCGTCGTTTGATGGAAGTTGCACACGAATCCCATCCGGGGATAAGTCGTACGAAAAGTCGACTGTGATAGTTGTACTGGTGGCATCGAATGGATGAACACGTTGAACGACTGGTTAAAACCTGTGTTCGTTGTCCGTTCTGTGATAAGTCCGCGCGGCTAGCTTCAGCACCTACGCAGCCATTAGCGTTCCCTGACAAAGCTTGGGAGAAGATTGGTATTGATGTTATTGGATCCTTTGAACAAGCTCCCATCGATTGTCGTTATGCAGTGACACTTATCACAACAAATGGCCGGAAGTTAACTTTTCAAGACAAGTTTCTACAGCGACGGCCAAGAATTTTCGGTACAAGTGTTTGCTCGCGAAGGCTACCCCAATGAGATAGTTTACGACCATGGACCGCACTTCAGCTCGGCTGAACTTGAAGATTTCCTTCAGGAACGTAGTCTATGCCATTGTTTCTCGTCTGTCTACCATCGCCAAGAGAACGGCCTTGTCGAAAGGTTCAACAGGGTTTCAAGTCTGTTGTGCAGATGGCAGTATACGAGCGGCGTAATATTCGCGTCGCCGTCACAGGTTACTTGGGCGTCTACCACTGCACACCTCAGGCCACAACGGGAGTTGCGCCCGCTGTTTTGTTGCATGGCCGACTGCCACAAACGCGATTAAACTTCGTTGACCTGCCGGATAGCTCTTGTCATGAAAATCCAGCACAGGCAATGAAAATGCTGCGTCAGCCTGTCAGACAAGAACAAGCTTCTTTAAAGCTGTACACAGGTGGACGACGCGGCCCTCTAGTGAGACAATTTGCCGTCGGCGACTGTGTCCGTGTAAGAAAGCCTACAGTTCGATTTCTTCACAGTTTTAGAACCCCAAGAGGATTATCGAGCAACGAGGACAAGCGTCCTTTCTTTTGAAAGTCGGTCGAGTATGGAACGTTTTCAGGTTTCAAGCAGTGCACCGAGAAGCTGTGAAGAAGTTCACAACCAATCGTCCTAATTTCCTACAGTGGGCGCTAACGCTACCCGACCCGCCTCGTCAAGTTAGCGCGTTGCCTTGCCTACTGACTGTCCATTATACGTCGCGGCAAGAACCGTCTTCACTGTAGGAAAAACAAACCGGTCCATCACCACGGAGAAGCGTTCGAATTAAGAAAACGCCCTAAACACTGAGGGACTACGCGCTAAGCATGCGATAGGTTTTTTTTTCTTTTCAGCCGAAGAAATGTCGCATATAGAAGAAGAAGAAGAAGAAGGAAGTCACTTGGGGACAATAAAGAAAGGAAGATTATTTATATGCATGGATTGCATCGCTTTCCTACCTTCTTTAAATAAAACAACCATTCTATCACAATGTTGCTCATATCTTGTCTTACATTTTTGCCAAAGTTATTCCTCGGATTTTTGAGAATGACAGCCCACAAACAAAGGTCATGAAATAAAACATCCACAGCGCATGCCTTTTATGTTATATCTTCTCATAGTTAAATATTAAAAGTGCGCAATGATAACAGAAACCTGAAAATTATGTAATTTACTTGCCGCGCCTGTGTACTACCTCTGTGATCGTCCCAAGCAAGAGGCGCCGCGTTTCTATCAGAGCGAGAGAGAGAGAGAGACAACTTTATTAATCCCATCTTAAAGGGAAAGGGTTGCGGGAAGAAGGCGAGGGAGGTTATCAGAAAGCGCGCCTTCGAGCATAACGGTCGCCGCCGGCGTTTCTCGGTAAACATTACGGTTGCATAGGCGGCAGTTGCAGAAAAGCGTGAGAAGCAGTCAGACATATTGCATTGCTATCGCGTTCCACTCTTAAAGGCGAAACTTAAGCGTCCTCCAAGAAAGCCAAGAGAGAAGCAGGGTAAGGCAGAAAGTCCTAACTATCCCCTTCCCCCACTGCAGGCTAACAAACTGGACGTGCGTACAAAGGGAAGGGAAAGAAGAGAAGAGGCACACATGCGCGCTCATCTGAACGTGCACACTACGTCTATAGAGAGGGTCGCAGAATATTGTCGCCCAGAGGCACTGAAGAAAGCCAAGAGCTTCTCTGTGGCTTAAAAAGGTGACCTCGCGACATGTTGCGCGGCACATTTCGTGTTTCGCAGTTTCGGCAGTGTGAAAGAAAGCCCTTTACGCAGCGTGTATGGAGCCACAAAAAAGCTGGAGCGATAATGTTTCGTTATTTTCGTGATATTTTTCATGAAAATAACTTAAGTCTTTGAGCTCGATTATTCAGAGAGGCGGACATTACTTACACTAGAAATTGAAACATATATTCTACTAATTAACAATAAGTCACTAATGAACTTCTTAGTTACTTCGCGGCTCATATGGCAAATTACGAATTGTAGCCAGTGAATCTGCAAGAAGTATCCACTTGGAATGGATTTCCGGAATGACAACAGTTTGGAGATATGCGCCATCACAATCGCCGTATAAAATGCACTGTTGTTCCACTTACTTTTTAACAATACGGTCTCTCATGCATTGAAGCACAAAAGTAAATGGAACGCCCACGTATTTCGTCTGACACTTTGTGAAATAATATCTCAGACCTGGTTGCACCCTAGAAATTCATTTTATGTGGATGCGTATTGCAAGCTCGCCAGCTTCAATCCGTAAATTGCAACATGCCCCGTAAATTATTTATTTAACGAGGTAATTAGTGAATTGTTGTTAATGCCTTGAATATGTGTTTACATTTCTCGTGCTAATAGTGTCCCCCGTTTGGTAATCCAGCTCAAGGACATAATTCAACCTTTGCCACGTCATCGCCATCCCACACTTCACACATACACTTTTTTCCACTTTGACACTCCTAATGCTAACGCATTAAAACACATATGTAGCGCTGCCTGTGTAGGTAATAAAAAAAGTTGGTAATATGGTTCTTCTACGGGCTCTCATGCGTCCAGCTTTTGACGCACGCTCGGACTGCTCAGCGCTACGAGAATTGAAACATGTTGATCGCGATGGTGCTGGCAGGACATTGAAAACCTTCCAGATCTTTTTGCATCGTAGCTCTGACGTATACACCTAGGTGATGTCAAACCCAAGTAGACACGTCCGCGCATGAGCTCGTCGCATGCACAGAATCATCAATGCCGCAAGGCAATGGCTCTCTGAATGTACTTACGACGGCGTTCATGATGAGTGAATGTGGCGTCTCGGCTGCTGCAGCTATCGACTCTGTGCTCCAATAGCTCCGAGTTGCGTATTATATACTCGAACGTCGAACGCAACCAAGTAGCCACATTATCACCGCGCGCTGCGTGATGTCATAACCGTGTCATATTCCGGCAAGGCCGCCAGTCAATCTGATCGCAGCTCCTGAAATTGGGCAGATCGCCCTTCCAACATAGGGCCAAGCGTAATCTACGTAGGCCCGCGGATGAAGGCATCGCCCTGCGAGGGGTACACGTATGCCCGCAGACTCGAGATCAGCCGACCCGATAATAGTTCGCTCGGCCTACGTGTTTCACTTACCTTCTTTCATTCCATCCGTGCATTCAGAATGAAGCTGATCTCAAAGCTCGAAATTTGCATGTTGCCTTCTTTCTTTATTTCTTTCTTTCTTTCTTTCTTTCTTTCTTTCTTTCTTTCTTTCTTTCTTTCTTTCGAAGCCATTACCTTTTCAAGGCAAAAGTTCAAGACTGGCACGTTAACACCCAATGCGTGATTTCCCTTCTCCTAAGCGTCGGCCACGGCTTCAAAACGCCAGTCCGGAGCGAAAGAGGGGAGGGGGCACCCGATACGGTGATTTTCAGGTCACCGTTTGGCTCATGTCTCGGTGGTCCATCTGTTTTTTTAATGCCACCTTCGTTTGCTTTCTCCCTCAAACAACTGTTTCAGCCCATACGAAGGCTGTTCGTAAGTACAACGAACGGACCCGCATTCCGGTTTCTTTAAGGAGATCGGGACTACGGTAAATTAGTGGCGGCGCATATAAAGAACAGTCACTCGCTTATCTTTAACCCTTTCAAATGACGTGCTTCTCTTTTTGTTCGAGACGCTAACGTGGCTTACAACGCAATGTCGCCACTGAGTTGCGGCATTTATTTGTCTATGTAGGCAATCTCACCCAACTGCAGGAGTGACTGCGGTAGATGGCTACGAAGGAATCTGCATATCACCCGTCCTCTAATGGCCACTTGATGGAAATTTCTACTGCCATTTGTTCGCGTTTTCTTCCTTCATGTTCCGTCATACGTAAAGCGTTCGATTTTTAAGTATTTATGCCTCTACATAGATGAGCCACCGTTGCATGCACTACGCCACATTTGTTTATTTTTTTTATTTCAGATACTGGTCAATCCCAGTGGGATTTTTACAGGTTGGGCATACATTATAAACTCACAAATAGCGATGAAAGCAGGTTTACATAATTTCAACAATGATATTTGTAATCGATGCGAAGCAGATATACACATATGGCAGGAAATAAAACATGAATGATACAGTGCATTTGGCCAATAACGGTGAAATTGAATAGGCAAATACAATGCTTATACAGATTTTATTTTATAAAACGACGTGAGTGGTGCGTTATTTCCGGCTAGCATAATCTAATTATTGCGCAACAGTTCTTTTACAAGGGTTACATATTTCGGCAACGATGTGTTAGTCGTTATGCAAGGGTCCAGGCTATTCCATTCTCTTATTGCAAGAGGAAAGAACGAATATCTAAAACAATCAGTGCGAAATGCATATTCTTTAAGTGTTAGTGAATGGTTATGGCGGGAAGGTCTGGTGTCAGCTAGGGATATATACAACAAAGTATTTATTCGTAATGCATTGTGTAATAATTGGAACAATAATTTTAGTCTTGCTAGTTTGGCGCGGCTTCGCAGAGTAGGAGTACAGGCTTGTTTTAGCAGTTGGGTAGGTGAATCGCTATTCTTGTATTCGTTAAAGATGAATCTAATTGCCTTTCGGCGCACTCCTTCTAGTTTGTTAATAAGCTGTTGTGTATAAGGAAACCAAATTGTGTTACCATATTCGAGAACTGGGCGAATAAATGCGTTGTACGATAGCAGCTTAGTTTCCGGTGGCGCAGCTGGAAGTCTTCTTCTCAGGAAGAACAGCCGTTTTAAAGCAGATGATACTGTTAATATGCGATTCCCATCTTAGGTCATGGGAAATGATCAAGCCAAGATATTTATGCTCATGAACTCGGGTGAGTGCTATGTTATTGATAGTGCATTCGAAGTCCGACCTATGTTTTTTGCGAGTTATATATAAAAAGGCAGTTTTTTTAATGTTCAGTTCCATCTGCCACTTTTTCCACCATTTCACTACATCATGAAGGGTGCTGTTTAGATCAACGTGATCATTCATGGAGTTAATTTCATTATAAAGAATGTAGTCGTCGGCAAAAAGCCTAGTTTTAACGCGGATGTTAGAGGGCAAATCATTAATAAAAATAAGGAATAAAGTGGGAGCAAGGACGCACCCTTGGGGCACCCCCGATGTAACCGGTACAATGGAAGAAATTTTATTGTTAACAACAACATACTGAAACCGGTTGGTTAAGTAACCTTCAATCCAACTGACAATTAGCGGCGAGAGTTTGGAGTGGCGCCCTCTTGCGAGTGACGTCACGGCCAGGACGCCGCTCGCTCCGGCTCGCTCGGCTGCGGCTCGCGCTCGTTCCCTTCTTGCGTGCTTGGGGTATTGACGGCTCGAGCCGTGCTTACAGACGGTTATTTGGGATTATTTCTGCTGCCATGCCTGAACCGCAGTTTCTTCTTCGAAACCGTGTGAGTCATGAAAATTTGCGACTTGGATATCGCAAGCTATGTAGCGCTGATGGGGTCTCCTGGTATTGCAATGCATATATGTGCATTGTTCATAAATTTTGCTTAAAAAGAATGTCTGCAAGTTCAACACGCGAAGTTATTTATGATGCTCCTCTAAACACTTAACATTCCCTTACTGCTTAAGTATGAGAGACATAGCATTTGATATGGAAAAAATACCTTGATATTTGGTGTCAACATTATAAATCCGTGTTAGATGGACACTGCCCAGCGAAGCTTTCATCATAATTATTATCACTCTGGTGAGTTGTTTTAATCAAATGTGGCAACTGTATTAAGGACTAAAAGGAAGAGATAGGCACGCATTTTGTGTGAAAACGTTTGGTGCCACTTTCACCGTTCTCTGAAATAGGCACCCAGAAACGCATTGGCTGTTAACACGACGGCGCATCGTGTATAGTATACATATACTTCACGAATACCATAACAGCAATCACATGAAAGAAAATTTCGTGGTTAAGATCTAGAACCAATCAAATGTAAGCGATGAAATGTGTCACAGCGGCCCTCAGTAGCTTTTATCGACGATATGGCACACGTACCCCTCCCG